>NC_133028.1:3142500-3477500 GCF_048771995.1 Taeniopygia guttata
CCATCATGTGCAGATTGTGCTTTTGCCAAGAAAAGTTGGACCAGATGGTCATTCAGGTCCCTTCTAACCCAATATTCTGTGATTCCATGAGTTTTTCCTGCTTCTTGATTTTTAACAGGAACTTTGTGGACTCTACCCAGGCAGGACTAGGCAGAGGGAAAGGAGAGAAATTCTGAAACCAGACCTGGGCTTGGGTACTGCAAATCAAACTCTGTAATAAATGTTTTAAATGGTTAAGGCAATGTTTTCATGGCAGAATCACAGAATGGTTTGGGTTGGAAGGAAGCTTGAAGACCATCTAATTCCAACCCCTACCCTCAAATCATGCTGCCTGTTAACTCACTTCAGCACTGCCCTGAAATGGCCTTCTTGGCTGCTTGTTTCATCCTCTGAGAGGAAGGTCTGGGCAGAAGATTCAGGACACAGATAGTGCTGAATAAAGCATGATCAACAGGAAGATGGACTTTGAAATGAACCACAAAATTAAAATGGAGAAAAGATGTAGGCGTTTGACATCTGACTTTTAGTACAGACTCCCTTAAAGGTAATATTTTTTGCAGCGTTCCTTATGCTTGGGAAAGATAGATGTATGTCCAACTCCCTGCTCCTTGATTCACAAATAATAGCCTGACTCCAGCCCCAGAGGGGAGATTAAAACAAATATTAGAATCATGAGACTCAGCAAAAGGACATAAATAAAATTAGAGAAAAAAAAAAAAAGGACAAAATTGTCCAGTCTGGCAAATCCAAAGGGAGATGTCAGGAAGGTTCTTATTTACCAGATGCAGATGAAGGAAAAAAAAAAAAAAAAAAGAGTCCCCTGAGAGAAGGAAAAAATCAGGGAAACCGAGCTGCATGTCAAGAGCTCTTGTCCTGCTGTCTGAGCAGGAAGGAGACTGGAATCCATGTGCTGATGTTGGATTGAGCACGGCTGAGATCCGTGCTGGGATGGTTCACCAGAGGAAACACGCTTGGGGCAGCCTTTAAAAAGAAAATTTCCATCTGGCTCTGGATCTGAACGAACACAATGGCCTTGTGGGGTTGCTAAGCTCCCTCCAGGGCAGTGCAGAGCTTGCTCAGAGAGGAGCATTCCCAGGGCTCTCCGTTCTCCAAACTGGAGCATCCTGAGCTCGTGCTGTGCCCAAGCCTGGGAATCTCTTCCCTGAGCACACCGTGGGGAAGCACAGCCAGGATGACCAGGCTGGAGAAGGGGAACATTTACAGACAAGCTGACTTGCTGCCATCTCAGCAGGAATAAGCCACAGGTAGAATGTCTCATGGGCTAAAGTCCAACAATAGGCATTGATTTTACAGGGGCAGTGATGAGATGAGGGGAAATGTTCTTGAACTGAAAGTGGAGGGATTTAGATGAGTTACCAGGAAGATTTTCTTCGCTCAGAAGGTGGGGAGGCTCTGGAACCACTTGCCCAGAGAAGCTGTGGGCTGCCCCTTCCCTGGAAGTGTCCAAGGCGAGGTTGGATGGGGCTTGGAGCAACCTGGGACAGTGAAAGGTGTCCCTGCCCATGGCCAGGACTAGAATGAGAACTTTCAGGTCCTTTCCAACCCAACCCATTTCATGATTCTATGACAAACTATTAAACCTCAAATTTTTTTCTGGCTGGCTCTCTTTTACTCTAGTTTTCCTTGAACTATTTACCAGGCCTTCATGGACTGTCAAGATCTGGAGAGCACAGTTTTGGAATTACTCTTCCAGACTACTCCTTGCATTTATTGACAGTGGTACTTTGTGGTGAGCCCTCCAGCTGCCTTCTGCTGTTCAACTCCTTTTTAACACCTTCCTTACACTTCCTTTAGCAAGGAACTGTGGTTCTTTGGTGGCTTCTGCAAATACAAGTCTGGCTTCCGCTCACCTCCAGGATAAAATATCTCTTTTCTATAAAGCTGCCTCCTCCACTCTGCTCAGAAACATTGGGAATGTGTATTTTTTCCCAAATTAAAAGGTAAGCTTGGGAAATCCTGTGGAAAAGGAATGGAGGGGAGTGATTCTCAAGCAAGCCATCCAAGTCTTGGAAAAACCACTGTGTTTGCTGGGTTGGGCCCAAGACTACTCTTTGTTTTTCCAACTCAGAAGTTCTTTTCTCTGCACTTGGTTTTCTAAGAATGTGAACTCACCCGCCCCGTCCTGTTTACAAGCTCGTAAATATGTAGATCAGATTTGGCTGCAGGGTAGGCCTTGGAAGGGCTGAATCCTGCTGGGAACACATGGCATTTTATGTACAGCAAGGCCAGATCTGCACTGCACAGAGGAAAAAGGCAATTTTTCATTGGGACCAACCCAGCTCAGGGAAAAAAAAAAATGTACCCAGCGCAAAACGCGCAAATCCCGACTTCAATTTGAAACTCGGGGTGAGCAGAACTCACTGGGGTGGATGAGTGTGGCCAGCACCCCAACACAGGTGACACCACTGGTCTGGAAGGACCCTGGAGTGAGCCACGGTGGTGGCTGATGGCTGGGAATGCTGGGGAGAACGTTGGGATGTCAGCGTTGGGAAAACACGATATCGAGAGGAAGTGTGGGAGCTTCCTCGGCACATTTCCACTGTGCCAGCCCCGAGGGCTTTGCTGTTTGTATCAGAACTGGGCAGACAGGACGTCACTGGCCGTGGAGCCTGGCACTGCAGCCCATGTCTCCTCCCAACACCGCCAGCTCTGATGGGTGCTGGACAGCATCCTCCAGAGAGCCGCACCGTGGCGTCACGGAGGAAAGGGTGGGGGGAAAAAAAGGATGGGGGAGGTGGATATTTTCAGCTCTGACGAAAAATTGTGGCTGGTTTCGCAGGCTCAGGAGGGGTTATTCAAGACCAGCCAGCCAACTTCTTATTTCTTTTCAGGCTTGGAGGGGAAAATCCTCCAACGCCTGCCCTGTTTCCGCACTCGGCTCCAAGGCACAGCCCTTTGGCTTTAGCTTGCATGGAAAAATCCATGGTTTCTCATCGTTCACTTTCTCTTTCTTGATGTTTTTTCCTGTGATAAGAAGGGAAACTAAAACCCCAAACCATATTTCCGTCTTCTGCCCCTAACCTGGAAATATCAGGGGAGATAGAAAAGAGTTGTTCTGTCTCTCTCCAGCGCTGAAAGACATTTGTCAGCTGATATGAAGCTCTAATCACACTGCACTTCAAAAAGAGACATTTTTCCCCCTCTCTCAGAAAACAATGGGTCAGGGGAACTGAGCTCCAAAAATATATCAGGAGTGGTGAGATAACAACATCCTCATCACTCCCAACAGTTCCTGAAGCCTTTAACTTGAAGGGATAAATTCTCCTGTTAAATGCTGCACTGATTGCCTGTGGAGGACCCCTCTGACTTGGTCCTTTCCCTCATCTCCACAGGGAAGGTCACACCTGTCTGGTGTGACCACAGAATCGTGGAATGGTTTGGGTTTGGAGGGACCTTAAAGATCATCTCATTCCAACCCCCTGCCATGGGCAGGGATGCCACCACTAGAGCAGATTGCTCTTTGGTTATTCAGCAGTGATGCACTTAAGCCATGTATTTTGACACAAGAGGCAAAAAATTGTCTGCCTGGTTGTCTTTTCCATAGAGCTGAGCCTGGGACAAGCACAGAGATGATGCTGGGAAGGACCAAGAAATGTGGGAGCAGACGAATCATCCCATCACAGTGGTTTTGTACAAGCTTTACAGCCACAGGGAGTTTTAAGGAGGTATTTCAGGAGAGGGAATGCAAAAATCAGGCTGCATTTGCCTGGTTTAAATGCCTGCACAGGGCAATGGGATCTCTGCTGAGGAGAGAAGAGTGTCTCAAAGTGTCTCATTATGATAATGAGGCGCTCTCTCCACTGACATGCTCCCTGCTCCATCTCAGCCTTATCCCTATTTATTTTTTAATTTCTGAATTTGAAAGGAAAGGATGAAGATTCACATTCCATTTTCATGGCACTTTGGATACTGCCCATGAGATTCTGTCTGCCTCTCTTTCACCTTTTCCTTGGATAAACAATTCTCTTTGCTCCCATGCTCCTCACTCACTGCTCAGAAATATCAGACATGGCACATGGGGTACTCTCCGTGCTTTGATATGGCCTTGATTCCTAATTAGCTCCTGGATATTCAAATTTTGCATGTTTACTTCTCATTCCAGGCAAGAGACTCTAGGTAGTCTTCCAAACTCTCCTTGGAGAAAGTGCTGCTTTTGTGGACAGCCCTTATAAAGAAAGGAATCATCCCAGGAAATTATCATCCTCTCTTTTTTCCATCATCATCAACTAGTTCCTGACTTGCCACCTCCCCCTTTGGTCACTTTGATGTGTTCTGATTTCAAGGGAACAAAAAACCCATGCCATGTATGACTGGCTCTGCTTGTGCACTTCCCCCAGCAGTGCTGTCTAAAATCTGGGGGGATCCTGGGGGGTACTGGGGGGAACTGGGGGGTCCCCAGGGTGTCTTGGTCATAAGATCTCTGTTCAGTCCCCTCTTTGTGTGATGTATTTAAGGCTGGGTAAGGACACTCTACTCTTGCTGTGAGGCAGGACTGGGCTTGCCTTCAATGCAGATCCCCTACAAATTTCCTCCAGATACCCAAAACACTGAAAAGAGCAAATTCCCTGGTAACTGAAGCCATTTGGCTCAGACAACACTGCTGACCTGCTTCTTCAATATTATCAACTTGTTCATAATTAAATATCCTGTACTACTGTGTGAAGCTGAGCCGTGTGATGATCCCTAGCACAAAGGTTGTGGCACAGATTTTAGAGGTTGTTACACACTGAACTCTCATTAAACCCATGGGCATTAATCATGAAAATATCTTCTGAACATGAGAATTCCCAGGATGAACTCCATACATTAGCAATAATGTCAGTTCTGGATCAGTATTTGAGCTCAACTTGAACTGCAGCATGTTACAAATATTTTGGTTAAATGATTCATTGGAGGAATGTTTTTTTCCTTCCAGGAACAAGTTGATGACTTGCTCTTACACTCACCTCCCTCACAGAATGGCTGTAAGGGCTGTTGGCAAAAACACAGGTGTGATTCACCTAGGAGCAACATGTCACAGAGAATTTATAATAATAACTCATGCTCAGATCAGAAAATGCCAAGAATGAGAGCAGGTGAGCCAGACCAAGAAAGACTGAAAAATTTAGGTTACTCATATGGAAAATCATGTCCCTTTTCTGTGCCCACAGAGCAGAAAAGGAGCCAAGGAGACAGAAGATGCTCAGAGGAAAAGCAACACAAAGGTCTGGAAAACTCAACTTAGACTATAAGATTAAAGGGTTTGGATGTATTTGTATTACCCAGGAGAAACTGATTTGCTCACACTTCATGGTGAAATACAGGAGAAGCTGTTCCTGACAGCAAATGTGTCTTTAATCTGGCCAAGAATGGTAGAAAAATTTAAAGGCTTGAAGTTCTAGCTAGATAAATTTACTCTGGGAAGAAAGCAGCCATTTGTAATAGCAAGGATATAAAACAATTGGGAAAAACATAATTGGAGGCAAGAATTCTCCATTATTTGCAGTCCTGAGTTAATGCTGAGTGTCTCTTCAGGGAGGAAACTTGTCTTTGAGTTATGGAGGAGTTGTAAAAATTACTGGATGAGGTGCTTAGGGCAGCAGGTGTCTGTGAGTCACTGCAGACAGTCAGAGCTGTCCTTCCAAACCTTGGAACTCCATCCCAAAACGTGGTGGGTCTTGAATATAAAAGAGTTGTAAAAATTATCCTGACACAGAGAACTTCAGACATGATAAGGGCAAGAACTATTTAAGAAACTGCTTGTCTGCTCCAGAAATGTCTTTAATTAGGAATAGCAGTGACCTTTGTTCCCTGCTGTAAGATCTTTCCTGGTGTTCCACACGTGTGCTGTGATGTCTGCATTTCTGTGAGTCAAGCATCCGTGTCAGGGGGTTTAATTTGAGCATAATGAAGGTTTTGCTTGTTGGGTGATCATGTCAGCATTTAATTAATGATACTGAACTGCACTGTTGGTATTTGAGAGGAGTGCTCTCACATCCAGTCTTAATATCCTTTGGTGTGCCAATAATTACCCAGAGCAAGCAAAGCTGGGAAGAAACAAGCACTGCAGAGGCCCTTCTTGGCTTTTCCTCACAAAGAAAGCTGCTGCCACTCGCTGACACAGGTGTCAAGGTCTGCAAGGACCTTGTGAATGCCACTGTGAGCAGTTATTCAGGTCCCAGCAACATTAAAGCTCTTTTTTTTTTTTTTTTTTTTTTTTTTTTTTTTTTTTTGTTCTGCTGAGGATGAGGAAATCAATGTGTGACATTTAGAGTACTGGATATTTGGAAGAAATTTCTTTCTTTGTTGGTGATGAGGGCCTGGCACAGGTTGCCCAGAGAAGCTGTGGCTGCCTCTGGATCCCTGGAGCTGCCCAAGGCCAGGTTGGATGGGGCTTGGAGCACCCTGGGACAGTGGAAGGTGTTCCTGCCCATGGCAGAGGGTGGGACTGGATGATGTTTGAGGTCCTTTCCAACCCAAACCATTCTGTGGTGATTCTGTGAGATGCTAAAACTGTCCTGCAGCTCTGGGGACAGCTCTGGGGAGCAGCCTGGGCTGTCCCCATGGTGTTGGATGTCTGACTGCTTGTAGCTGTGGGACACACAGCTCACCTGGGAGTGGTTCTAAGGACCCTCCAAGGAGATGGAAAAAGCAGGTGTATTAATGAAAAACATATTGAAAAAGAGCTTTTCTGTCAACATGCCTTTCTCCTGATGTGTGAGCTTTCCCCTCTCAATCCAGCAGAATATGGATAACCAAGATCAAGAGAAGTAAAAACCCTCAAACAAGCAGAAGACTTATTATAAATAAACACCTCCCTTCTTCTTCTCACACCTAATGCTTTCTCTGGGGACACTCTTTGAATATCCCCATCAGAATATTCTCTGCTCCCTGTCAGGCCAAGGAAACATCACCTGCCAGTGACTCTCCCCTGTGCTTTCCTCCCTGTGGTGACATCTCACTCTCAGGGACAGATGCCAAAGGGCACGAGCTCATCCCTGGCCATGCCCCAAAGAGGAAAACCAACCCCAGGGCAGCCCTGCCTGCAAGCAGCTGGCAAATTCTGCCAGTGGCATTGAGCCCTGCAAGTTCCAGCACTGGGGGCTGGGAGCTTTTCCTTCCCAGTGCTGCCATCAGCAGCACTGCTTCTCCTGCTGGTGGGCAGGGGATCACCTTGTTTTTCCATTCCCTCCACAGGATTCCTCTCCCTGAGGTGTTCCCCACTATGACTTGGGTGGGGTGAACATCCCCTGGGCCTCTCCCTGGAAGGTGTAAAGGAAATCCTTGAGGGATGGTTCTTTCAAAACTTGGCTGCTCTCCTTGGTCAGACTGGAGAGCTGGAGCTGCTCCACTTTCCAAAATAAAATTAATATTCAGAAAGAATTAAAATACAAATGTATCTCTGACGAATAGGCCAGGATGCCAATGATGAGATATAGAAGAGATGGGCTAAAAGCCTGAATGTGAAGGTGGAAAAGCAGTGCCTGGGAAGCAGGTCAGCACAAGGCTAGGAGAGAAAGAGATGGCTCTTTTTCAGGAAATATCTTCACAAGCACTGCAGGCCAACAAACACACACATTCCTCAGTGCCAGAACTCCAGCTGGAGCTGCAGTGCCAGACTCATCCTGGATGGCTGGAAAGGGGATACACAAGAAATCACACAGACTGTTGGAACCCTGGATGCTGAGAATTTCAGACTTTCTGTGCTGACAGGCACTGACCCCCAGGAGAACACTGCATTGACCTCAGGCTGTGGAGAAGTTTCCAAAATGGAATGATAGAACTGGGATTGTGGGTGTGGAGTTTGAATATAAGTGTGTAACAGGGTGGAAAACCTAGAATTTAAGGTTTTAGAATATAGTAATAGATATAAAGCAAGATGGAGGTTTTAGGACAGAGGCTGGTGCTTCACCTTCTTCTCCATAGGTTTGGGTGGTTTTGTGTAATTGGATAAAAAAGTCCTCATTGTGGGCACGGGTGGTTGGGTTAAAAGTAAAAATAATTTAGGTGTCATTTCTTAATTGGACAGTTTATCCTTAAAAGGCCTTGTAGAGGAAGAGATAGGGCTCCATTTTTAGTTTGTTAGAGTGAAGGGCTGTAGAACTCATGGTTTGTGAGGCTGTGACAGAGATAAGAGCTAATCAACCACAGATTGCTGAGCTGAGGAGCCAGCTGCAGCTCTGAGGGGCTCTACAAAGCCTGGCCTGGCCATGTGTCCCTGCTCTCTCCAAGCCACCATGCTGGGGATGCTCTTAATAAATGCAGTTTATTTCTTTTATCAGTGCACCTGGATGTTGGGCTAAGCCTGATGGCACACAGAGCCACCTTCTGCCATCTGCCTCCAGAGGAGAGCACACAAATGCCCTGACCCAGCTCTTCCACTTGCACATGCCAATGGATGCCACTCCCAATTATTTATCAGGCCACACAGCATCAGGGGGATGCTGTGGTCTGAATTCCAGAGTGCAGGACCCAAGGCAGCGAGGACCAGGGCAGGAATTACTGCTTGCAGGCGTACATCTCTTCTGCTGTATAAAAACCCCATTGCTTTTCCCATGGAACCAAGCTCTTAAAACCTGGATGTGCCTCTGTGTGTGTTGGGGAGAAGAAAAAGATGTCTGGGCTCCTTATCCTGGATATGGGCCCCAAATCAGAGAGCATTTGAGGCTTGGCACCTCTGCCTTTAACCTTATATATCTGGAGGTGATGCTTTCCCTTGCACCCGAGTGTTTTTGGATCCTCCTGTTACACGTGGAAGGCCCAAATCCCTTCACTCCACAGATGAATTTTCCATGAATGTGGGGCTTATTTTGTTCCAAACTGCACACAGCCATGTGGCTGCCCAGTGATGAATTTCTAGGGATGAGTGTTTCCAGGTGGATTTCTTTTTTTCTACTGTCCTCCCAGCTCAAAGGCTCAGATTAGCTGAGCTGCACTTGCTCTTGTGTCTGATAACATCTCTAATACCTCTTAAAAGTGGCTACAAAATATCAGTACCCTGCCTAATTCCATTAAGCCCATGTCCGAGGAGAAAAGGAGGAGCCCCTTGTCAGGCATGAAATTGAGCCTGAAGTCATCCTGGATCCAAATAAAATCTCTTCTGGAGAGCAAAGCTGCAAGCTGTTGAACAGATGTGGCCTTATCCATGCACAGGGGAGAACATGGACAGATGAAAGGCTGACATGTCAGTCCTGACCTGGTGAAGAAATGGGAATGTCAGCTCAGAGTCCTTCCTTGATAACAGCACGTCCATTTAAAACAGGGATAAGCTCCAGGGATGCCAGCTGCGTGCTCAGAGAGTTGGAAGGGTGAGGATGCTGGAAGGATGAAAGGTGTGTGTTGTGTATATGGGAATCTGGGATAAAAAAAGTAATTTATGAGACTGGGGCAATGGGGCTGTCAGGAAAGAGGAGGCAGCAAAGGCTGAAGTATTAATCAGGAATTGGATTTTGGCTGAATTTATGTTACACACTCTATACTTGCACTGCTGTAGGATGGAAAAGCTTTTCCCATGGTGAGAACCCATTCAGAACTGACTTATAATGATGCAGATTCTTGCTGGATTACACAAAGCAGCAAAAGCAGATTTGCACACTGCAATCAGCTTTCTAACATCAGGACAGCCAGAAATCCCCATGTAACAGAAATACTCCACCATATGCTCATTTTATAGATCTATTTCCTCTGACCTGTGGTCAAGGGAGAGACAAGATCATCTTTTAAGACAGTTCCCATCCCTAGTCATCTACAATTCCACAAAGCCAGCGGCCCAAATCCCTGTGATTTTAATGTGACAAGATGGAATTGTTAAGACTTGGTTCTTTTGCAGAATGTGTCAACCCATGCTCAGGAACAGAGCAACCTGGACATCCAGATGCGTAGTTTGGGGGGAATGTCAGTGTTTGATATTTGTCTCCTTTCAAAAAAAACCCTCAAAAAACAACCCAGCGACAATAAAAAAAAAATCAATGAAAATTTCTGAGGAACTATGAATTAAAAAAAAAAAAAAAAAAAAAAAAAAATTCATAGAACCTGCAGTGCACACTGTTATCTAAAAGGGATTCCTGGGAACCTGACAGCTACCAGCTGACATGGAAACACTTGTAAATCCATGGAGAAAACCACCACTAGATGGATCTGCACTGTGGGACAGCCTGCTGTCTCCTCTTTCCCAAGCTTCCACAGCCACAGAGTGCAGAAATGCAAAGTCCTTGGCAAAGCACATCCCCTGGGCTTTCCCTGGACTGAGCCACACAGGAGTTCAGGCAATGGAAATCCTGCAGTCCTTGGAATTTGTGAATCTGGCTATCTGGAGTGTCCTAAAGTCCTCCAAATTAACATACTTGCAGCAGGAAGCCTTGAAGCAGGAGAAAATCCTTTCTGGAGCCAGGATGCTCAGGGCTTCCAGGTTACTGGCGTTGGATCCAGGAGTCAATCCCGGGTTAGCCCGGAGCTGCCAAGGTTTCACTCTGATGGCTGCATGGTAAGAAAGCCATGGAAACTTGGCATGGAAGGGCTGCCCTGGAGCTACGAGGAGTGATTGAAGTGGAGGCTGATCAACCTGGGATGTTTCCGCTTGGTTTTCCAACTGGCACTTCCCATCGGAATCCTCCTCCGCTGGCCAGCATCCAGACCAGCTACGTGGGAATCTCGTAAATTCTGCATAAATGTTCTGCTCACTTTGGGCCATTGCACTCAGGAGAGTGGCAAGTGCTTTGCAGATGTACAGGAGGATGAGTCCATGCCCCAAATATTACATCAAGAAGATCAAAAGTGATTGGTTTGCATTTATTGCACTGGACCTTCTGGAATAACTCATCAATGAAGGAGAAAGGGAGAGGTTGCACAGATGGATCTGCTCTCCATTCCCACTTTAACCTCTGCTTAATTTCCACTTTAACATCTGCTTAATGGTATTTTCTTTTTTTTTTTCTTCTTTACATATATAACACATCACTTCCCAGCAATTTAATGCAAGAGATGCAATCAATCACCTGCAGGCAGCTAAACCACCAATTTTGGAGCTGGATTAGCCATTTTCAGGGTTTGAAAATGCAAATAGAGCCAGGTTTGTGCTTTGCAGCAGCGTGGATGCCACCAGACATTTCAGCCCTGCACTCCTGGCTGCTGGAAAAGCCAACACTTCCCTCCCCAGCCAGGCTGCATGGGGCACCAAGCTGGCCACCGATTTGGAAGAACAGGAATGCTGCAAGCAATGGCAAATTGAGTCTCTTATTTTTTTGGTCTCTAATGAGAACAGAGGACAAAATATTTCCACTCAGACAATTTCACCTTCTGTTGGAAGAAAGTTCTTTCAGTTATTGGAGATGGTCAAATAATGCCTGGGAAAATGGATGCTTCCAGGGCTGGGGAAACCACAGCTTCTCTGGGCCTCTGTGCCAGGGCCTCACTTCCCTCACTGTAAAAAATTTTGCCTTTAAATCCAATTTTAGCCTACTCTTTTTTAGTTTAAAACTGTTGCCCCTTGTCCTGTCATTACAGGCCCTGGTAAAGAGCCTTTCTCCATATTTCTTAAAAGCCCCCTTTAGGCACTGGAAGAGGCTCTGAGGCCTTTCTGCAGCTTTCCCTTCTCCATGTGAGCACCCCCAGCTCTTCCAGCCTGGCTCCAGCCCTGGAGCATCTCCATGGCTGTTACAGTGAGCTCATGGGCACCCTGTGCCCTCCCTTCCCAGGCTGTGGACACTGGTTCCTCCAGCAGTACCCCAAGGGATGCTCTCCCTCCATCCCCCAGCCTGTACTGACACCCTGCCCTGCCCTGGCACCGAGCTACATAAACCAGATGAAGGAGTTGGGTGACAAAAAATATTCCCCTGGGTGACAAATCAACCCAGAGTCCACTGAAGGACTCTGCCCTCAGGGAAGGAAGAAGGGTTGGACCAGCTGGGAGATTGCTCCCTGGAGGAGACCTTGTGGGGAAGGTGGTCTGTGCCCTCCTCACACATCCTCCTGGAACATCCATGGTCCTTTGTTGTTCTTTTGGACCTCCTGGTGGAAGAAAGAGGCCTGCTATCAATTAGGCCTGTGAGACAGCTGGTTATAATCTCCTCTTTGATGTCCTGGCACTGAGAAATCCCTGGATGTTCCCACTGAGAGAGAGGAAACAACCCAAGTTACGGGCTGGCCCTGCAGCCTGGGAATCTCCCGGGTCATGAACCTGCCCTTGTTCCTGTTCTCCTGGGGTGCTGCTGTCCCAGCTCTGGCCAGCTTGAGGAGGTTTGGGTGATACCATCCATGCCCAGAGCACCAGAGAGGGATTTGGAGGTCACACTGGGAGGGATTTGTCCCTGTGCCTGATCCTGACTCAGTGCCATAAATTTATTGGTGGCCTCTCTCCTTCACATATTGGAGGAGGCAAAAACAAATTTTCATGTGCAGAAAAATCATCGAATTATTTTTGCCAAAGCAGATGAGAGAGAAAGAAAGAATTTGGAAAACAAAGGCGAAGTTTCAATATCAAAACTTTTCTAAGCAAAACTTTTCTTTTTGAGGTTGGGAGGAACACACATATCAAAGTACTTGATATTAAAATTTTTTTACATTTAAGTTTACAAACCAAACCAACCTAATCAAAACTCAAGAGGAAATAAGACATTATGGGTAATTTAGAAAAAGAGAGTTTAATTTTCTTTTGGCCCAACTGTCCCCTCACTAGATTCTAAATCTGTTGATAAAGGACCATTATGAGCCTTCTGGATCTCCCCTGGGTGCTTCCACATCCTCATTTTCCAAATTTTCATTGAAAACACTGACATTTCAATGCTTGATATTCTTCTGTGCATCTGCTGTGGAGCACTCGTGGTAGCCCCACAACCTAATGGTACCCAGAGGTCAAAGTTTGCACAGTTAAACTCACAAAAACAAAGCAGTGAAGTCTTTGGAGCGAGGAATCATCATTTTACCATATGAATTCCAGCTCCACACTCACCTTCCTGTGCACAACTGCAGTCTAAATAGATTTTATTAGTAGGAATAGCAAATAACAAATTGTTCCCAAATGATCACATTTTTGCATTCTTTGTTGTTTTGCTGTTTGTTTGGGTGGTTTTGTTGGTGGGTTTTTTTTGTTTTGTTTTGTTTTGGTTTGGTTTTTATTCCTGCTTGTTAATGGCAATAAACAGCTCAATTTGCTTTTCATTTGTAGGCCTTTTCTGAGTGGTTTTGTGGACATTCCCAAATTTAATGGAAGCATCTGTTTAGTGGGATTGGTTTTACTCCATGCCAGTATTTGGGGGAATGGATGGCTTAGGACTGACATCAAACTTGGTGGTTTCTGCTGAAACCTGCAGGGCCCAAACTCCAGTTTACCTGTCAAAACCTGCCATAGTGTTTCTGTTTCCTGCAGGGAATCAAATGGAGCAACAAACAATAGGGATAACCAAGGAGAGGATGAAAACAAGGGAAAACCTGTTAACGCTGAAACTTTTCTGAGTGACCAGCATAGCACCAGCAGAATTGGGACAAAAAAGACATTCAGAGCGGGGTGGAGAAAAACAACTCAAGGAGGAAGGATTTAAGGATTTCTTCCTTGAAAAGGAAGAAAATAATCTCTGGCTACAAGAATCTCTACAGGTACCAGGGTGACAACAGTGGTGACCCCAATGCAGACACATAAATTCAGTGTTTTGCTTTGCAGAGTCCTTAAAAGTGCTCACAGCATTGCCTGGGTGCCTGCCAGACCCTAAAGAAGGTTTCCTCACCTACAACTGGCTCAGTCCCTCTGTATCTTCACAAGTAAAGTGATTTCTCATGGTCTCTGACACCTTTTCCAAACGTGTGTGGTAGTGCTGCCTCCTTGATGATGCAGTTTGGAATAAAATAAAGTTTCCTTAGTCCCCTGTGAACCTGAAATGCAGTCACTCCTGGGCTGGAGAAGAGTGAGAGGAAGGGGTTTAAAGTGTCAAGAAATAAAAAGGGAGACAGAAAAATGGACTTTCCCAGACCATTTTGCTGAGGTGGTTGGCTTGTCCCCATGGTGACCATCAGGCAGTGTTGGAGAGTGAGGATGACTCACATCTGGCAGGCAAGCAGCATTTCTGCATCCCCATTTCAGCACTGCCAGATGGGGACCTCAGGGCTTCAAGGTGTGACTCCTCCAGTGACCTGGGGAGATGTTTCCAGCTGAGCTTGCAAGAAGGATCCTATGGAAAATCCCTTATGGAGCAAAACAGCAGTGAAAAAATGGGCTTATGAAATTAACTCTGTGGTACAACCCCGAGCATGAGCTTGAACATGGCAGGGAGCATTTATTTTTTATTTATTTATTTATATCCATTTATTTTTCGGACATTTTCCCTTGGAGATCTCTGTGGCATGACCCAGAATTGTCCAAACCCAGTTCCAGCTTCACAGGCAGAGCACCAAACTGCAAAGCCTGGACAGAGGCAGCCACAGGGGACACCCACCAACACAATCCAGGTGTGTGGTTCTCTTCCCCATCTCTTCTCCAGGTGGGAAGTGTGATCTGCCAGGACCACTGCTAATAGAGACATCAGGGTTATTACCACACAGAACTGCTTGCCCAGACACCCATTTTTCTGCTGTATCTTCAAGATTTTGAGTGTAAAGTAGAAGGCTGGTCTCCCAAAGCACCCAAACCATCAGTGACCTAAAGGGGAGTAAATCCAGATGGATCAGTGGGGGAATATGGATGGTAAAGGCAGGAGCAATTCATCAGGTGGGATGGATTCAACAAAAAGAGGCAACAGGAGGAGAAGACCTCTAAGAAGTTGTTTGCCAGAAGGGTGAAATCCAAGGAAAGAATCCAATTACTTAAAGAAGGTGACATGGACACAGAACGAACCAATTTGCAAGGAGACACGGATATGTTCCCACTGTAAAGAATATAATTTCCAAGAACTAGATGCAGTGAGATCCAGAATTGCCTCTCCCAAGGCACAGCAGCAGAGGTTCAGGGACTGGGACACACATGAAGCCCATGTGGTTTTGAATGGGAGCACGGCTGATCCATGGGGAACTGAAGAGAATGAAAATCCTTTCTCCAAATGCGACAACCGCCCATGGTATTTGTCACCAGAGCCACAGAGGGGTACAGACAGGAGGAGAATCACGAAAAGGGAGAAGAAGATGAAGAGCTACAAAGGAAGAAGACACCTGAGGGTTTGCCAATGCACTGGGTGGGATGGCAGATGTGATCATATTTCTGCAGCACTGCTCTCCAATGACTGATCTGAATTCTGCTGTGAGTCACCCAGCTCTGCTTTGAGCAGCAAACGCTCAGTTTTGGAGCAAATTATTTTTGTTCCATACATTAGGCTCTAAATTTAATCACCTGTGGTTTCTCGGAGGGGTGTGCAGCGAGAGTACACAGGGAAGGAACAGACCTTTTCCAGCTGAATGTGTGGAATTCATCCTGACAGGCTGATGGCCCATTTAATGTAAACACTCTCCACTCAGCCCCCTTCCCCCGAGCAGCCACAGACACTGGGAAAGTTTTGTTTTGAATGTAAACACTTTCCCTTGCCCTGTCCTTGCAGCAGGAGAACGAAACCGCCCACGTCCTCATTCCCCTGACCTCTGGGGGAAGTTCATGGATCCTTCCCGCAGGAGAGCAGCAGCCATGCTGCCCACTGGGGTCATTGATGAATGCCAGGAAGAGTCTGAGCATTGTGGATTAGAAAATCATGGAATTGCAGAGTGCTTTGGGTTGGAGGGACTTTAATATCCTTGAGTTCCAGCCCCCTGCCATGGACAGGGACACATCCCAGGTTTCTCTGGGCACCATCCAGCCTGGCCTTGTGTGTTTCTGGTTCTCACTTCTCAGCAGTAGCAGGTGGGCAAAGACCTAAAGCTGTGATAGATTCAACTTCGTGTGCACCACCGCCCTGTCCAAGACCTTACTGTCACTACCTGCCCTCAATGGAGAGGCCAAACTGGCAGACAAATCCAGGGTTTCCATCTGCTGAGAAAGTCAATGGGATCCTGCTTTCCTGGAGCACAGGCCGGGTGATGGAGACTACAGAAGAAACGGTCAAGTCAGGCCAGTAAAATCACACAAATTACTTTTCTTCTCTATTTCTGCCCATCAGCAAAAATTAAGCCCTTCCTTCAGAGACTTTTATACATATTTCCTACAATTCCTGCACTGAAGCAAAGGTGTGCCCTTCAGTGCTTGGCAGCAGTGTGAAGGAAGCCAGGCTGTGTCCTCTCAGGCCATCTGAGCAGGCAGCAGTGACCCCTTTATTTTATTTTTCAGGGCAGAGCTTCAGAATCCGCCTGTGGAAAGGCGCATCTGAGGGAAAGGCGTTGACGTGCCAAGGTGCTGAGCTGCAGGGTTGATCCTAAACTCCAGTTTTTGGGACAGAGAATGGAATGTTAGTGTGGGGAGGTTACTGGATGTATTTCCCATGAGGGTGTCTGGTTTTCTTTTTAATTATTTTTGGGAAAGCAATCCAGGGTGCGATCCGGTCATCTGAAAGTAGACACTGAGGTTGCCCACGTGTCTTGTACCACTGGAGATAAATGCCCTGGGATGTCCCTCCTGGACCCTGACTGTCCTTCTAGAAGAGCATGGAGCTTCCCTCCATCCTGCTCTGCAACCAAAACCTCACCTGGTTTCCTCATCTACCTTAGGGATGGCACTGGGCATATTTTAGGGAAGGAAATTGCAATCCAAGCCTGGTGAGCAATCAAAGCTTGGTAGGGATGGACAATAATGGGAGATGAGACATCCACCTGCTCATAGAAACTCTCCACAGAAATCTTCACCCGTGGGTCTGGTCCCAATCCCTCTGTCTACCTGCACACCAGAAATTATCACATTCCTTGTCTAGCAGAGCCATGGATGAGAAGGGAAGCACTGATTAAGGAGGTGCTCAGGGAAGGGGACTCAGGAAGGGAGGGTGGTGGCAAGGAGGTGATCAGATGCAATGGGAATTGTTCCCTTCTCCTGGGTGGCTTTCCCAGGAGGGCAGAAGCTCTCTGCCAGTATCTGCACCACTCCTTTCCCTAAATGCTGGCAAAACTGCAATCTGCCTGCACACAAATACTACAGGGTGCTGTGCTGCCTCCCACATCCATCTGGATCCCCTAGTGTGAGCTGCTCCGGTCTAGAAATAACACTGTTTGAACAGCCCCTGGCACAGAAGAGGCTGAAGCACGTAACTAATGGGCTTGTGCATCATGAAGGATCTCAGATACATCAGTCTGCAAAGAGCCCAGGAGTGCTGCCACTCTGGGGTGTCACTGGAAGTGAAGCACAGCATGATTTAATCCCAAGTAATCCGGCTTTTACAAGGCAGAAGAGAGGGAGACATGCAATATTTGGAAAATCCTCCACTTTGCTCTTTCTTTCTCTTTCTCGTTACTGAGAAGGTGGTGAGGCCCTGGCACAGGGTGCCCAGAGAAGCTGTGGCTGCCCCTGGATCCCTGGAAGTGCCCAAGGACAGATTGGAGCAACCTGGGATAGTGGAAAGCGTCCCTGCCCATGGCAGGGGCTGGAATCGGATGGTATTTGGGATCCAACCCAAACCAACCTGTGATTGTTTGATAATCTCCGAGTGAAGAATACACAGAAAACAAAACCTGTGATGTAAAGTCACTCTGCTTTGTTTCCCCAAATCCCCACAAGCCCGTGGCTGGCTGCCAGCTGGACTTCACACTGCATCCTCACAACTTTCCAGATAATTCCTACGGAAGGAACCCTGAGAACAAAAAGACCCCACAGCTGAAAAACTTTTTTGGTGCAGTTTGGAAAGCTCTGAACCCAAGTCCTCTGCTCTCAAACCAGACCAAGGGGCAGCTGGTGGTGCCACCACTGCTGTGTTTTCTGTGTGCCCCTTGCCCTTCCAAACTGCCTGAGGACACAGCTGGGGAAGGAATACAGATGTCAGGTCTCCTGCTGGGCACTCAGGTGAGAGGGCAGGAAATAACACCATTTCCAGCTTCTTCTGCTGACCTAGGGGCTCAAAACTGAGTCCCTGGATTTGAGGGTCAGTGCCCTCCATGATCCCTGTCCTTACTTGTGAGCTGTTTCTCAGTGATTTATGGAGCTGCTCTGGGGAAACTTGAGCTGGAAAACAGCCAGGGATGAGTTGTGACACAAGCCCATTGTGCTGATGACATCCTCCCCTCAGCAATGCCTGGCTCTTTTCTGGATTCCTGTCCCTTTCCTGGTTCTGCTGCCCTAACCCCCTCTTGCCTCATTGCCACAAAGACACCCCCATTTCTCACTGTCTCTATGCTACAAACCACCAGTTTTAGGCTTAGGATATGATTTCCCCTAATTCCAAACAAGTTTTTCTTTTATCTTTTCTCACTTAAATGCTTTCACCAAGGTCTTGCCTCTGTCTCCTGGACTGAGCTCTGGCACAGCCCTTCCAGCAAAGTCTGGGGCCAAATTCTTGTGCAGTGGGGGCTGTTTCCTGCTCAGTGTTTGAATAATTGATGCAAATTATTAATTGGAGAGCTCTTGCAGGGCTGCATTATGGCTATTTTTTCCCCCCCATTGTGGACTTTTTTTGGAAGGTTTGCAGCTTTGTTCTTGGGTTTCTCAGCACTTTCAGTCCTGCATTGCAAGAGCCTTGCAGGGGAATATAACCAGGAGTTCTTTAATTCAGGAGGTCAGACAGGGAAGCCCCTGTGATTTGCTCTAGCCTCTGACTCACTGGGGGAAATCCCATAAACCACAACAAATAAACAAACACCTGCACACAAGAGGAGCAAGTTTGATTCCAGGTCCTGAAACCAAGTGGCAGCAACAATCCCAGGTTCCTACAGCTCCAGGCACAATTTTTGGGCAGATTTGTGTTTGAAAGAGCTGCCTGGGGCCAGTCCTGCTGATCTTCCTTAAATGAATGCCATCAATGTGCTCACTGTGAACAACAGGAAAGGCTGCTTGGATTTGTCCAATGCAGGGATTTCTCCCAGCAGGAATCCCTTGTAATTTTTTTCCCATTTTTTCCCTTTTATTTTATTTTCTTTTATTTTTTTTTCTTTTCTTTTCTTTTTTTTTTTTTTCCCTTTTTTTCCCCAGCTACTGGAGGGGGTAAAATTAAAGATGCATTTCAGGGGCCTTAATGACTGAGCTGTGAATTGCCTTGGGTTGGAAATGGCCCAGGAGGAGGAAATGCCCTCTCTTGATCAAGCTGGCAGTTGGTTTTCTGCCACCAGATCTGGTGGTTCTTGGGCTTGGCTCCAAAGGCATCAGCTATGAGCCCTCTTGGAGAAAGGCTATTCATTAGGAGCAGCTCAAAACCATCTCCTGTTCCAGCCACTCCAGTTAATCCATCCCTGGGCTGTTCTCACCCATAAATTATGGTGCAGGGAGAAGTGCAGCCTTCTGTTTCCACGTGACAGTTCACAGAGCACCAAACCAGAGAACACAGGGCAGGCAGAAGTAGAATCAGGGAATCACAGAGCCATTAAGGTTGGAAAAGCCCTCAAAGATCACAAAATCCAACCATTCCAAGTGCCCATCCGCATGGCTTTTAAATCCCTCCAGGGGTGGGGATTCCACCACTGCCCAAGCAGCCTTTGCTGGTGTTTGACAACCCTTTCCATGAAGGAATTCTTCCTAAAGATCAGTGAAAAAATCCTTATCAGTGAAAAAAGCTGATTCACTACAGTCATAGAATCAATTCAGCAAGTTATCCCGTAAGAAATGATGGAAATGAATCTCCTTCTTTGTACCTGCAAGGATAGAGACCCCAAGAACCAAAATCTGTGTTTTGCCTGTCATCTTTCACAGGTTTGTTCATCTCAAGTTGTCTCGCATTTGGCAGAACAAACTCAGTTTGTTACAGAGACAGAGAATGGAAAATGTCACCTGATAGATAATTTTTGGTACCAGAAACTGGGACTTTATCCCAGAAGGGTCCCATAATATTAAAAGGAGCTATCAGCCCTACCTAGAATACAGCACAGTAATCACAGCAGGTAAAACTCCTATTGATCCATCAGAAGATAATTCATGTTGTTTTCCCAAAGAAATACACTTGTTTTGTCAAATATAATGAAGCCATCAAACCCAGCTTAATATAGATGAATTTACTGCTATGTGGTGTATTCTGGTACTGGCTCCAAAACTCCTGTTGAGAGATTTTGTAACATTTTGCTCACTGAATCCCAGTAGTTTCAATTTTTTCAGGGTCTATTTTTTCCCCTGTTTGTGGTACACTCCTTATAGCAACTGCCTCGAGATGCGTCAGGACTCTGCCATATAAAAATGGACATTTGGCTTTAAATAGTTTTATTTGGTGGTGTAGTGGGTGGACTGGAAGCAGAATAATCCCTTGCACAAGTCATGGAATATCTGGGTCCTGCTTCCAATCGCTGCCTTGCTTTGGTCAGGCACAAGCAGAGCAGATGTTCAAATTTGGGTGTCCAAATCATTAACAGAGGTCCAGAATAAGGCATCTTTTATAACAGCAGAAACTGCACTGAGCCCCTCTGTCCACCCCTGGCTTCCCACACAGGTAGGAAACACTTGGGGTCCAAATAATTGCTTTTGGCTGATTATTTCCAAACAAACATGGAGTGTTTCCCTGTTTTTCTGCACCCTGGTGTTTTCTGCACTTGGGCACGTGGAGAGAATCAACACTGTCTAATGCTTTGGCTGCATAATTTATTCATAGGCTCCTTATCCATGTGCCTACTTGGAATTATCTCCTGTACCCTTCCTGCAGGATGGAAATGTGTTTTTCCTGGAGGGAAACCCAGCTCCCAGGTTGTTGTTTCACAGAGTTTCTCTAGACAGACACAATCCCTGTATTGTATTGTATTCCCCAGGTGAATCCACTGTTCCCCCAGTGCTATTCCAGAGCGCTGCACATCCCCACGTGTCCCTGTGCCTTTCCCACTGCACACATCCCTCCTGTCATGCCCCAGGAATGACACTCTGGCAGGCTGCTACACAGCCCTGATGCTATTGCGTGGGAAAAAGAGAAGCAGAAATCACATTTGAGGGCTGCTGAAGCAAAAGCAAAATTTGTCAGGGAAAACAACGGATTTCCCCTCATTTAATGCTTTAAGAATAGTCCTGAAATGGTTCAGGAATGGTTTGGGGCCAAGTGTTCTCTTCTTGAGAAAGGGAGATGGGCTGGAAGATCCATCCATCCATCCATCCATCCATCCATCCATCCATCCATCCATCCATCCATCCATCCATCCCCTATAATTTAACAAATTTATGGTAATTTGGCATGGTAATTTGGATGTTCCCTTTGATGGGAACATCCTGTGGTGCCTCTTGACTGGATGATGCTCAATAAATGCAACCAGAGCTTGGTACTAGCAGATTTTGACTCCACCAGTGTCTTTGCTGGTGTTTTTCATCAAGGTATGGTTCCTGTGAACCAGGGGGACATGTGGCAGATGGCATGGCTCATCCCAATTGCTCTTGTTCCAGTTTGATCTGATGCTCTTGGAATAATTATCAATCTTGATAATTATTCCAGAGCAATTTGCATTCCTTTCTCTACATCGCTTCTGCCACTTCAACCACAACTCAGTAAATTTCAGGAGATACAAGGAACTGCCCCGACAATCAAAGTAATTAAATGTCCTTTTATCTTTTATCCTTCTTTCAAATCACCTTTTTTTATCAGATCCTGTGCACAACAACACTAAAGAAGTTTGGGTTTTTCCTGGGATTGTGTCTTGTGGTAGATTTTCAGTATTTTCTGATATCTAACCAGGTGCTGAGCTCACTCTGAACTTTCCTTCTGTGAGGCAGAGTAGGAGTTTTCAGTCCTTCACCCATCTGTCCATTTTTACAGGAACTTGGGATATTAGAGCACTTTTAGCACTTTTTGAAATGCAGCTGGGGTTGATGATGGGCTCCATCCAGAGCAGTGTGACCAGGTCAGAATAGGGGATGGGGCTTGGAGCCACCTGCTTTGGTGGAAGGTGTCCCTACCCATGGCAGGGGGTGGAATGAGATGAACTTTCAGGTCCCTCCTGACCCAAACCATTCTGTGATTGTATCACAAAAGAGTTCATCACAGATTGATAACATAAGCCCTTTTCCTATTAGTAAACCATGCTAAATGCTCTTTTATCAGAGTAGAATTAGATTCTCAATTTCTACCAGAACATGGTCTCACATCACATGAAATGTGCTTTCATAGTCTTTTCCCCATCATTTATTTTACAAGTAGCTCTGCAAAATGCTTTGTGAAAGGTCTCCTGCTCTATGTCAAACAGCAGCTAAAAATATATTTATATTTTGACTTGAAGGAGACCTTTCAGAGCCTGGCTGGTGTAGCAGCTGCCTTTCCTTCAGGGTGCAGGTGGAAAAGCCAGTTCACTGTTCTTCTGAAACGTACCTGGAAATGAGCAGCAGCTTCCACTGCAAACACAGCGGGTCACTAACCCAAGGGAAAGATTGGACCGCCAGTCTGAAGGGTTTTATCCATTCTCAGGGGTCGCTTCAGGCATTCCTGGTCTGGGTAACCTGCTGCTTGTGGATGGACAGGGTGAAGGGAGCCTCGGGTTGGGGCCTTCACCCTTGTGTGGCACTAACTATGGTGTTTCCTCATTTCTCACTACGTGTCTTTCTTTCTCACACCAGTCTTGATTTCTGACCAAATCTAAAGGATAACAAACATGGGAGCCCACTATGGGAATCCAGATGAGACCATGCTTAAAAACACAGACACGGAGGTACATAAATCACCATCCTGGGTACCAGCTAGTCCATCCTTGACCCCAAGGGATGGCTGGTTCCTCCTAGATCCTTCTGAGGTGCTGATGGAGAAGGTCTTGACCTCCACTCCTGGGATGGTCCTGTCTGGGAACTCACATTGAGCTTCAGGTGCTCCCCAGCTGCAGAGTGGTGGGAATCAGGCCTCCATCCCTCCTCCCACTCTTACTGATGTCCTCCTGGAGCAGGTTTGAGAAAGCAGGGTACTATCTACCTATAGGGGGTTCTGGTTCCCTGATCACCTGGCATAGGTGTCCTACTGCAAGAACAAATCCAGAACTTAACTTTTAACAGGATTTTCCATTAGCAGAAGAGCCAGTGAAACCTCTATAGAGCCACAGAATTGTTCAAGTTGAAAAAGCCCTCAGAGATCATCGAGTAAAAAATCCAGACTAGGCTATATCCCACTTTTTCTGGAAATACCTGCAGTGCAGACACCATCAGCTCATTAGCTGTGCCTGCATGTTTTTGTAGTCACAAAATGGTTTGGGTTGGAAGGGACCAGCAACACCACCCCTGCCGTGGGCAGGGACAAATCCCACTATCCCAGGTTGCTCCATCCTGGCCTTGGACACTTCCAGAAATGCAGGGGCAGCCACAGCTTCTCTGGGCACCCTGTGCCAGGGCCTGCCCACCCTCACAGGGAGGAATTTCTTCCCCATACCCCTTCTAACCCTGCCCTCTGTCAGTTTAAAACCACTGCCCCTTGTCCTATTACTTTCTGTCCATATAAGAAGTTGTTCTGCCTCCCTTTATCAGCCTCCTTTAGGCACTGAGCTCTCCCTGGAGCCTTCTCCTCCCCCCAGTGAGCACCCCCAGCTCTCCCAGCCTGGCTGCAGAGCAGAGCCCCAGCCCTTGGAGCACCCCCATGGCCTGAGACAACCAAAGGGAGATGAACTCTGTGCTACAAACCAGCCTTAAACTCCTGGCCCTACACCTCTGAAAAGTCTCCAGGTAAAGGTGTTTGCTCAGGGAACAGGAACCTTGCCACAAACCCCAGAACCACCTCCCAGCAAACCCAGGCAGCAGCCCAGGAGAGCTCCACTGCTCTCCAGCTCAGCAAAGACAGGACCCAAACACAAACCACAAACCAGGAGTTCATCTTGGGTTGAACAACCCGGCTGCTAAAGAACCTCATTAGCCACAGAAGCTGTTAATTGTATTTAAACTCCTGGTGATAACATCCCGTGCTCAGGGATTGTGATCACACATCCAAGAGGGAGTTAAATTACTCAGCTGATAAACAGACCGTGGCAGTATCGGGGAGTTTGAGCTGATTTAAAGAAAAATCATTGTAGATTGTTTGAGCATGGAGAAATGGCTGACAGCATTTGGCACACACATGGCTCTTGCTGTTTGAAATTTGGGGTTATTTCAGCTTTTTGGCACCAATGTGATGAATATTGCTCCTGTGTAACAAATGTGGGAGCTACTCTGCAGAGTGGCAAGGATGTGTGCAGACTCAGAGACACCGAGGACGGCGCGAGTGCGGAAGTTTCCGGGTGCTGAAGGACTTTAAAGTGGAGTTGAGAGTCTTTTGTCACTTGGAAAATTTAATTTTACTAGAAATTATAATCAGACCCCAGTGAACAGTGTGACTCAACGATGACTTCCTGCAAATTCATGTCAAAGAGAGAAAAAAATAAGTCAGAACATTTGGGTATTTTCAGAAGAAAATAGATCACTTATTCATTTCACTTTGATGCAATTTGAAGGCACAATTTTAAATGTCTCTGAATTTTAATAATTTCCAATTTACTCTGAAGTTGAAACAATACATTGCTCTTCAATTGAAAGTTACTTTGTTTTTCAGGGGAGTTTCACTTTCATTTAAAGTGTGTATCAATATAATTTTCAGTTGGTCCTGAGTTATTACAACTAATTTTGTCTTATGAAATAAATAAAATCCATTCTACTTTACCACTTACAACTTTCTTTTTTAGCAGAGTTGGTCCCAACATGTTTCAGCTTGTGGATTCACTGTAAAATTTACTGATTTCTGCAAGTTTCAGACCTGTCTCCTGAGCTGTAAAATCCAAGATTAGAAGTTGCTGTTCCCTTCTTGACAGCATTGAATGATTCTCAGATTTGAATAGGAAATTGCCATTAATAAAGGGGAGGGAGGGGAAATCAGAGGCATATTTTGTAGTCATAAAATAAATGAGCTTTTGCAGTGTTTATATTATACATATAATATGGCAGGAAGTAAAGATCAAAGCCATGTTTATAAAGGACTTGGCCAGTTGTGTGCTCGGAGGAAGCAAATGGGTTCGTGGGAGGCACCCAAAGAATGAAGTTTGGATTTTTAGCTGTGGAAATCAGTGTGCCTCCTTTGACTTGTCTGATTTACATCAGCAGAGAAGCTAGCAAAAGGGTCTCATAGCAGAACAGATATGGTAAAACAAAATCAAAATAATTTTTTCTACTGAAAAGTATTTGCCTGGGGTTCCTTCTCTATTTCAAAGTACCGGGAGTAACTCAGAGGAACAGGATCCCGATTTCCAGCTTCATTAGCTGGAAGGTTGTCAGGTGGTTGGATCTAGACAATCTTTAAAGTCCCTTCCATCCCAAATCATTCCCTGATTTCATGATTTTAAGGTGTAAAGGTGCAAATGGGGTTTGGAGCTGGTTCCTGCCCTGGTTGGCCAAGAAAGGGAATATCAGAATGGGGCTGCTCAGGGAGCTCACTCTTAAAGGATTGGCATTTCCCTGAGCCTCATGAATCCCAAAATGTTTATTTACAGGTTACACCACCTCCCCTCCATTCCCCCCAATACACCTGATCACGGAAAGGGAAACTGAGGCACAGTCAAATGGGATAATTCATCCTTGGTCTTGCAGGGAGAGGAGTTCAGTGCAGTTTTACTGCTCTCTGCCTGAGTTATACCATCAACTGCAATGCTCCCACGGGGTGAAAATTCCTCACAGCAATGATTTCACCCCCATGGAGAGCTGAGCCAAACTCCCCTAACACCACCCACACCCACAGGAGACCCTGGAGCAAAGAGGCACCAGACAGCAGCACAGTGAGAGCAGACATGCACAGCCCTGATTCACCACTCCAGGGACACCTCAGCTCTCCAGGCACCAGGGGATTATCCCACTGGAGGGATCCCACAGCCCTGGGGACGCAGCCCAGGGAAACAGCCCCAGTGCTGGAGGGAGCTCAGAACCTCAGCAGGTCCAAATCTGTCCTGCAGTCACAGATGCTGCTCCCACTGACTTGAGAGGCAGCCCTGAGCAAGAGGATTTGCAAAACCCTGAGAAAAAGCGCAGCCCCAGCTGTGATGAGTGCTCCTGTGGCTGCAGGGTTGGTGGGACACAAGTCCCCCGTGGGCTGTGGGACACGTGGGTCCCAGCTGGCAGATGGAATGACAGACCTCTCTGCTTTGCTGAGCTCTGTGCAAAGGCTGCTGCTGACACTCAGGAATTATTTTAATCTCTCTCTTCCAGCTCCAGGCTTAGCTACAGCATTCCAGAGGTTAATCAGGTCCCCTGAGCTGGGTGCCTGCTGTCAGGATGAGAAGCACTGGTTTCCCTTGCACGTCCTGGGTCCCTGGTGCTGGAAGGGGACATTGCTTTGGTCATCACAGGTCCCTGGTGGGCTCTGTGCCTGCTCAGCCTCCCCTGCACGCAGCGGGGAGCATCCTTTTCACAACCAACTTGCCAAAACTTTAGAGCACAACATGAGAGACAGCCCTAAATGAGCACACAGGCACTATAGCAGGGCCACAGCTCCTGGGGGTGGTGGATCAGTCCTGGAAAACCACAAGGGGTCTTCACCCATCACCCTTATGGATAACACCCGGTCCTGCTCCAGGTCCCTGCACAACAGCAGCAAGTGGGAAGTAAATATTTGTGCTTCAGGCTCTGACATAATCCTTGGAAGGATGAAACCCCACTCATCTCCAACCAAGGTGGGAGCCCTGGACCCACAGGGGCATACCCAGGTGCAGCTCCCAAACTGGGAGAATGAGAAGATAGCAAAACTGTTGTTGGAAACCCCTGTGTCAAAGAAACAGCCTGTTTGGAACAGAGCTGCTTCCTCCTTAGCCTAAACTTCATTAGTTAAAATGCTGAATGCAGAATGAATTAATTAAAGCAATTATTATGCTGCTATTTTATTCACTTGCTATCTACTTTGATTGATTATATGGCTTTGCTTAATAAATATTGAATAAGTGTTAATTAATTGAATTAATTCATCGTTGGTTTATTCACCTATCAATCACCTATCCCTCCTTTCTATGCATGAGCCGTGTCCTGAAAAGTTTGTCCCAAGGAGCAGGTCCCCAGGGGTTCAGCCCCAGGCAGCGGAGCTGGGATGGGGTCACTTACCAAAAGGCAGGATGAAGAAGAAGGGGAACCAGCAGAGGATGAAAACACCCACGACGATGGCGAGAGTCTTGGCCGCTTTTTTCTCCCGGGAGAACTTGAGGAGCCGCACGGAGAGGGAGCTCCTGAAGTTGTGCCCCTTGCTCCGGGTGCTGGAGAGAGGCTCCTCCAGCACGCTGCGGCAGTGGATGCGCAGCACCACCTCCATGGACTTGTTCCTCTCCTTCTTGACCCCTGCCTCCAGGCTCCGGGTGGTCCGCCTGGCCACCACGTAAATCCTGAAGTACATCACCAGGATGACCATGAGGGGCAGGTAGAAGGAGAAGAGGGAGGAGAACAGGGCATAGCCCGGCTCCTCCGTGATGCTGCAGATGCTCTCGTCCGGCGGCGGCGGCTCCTTCCAGCCCAGCAGTGGCCCGATGGAGATGACCATGGAGGAGAGCCACACCACCACGAGGATGACCCCCGCCTTCCTCTCGGTCATGATGGTGGGGTACTTGAGGGAGTACTTGACGCCGATGTACCTGTCCACGGAGATGATGCACAGGCTCATGATGGAGGCAGAGCAGCACAACACGTCCACCGCTGCCCAGATGTTGCAGAAGATGCGCCCGAACACCCAGAAGCCCAACACCTCCAGGGTGGCCGAGAAGGGCAGCACGGTGGTGCTGAGCAGCAGGTCGGCGATGGCCAGGTTGACGATGAAGTAGTTGGTGACCGTCTGCAGGTGCCGGTTGCAAGCCACCGAGAGGATGACCAGGATGTTCCCCACGATGGCCGAGAGGATGAAGACGGCCAGGAAGACCCCGACGCCCACCGCCTGCACATCCAAGGCGAAAGTCAGCGTGGTGCCGTTGCCCTCGGGGGTCTCCTCCCCTTGCAGCCCCCAGGAGCGGTTGGCAGCGCTCTGGCTGCCTTGTCCCGTCCGGTTCCCACTCAAGCTGCCATTGCTCAGCTCGGGGAAAGTCATTGTAGAAAAAGTGCGGGCTCCATTGAGGGCGAGGAGAAAGCGGTGCCGAGGCGCAGCTCCCCCAGCATCATCCCCGGCCGGCAGCCCCCGCCAAGACGCGCTCCGCACCTCGCTCCCCCGGCCGGGATGGAGGGATGGAGGGAGGGATGGAGACAGACGGGAGACAGCTGCCCCCCGTGCCCGCTGTCCCCGGCGCTCAGCCCCGGGGGGGCAGCTGGGCGGTCAGAGCCCCCCCGCCGCCCTGGCATGCCCCGGGGGCAGCGCTGGGCACGGCCGGCAGCGCCCGGCGGCTCCGCGGCTCCGCGCTCCGACCGGGAGCGGCGGGAGGGGCCGGACGGGCCGGGGGCGGGCGGGAGCCCCGCGCGTCAGGTGCCGCCGGGGAGGAGGAGGAGGAGGAGGAGAAGGAGGAGGAGGAGGCAGCGCTGCTGTGCAGGACGAGGCGAGCCCGGGGCAGAGTGAAACCGGCAGCAGAGATGATGGAGGGGGTCCAGGGGAGATGATGGAGGGGGTCGAGGCGCGATGATGGAGGGGGTCCAGGCGAGTTGATGATGGAGGGGGTCAAGCCAGATGATGATGGAGAGGGTTCCGGCACGCTCTGGGAGGAGGCAGCCCCCCGGAGAGTCTCGCAGCACTGGGGTGCATCCTCTGGAGGATCAATCAGCAGTAAGGTGCAGCCCCAGAAAGTGTCTCGCAGCGCTGGGGTGCAGCCCACAGGAGTGGTCAGTCAGAACTGGCGTTTAGCCCCCCAAGAGGATCACTCAGAACTGGGGTGCAGCCCCGGGAGGGATCACTCAGCACCGGGGTGCAGCCCCCAGGAGGATCATTCAGTACCAGGGTGCAGTTCCAGAAGGATCACTCAGAACTGGGGTGCAGTCCCAGGAGTAGCACTCAGCACTGGGGTTTAGCCACCAGGAGGATCACTCAGCAGTGGGGTTTATTCCCCAGAAGGATCACTCAGAACTGGGGTTTATTCCCCAGAAGGATCACTCAGAACTGGGGTTTATCCCCCAGAAGGATCACTCAGAACTGTGGTTTAGCCCCCAGAAGGATCACTCAGAACTGGAGTATAGCCCCAGGAAGAGCACTCAGAATTGGGGTGCAGCCCCGGGAGGGATCACTCAGCAGTGGGGTGCA
Source organism: Taeniopygia guttata (assembly GCF_048771995.1). Lineage (NCBI taxonomy): Eukaryota > Metazoa > Chordata > Aves > Passeriformes > Estrildidae > Taeniopygia > Taeniopygia guttata. Next base: position 3,171,621 of record NC_133028.1, read on the forward strand.
GCCCCAGGAGGAGCATTCAGAACTGGGGTTTAGCCCCCAGAAGGATCACTCAGCACTGAGGTTTAGCCCCCCGGAGGATCACTCAGAACTGCGGTGCAGCCCCAGGAGGATCACTCAGTACTGGGTGCAGCCCCGGGAGCATCACTCAGAACTGGGGTGCAGCCCCAGGAGGATCACTCAGAACTGGGGTTTATCCCCCAGGAGGATCACTCAGAACTGGGGTGCAGCCCCCAGGAGGATCACTCAGAACTGGGGTTTATCCCCCAGGAGGATCACTCAGAACTGGGGTGCAGCCCCAGGAGGATCACTCAGAACTGGGGTGCAGCCCCAGGAGCATCACTCAGAACTGGGGTGCAGCCCCAGGAGGAGCACTCAGAACTGGGGTGCAGCCCCAGGAGGATCACTCAGAACTGGGGTGCAGCCCCGGGAGGATCACTCAGCACTGAGGTTTAGCCCCCCGGAGGATCACTCAGAACTGGGGTGCAGCCCCAGGGGGATCACTCAGAACTGGGGTGCAGCCCCAGGGGGATCACTCAGAACTGGGGTGCAGCCCCAGGAGCATCACTCAGAACTGGGGTGCAGCCCCAGGAGGATCACTCAGAACTGGGGTGCAGCCCCGGGAGCATCACTCAGCGCCGGGGCGCGGCGCTCCCGCCCGTGCCCGCCGGGGGGCAGCAGAGCGCAGGGTTTGCCCGGCGGGGCCGGGCCCGTCCCGCCCGCGGGTCCCGGGGCTGAGGGGACAGCGCGGGAGGCGCCAGCCGGGAACAGCATCCCGCTGGAAAACACCCGTGCCGGCACCCCCGGCACTGCATCCCAGCAGGAGGATGCCCTGCCAGGCTGCCATGCCCTCCCTTAGTCCCAGCATCCCAGCAGGAGGATGCTCTGCCAGTCTGAAGTGCCCCTCTCCCAGCACCTCACCACGAGGATGTCCCATATGACTGGCATGTCCCTGCCAGCCCCAACATCCCACCAGGAGGATGCTGTGAACAGCTATCCTGTCTTCCCTCAGCCCCAGCACCCCACCAGGAGGATGCTGTAAACAGCAATCCTGTCTTCCCTCAGCCCCAACATCCCACCAGGAGGATGCTGTGAACAGCTATCCTGTCTTCCCTCAGCCCCAACATCCCACCAGAAGGATGCTGTGAACAGCTATCCTGTCTTCCCTCAGCCCCAACATCCCACCAGGAGGATGCTGTGAACAGCTATCCTGTCATCCCTCAGCCCCAACATCCCACCAGGAGGATGCCCTGCCAGTCTGACAGTTCACCCCCAGCATCCCAGCAGAAGGATGCCTTGCCAGGTTTTCTTTGTGGTCCTGCATCCAGCATCCCTCCCATGACAAACCAACCCTGACCCCTCAGCCCAGGCATCCTCCTCGGGGTGCAAGCATCCCATCCTGAGCTCCTTCCCAAAGCAAAGGGACAGTCATGGTCTTGCATTTGGGGACAGCTCCCTACCATGACTGAACCCTGCAGCAAAGCTTGGATGCAGCAGCTTGTGACTATAACATAGAAGTATAATATATAGGAACATGTTTCTGGCTAATTTAAACAGGGCTGAGGTTTTTTTTCCCACTGATAAAAGCAGATCCTGTTTACACTGGTTTCCTCCCGGTGACCTGCCTCCATACATTGTGATGGGGACTGACCCTGCTGGTGAACAGGGGCTCTCCCTCAGCTTCTTGCTACTGTACACAGGAAATATTTCCTTGGAGTGTGTTTATCCATGATTTTTCAACTTTATTTTTCTTAAAAAAAAATAGATGCTTTATAGGGCAGGCCAAGTGGAGAGTGGGATGATTTAACTTGTGCTGTCAGAGCATGGGACATCTGTAAATTCACTGTGTATGAGAGTGGACAAAAAATATTATAGATTCTTTATTCCTTTATTTCCCTTGATAATCATTGCAGGAAATGACACATTTTTGATTTTCCTCATTTCTTTCATGCACTTTTTTCTTCCTTATTATTTCACCCAACTTCTTTGAGCTGGGTTTTTGGCCCTGCTGAGAACAAGAGAACTTGAAAATACAAGAAAATAGGAGCAAATACTTCAAAAGGAAAGTGTTTATAAGGATGGTTTTGCTCAAAATAACCCACCCAGCAAACACTTAACAGTTTTTAATGTGAATTTAAAAAAAAACAAAAAAAAACAACCCAAACACCCAACACTTGAGGTCATGTCAGCCACCAAAATGAAGGATTGTTTCTTACTGGGATGCTAAACTCAGCATGGGAAGATCTCATCCATGGAATTTTGCAGCCCTATCTTTGCAACAACACAGATTGCTGTGGAGATATATTTATCTCATCTAATCTATCCAGTGACACCCAGAGATAAAGAAAACATGAGCCTCACTCCAAAGTGAAGGCTTGACTGAAGCTCCTCATGCACAGAGGGATTTTAACCACGTAGGAAGAAAAGAGAGGTTCACTGGGGTTCAGATTTTGTGTCTGCCCTGATCCTGCCTGTTGGAACCCTGGTGAATGAGAATTTTAGGCTTTCTGTGCTGCCAGGCACTGACCCCCAGGAGAACACTGCATTTGAACTGAGGCTGTGGAGAAGCTTCCAAAATTGAATGGTGGAACTGGGATTGTGGGTGTGGAGTTTGGATAGAAGTGTGTAATATCACAGGATGGAAAACTTATAGTTTAAGGTTTTAGAATATAGTAATAGATATAAAGCAAAATGGAGGTTTTAGGGCAGAGACTGGTCCTTCTTCTTTTCCTTCTCCATGGGTTGGGTGGTTTTGTGTAATTGGATAGAAAAATCCACATTGCAGGGCATGGCCACAGGTGGTTGGTTATTGGGTTAAAAGTAAAAATAATTTAGGTGTCATTTCTTAATTGGACAGTTTATCCTTAAAAGGCCTTATAGAGAGAGAGATGGGGCTCCATTTTTAGTTTGTTAGAGTGAAGTGCTGCAGAACTCATGGTTTGTGAGACTGTAACAGAGATAAGAACTAACAAACATCTGAGTCCGAACAGGAAATACCATCTCACACATTTAATCCTGACCCTGGCAAAAAAGAAGCAAAAGGATCCTCACCTGCCCTCCCTGGGTGAGCTCTCCTCCTCTCCTGACACCTCCAAACACAACTTGTCCCCGCTGCTGAGAGGTTGGAGCTGGCGTGGACTGCGGGGTTAGAATGGAGTGCAAGGATGGGATGGGAGAGAGAAAGGGGCAATTTTTGGTGGGGGTAAGAGCCTGGGGGCTGCCACATCTGCCCCAACCACACAGAAAACCCGGGAGGTTGCACTGATGCCTTTGCCCTCCCCGCCAGGGCAGGGAGAGATCACAGCCTGTGCTGTCAGTGCACTCAGCTAAAGCACATCAGAGCTCACTGCCATCCTGTCACCTCCCTGCTTTTCATGTTTCTCTCCAAATCAGGGCCATTATGGTTAATTTAAACTAATGAGGAACAGGTTTGTGTTGATGCACTTAAACCAAATAAAAGTGTTGGGGTAGGTCTGCATGGAGGAATTGGAGGTAAACACATGCAGAGGTGTGTGAGCACCTGGGATCTTGCCAGTCAGGGGGTACAGCTCTTCCCTCTCAATGCTTCCACCCCTTTCCTTCCTCTTTTTTTTACCCTTTTTGGGGCAAAGGTTACCCTGGGATTGAGGTAGTGCCATTTGGTGATGTGAACAGGGCTCTTTAGCTAGATAAAAACACACACACACTCCTGATCAACAGCGTTTGTCACGCTGTAATTATATGTTATGCCCAAATCTTAGAAAGGAAAGGCAATTTTTTGGTTCCAAGCACCAGAGCTTAAAGGATTTTGATCAACATTTGCAAACACTCTGGGGTTTATACCAGGGAGAGTGGTACTGTGGGTGGAAGGTGTTGCTGCCCGTGGCAGGGAGTTGGAAATAAATGATCTTTAAGGTCCTTTCCAACCCAAACCATGATTCTGTGACTCTGCCCTTGTTCTGCAAAGGAAGATTATCCTTATCTGCCTGCAGCATCTCCTGGATCCAGAGCTGGGAGAAATGGATCCTGCTCACAGCCAATGCAGAACAGGAACAAATTTATAAAATATTTAAGTGTTTGTAAAGGTGGGTTTACCTTGCCTTGGGCAGGGCATCCAAAAATCCTCTGGAACGCTTGGATCAATCTTCACTGCTTGTCCCTCTGAGGTCCTGTCCAGCTCTGCTGGCTCCTGGGCTGCTCCCAGGTCTTCAGGCACATTAAAAATGAGCTAAAAGTGATTGCAAGGGATGGTTCAAACCTGTTCTGCTGCACCTTTTGTTTGCAAACATGGGGGATCTGGAGAAATTGGAGATCAGGATCACAACTGGGAGATGTAATGAGCAAAACCTGGACTGGTCAATTGCTGCAGAGCATTAGAAATGTGGGGAATTTTGATTTTAATTGTGAATGAGGGGTGGGGTGTGTGTAAATTGCCCACCTTTGTTGGTGTTGTGGTGTTACTCTTTTTCAACCTAAATGATTCTAAGCAGTTATTTTGACTTTGTTGGGGTGGATTCTTTTTGTTGATGTAAGTGAAGTCCTTGTGATTAATGCATGTTTTGTTAGTATTTTTGTATTCTTGCAGTTTTATTTAAGTCTAGGAAAAACCAGGCAATGCTGTGAATGTTTATGGCTTAATTAATGAGGCAGGAAGGAGAAGAAAATAGCTTTTGTTAACTGAATGATAAAGGTGGGGAAAAGAAACTTTGAGCATCCCCTAATGATATCTACCCGAACCTTCTCAGATATGGATTACAATTCCATTTCCCTTTGCCTTCCTACTCCCACAACCCATCCCAGCCACTATCACATCTCACTACATTTACTATTTTTTCCCAGTTTTCTCCTTTTCATGTGAATGTGGCTGCTCTGGGTATGGTTTTGTTTTTAACTGTTTGTTCCCCTACTCCAGTGCTGTGATCCCAGAGCACACAGTGGAGATCTGGTCCAAGCCCCTTTCCTGAAGATGGATTTGTCTTTTCCAAAATCTCCCTTCATGGTGGTTTTCCCCTCCTTCAGTGGACTCCCTGTCCTCTGGGTTGGAAGGTTTCTGGTCTAGTCTAAAATTTCTTTGCTCCTTGCCAGCTGATGAAGAAAGCAATTTATTACCTTCCTCTTGCAGGTTTTTAATTTAATAGGAATAACTGAATAGGAAAGAAAAATGGAAAAATAATAACAGAATGGTTTGGGTTGGAAGGGACATCAAAGACTGTCCCTTTCCAACCCCCTTCCATGGCAGGGACACCTTCCACTAGTCCAGGTGGCTCCAAGCCCTGTCCAACCTGGCCTTGGGCACTTCCAGGGATCCAGGGGCAGCCACAGCTTCTCTGGGCACCTGTGCCAGGGCTCAGGACCCTCACAGGGAATAATCTCTTCCCAGTATCCCATCCAGCCCTGCCCTCTGGCAGTGGGAGCCATTCCCTGTGTCCTGTCCCTCCATGCCTTGTCCCCAGTCCCTCTCCAGCTCTTCTGGAGGCACTGCAAGGGTCCCTAAGCCTCTCCAGGCTGAACAATCCCAAATCTCTCAGGCTGCTTCCATTGCAGGGGTGGTCCAGCCCTTGGAGAATCTCTGTGGCCTCCTTTGGACCTCCTCCACCACATCCACATGCAGGCAAGGTCTCACTGCCCTGCCTTGGGAAAAGAATTGCCAAACTCATGAACTCCTTTCTGAGCTCTTAGTGCAGGGCAGGTGCTTTGGCAGGTCCTTGCTGTGATTTCCAGTGAGCTCTCTGAGAACCAGAAATTATTTTGGCTTCCTGGATGTAAGAGCTGACAGGGCAAGTGGAGGAGGGAGGCTGAGGCAAATTGGAGCCCTTCCAAACTCCAAAAAAAAAAAAAAAAACAACCAAAAAAAGGGGGATGAAGTGAGGTGACAAAGCACCTTTCAGGGCATAAAGTGAGGTGGTAAAGCATCTTCCAGACCACGAGTGCCTATGGACACACAAGGAGTGTAGGTTTCAGGGTGTGCAGCCTCCACCCCACATCTCAGCCCCAGCCTGATCCAGGGCAGGAGCTGAGGAGAGAGGCTGGAGCTGCTGTGTGGAGGAGGAAGAGCTCTGAGTGCCCTGCTGGGCCGTGGCAGGTGGGGTGGGCAGATAGAACAAGCAGATAAGTGTGGTTTATAGGGCTGGTGGGACATGTTTGTTATTTCACTGGGAATGTTGATGTGCTCAAAATGAAGCATTCCTCAGGCATGTTCTTTTTATTTTGCCTTTTGCTCTGTTAAAAGCCATATAATAAAACACTCCAATACCAGGCAGAGCATTTTAGATCCACATTGAAAAACACTTCTTTTTTTTTTTTTTTTTTCAGGGAGGAATGAGCAAAACATAAGGCAAATTACTTCAGAATTACTGGAAGAATTAGCAATTAGCAGAAAAATGGCTAATGACCGTGTAAAAAAAGCAGCCGCTGATGTATAGAATGAAAAAAATAACAGCATAAGAGATAAATCACAGCAGAACCAAATATATAAATAAAAATGCTACAAAAGGTCAAAAATTGCAACAAAGAATTGCTCTGTTATCGTACAAAAATATTTCTGTTGGCAGTTTTATTTCTTTGCGAAATTTCACTTCACCGAAATGCCAGCGTTTATTTGCCATTACTCTGTATTTTCCTACCAGTTACAAATCCAGGCCATCAGCTGCTTCAAATGGCAGGTATGGAGTGAGCCCTGAACCAAAGCCCCTCTGAGCTGTCACCTCTCTGTCATGACTCTCATGGCTGATTCTTTGGCTCATAAATAAAAGCCCAAGAAATCGTTTTTGGAAAAGGACACCAAATTAGGACTTCATAGAATCAGAGAATATGCTGAGCTGGAAGGGACACACAAGCATCATTCAGTTCAACCCCTGACCCTGCACAGACACCCCAACAATCCCACCCTGTGCATCCCTGGGATTGTTGTCCAAATGTTCCTGGAGCTCTGGCAGATTTGGGGCTGTGCCCATTCCCTGGGGAGCCTGGGCAGTGCCCTGCACCCTCTGGGAGGTAAGAATCTTTCCCTAAAATCCAACCTAAACCTTCCTTGGGACAGCTCCAGGTGTTTCCTTGGGTTCTGTCACTGTCACAGAGCAGAGATCAGAAGAGGAGTTGCAGATTCTGATGAGTGTCCCCTTGGTCTCCTCCAGGCTAAAGCAAGCAAGAGACCCCAGCCACTCCTCATATGGCCCCTCCAAACCCTTCACCATCTTCACATCCTCTTTTGGACACTCTCTAATAGCTTTATATCCTCCTTGTATGGCCCACAGAGAAGCTGTCATGACAGCAATCCATCCTGTCAGTCATAAGGTAACGAGAAAACTCAAAAAAGCCATTGATTGTCCCAACAGCTGATGTTCTGGTGGACAGGGAGTTAGAGAAACGGAGGTGTTGGGAGGAGAGGAGGATTTGCAAAGAGGACCCTGAGTGTTTGGCTTGAGGACTTGCCTTTAGCAATCAGGAGCAGAGGACACTTGCAGGGTGATGCTGGGTGGCCAAGGGGTTGCTCTGCTGGCAGAGGTGGGGCAAAAAGGTGACACAAGTTTTAGTCTAGGCCAGGAGAGTGCTTTAGTAACAAAGTCATGATCTTGATTCTGATAAAGCCCCACAGACTGAGGCCTTTTTGTAATTCTCTTTTCCTGATGCATAAATAAAAAGATAAATAAATATGTACTATTTCTATAAGTTCAAGTCACATTGTAATTTTTCCCAAGAGCTTGTTTGCTTTCTTAAGGGAACACAAGGAGCTTGCAGGCTTCCACGCTTCAATTTAACACAAGTAAGTAATAGCAAATATTAAAGCATGGCACAAAAATGAGTGGCACAGGCTCAGACTAAAATTAGACTGCAAACTGGGTGGTGTTCCTCGATTTTGCCTTCAGTTGGAATTAACCAGAGTTACTTTAGGAGCTACCTCGTGACAGACTAAAAAGATCTGGGTTCAGTGTGTGTGAGGCTTTGGGTTGCTTTTAACAAGCCACCTAAAACACTAAAGGATGAGGCATAAATTTCAGACTAATTTATTTCTGTGGCATTAAGGAAGGTCACTCCCTGACTGGGCTCCTCACCTTATGTCCACCTTGGGTCAGAGTCAATAAAATGTGTGGTTGAAGCTGATGACCTGAGGGCAAGGACACGTGGTGGAGGCACAGAAATATTTGGACTGAGCTCAGCCATATCTCTGCATCAGAATCTTCAGGGCCTCTTTGGCTCTGTAATATGGGCAGTGAGGGGTTGAGAAAGTTACATTTCTTCTCTAATGCCTGGCTTTTTAGTTCTGATCAAATGAATTCCATTGCAAAGTGGAATCCTATGGAAGCACTGACAGCAGCAGAACATCTTCTCATCCCTGTTTCAGCACCTTGTTGATCAGCTCAGCCTCTCCTGATGTTCCCATGGAAGTCAGAAATGCATTTGTGGATTTTTTCACTTGAACTCTCACGTTCTGCAAATCTCCCTATTAATCCAACAAGAAATGTCCCCTTGAGTGATGTTAATGCTTAGTCTGGGAATATTATTTCCAACAAAGAGATTGCACCTGAGTAAATATCCAGATTTGAGATGTATTTGAATAATATCTCTAGCTGCTGGTCTGAATATTGAATCTGATGCAAGCCACGGAGCTAAAAGAACAATGAATTTAACAACAGGCATAGCAATGGCCGTGTGAAGGCATTAGCCAGATGTTTGTTTTTAGCAGGGCACATGTGGGATTGACTTGTTCTCTTTCCCCTGGCTCTCGAGTTACTGCAGGGATGCATTTTCAGCTTTAGAAGCCAGAAGGGCACAACTGATTTGTCCTGCCCAGTAAAAGCAAAACCACATTACTGAGAGCTCGCTGGTCTGGAGTTGAACGGGTCAGAGAGGGCCCATTATGAGACATTTTGCTGAAGGAATGACCTTATTGCAGTGGCTCTGCTATTTGGGTGGCAGCATCAGTTTCTTGTGAGCTGTTCTTGAGTGATCCTGGGCTGCTCTGTCTTTGCAGCCCATGAACTTGCTCTTTCAGGGCAGGGCTTTCTGCTGGCAAGAGAATGGGCAGTGGGTAGTGAAAAACGTGCCTGGGGCTCCAGAGCTCAGAAGAGCAGCTGCTTTGGGAGGCAGGGGCTGTTTGCAGATGTATTTTCCAGGTGAATGCCCATCCAAGGATGCAGCAAGGCTTGCAAAGCTTAAATGAGATGCCTTGAGTCAGACTTGCCATTGTAAGGATGGCTGTTCAGGTGTTATGGAACTGCAGCTTCCAAATTCTTCACTGGTGGTTTTGCATTTTGGTACAAGTCCTGTTTCTGCAAATGACTTTGGTGGGGTTTGGGAATTGTCCATGTGGTTCCCAAATCCCATGGAAGTGCAGCAGCCTTACCAATGGCTGCTGAGAAGGGGGGATGATCACCACCACCTCTTTTTTGCTGCTCCAAGGGGCCTTGGGCAGCACTGTTGGGTGAACTTTTAAACACAAAGCTGAAAGTTTTCGAGCAGCCACACAGTGATTGTAGCATACACCTTATTTTCTGACTTACCAGGTAGATCCAAACCCCAAAAGTGGGATCAGATCTCACACCAGTGAGGAAGTAACCTCATTTACCAATGCCTTTCAAATGATACATTCCACATGGAAGGAAGGGCTTGAAATGAAATTTCAGAAATATTTTGCATATTTTCCCACAGTTAAAGACAAAGAAACAAAGGTATTAACCAAGATCCTTCAGCAAAAGAGCCAAAATTTCTGTCTCTACATTTAGATCTCCTGGCCCACCATGGTCCCTGTATAGCCAGGCTCAGTTGCCCCTCAAGGCCGCAGGTTGTGAAGTCTGAGAGAGCTGAACTTTGGTCTGAAGATGTTTTGACAACACCAATGTGCAAAGAGCCACCATTTAACAGAGGCCATCTTTGCCTGGGGGTGTCCCATGTACCTCCCTCTTTTTCCCTGTCAAGCATTTCCTTGGAAGTCACAGAGGTTTGGGTTGGAAGGGACATTAAAAATCATCTCAGGGCATTTGGTAGGGTCATGATTTTTTCTGGTTATTAATTCATAGGGTTTCTCAAGAGAAATCCAGGCCTGATATATAGATCAGGAGTGAACTCCCAGAAGGATCTATTGAAATGAATCCTGATCTTGGTGGTCAGGGATCTTGAGATCTAATGAATCAATCAGACAAAAGATGTGACTCCCAAAGACTCCTGGAAAATGCTTTGGAGAAGACAGTGAATTATCTGCTTGTATCAGCTATGTAAAGAGCTGAATCAGGCCAAAGAATCAGTCATCATTAAAAATATCATCATCATTTTTGGAAGGGACTAGAATAAAAATATACAGAGAGGAAAAGAATTAAAATACATTTCTGGAAAAGTGTGTGTTATCAGCAGCTTGACAACCAGTGGGAGAAAATGGTACAGATTAGAGGCAGAAATCTGTGAAGTGAGGAAGAGGGAAATTAGTTAGAATATGCTGAAAAACAGTAGGAACCCGACACATTTTTTCCCAGCTTCTGGGTTGGAGCAGCAGCTGATTTCCACAATGCAGGAATGACCAGGGAAGTGCAATAATCTGATACAGATGTCCCAGCAGTGAGTGAATCCTTGGTTTTGACAGCAGTTCTCTGGAATTCAGGAAATTATTGTGGTTAGATGCTAATGCTTTCTCCTGCTTTGCTTTGCTTCCAGGATGAGGGAAAATAAAACATGAAAAATGAACACAGATGTTATGGAAAGCTGAGAGGCTGGTCATGGAGTTTGTTTTTCCCTCCTGATGTTTGAAGCCGTGTTTGCTGGAGAAAGTGTGAGGAGCAAATGTTTACCTTAAGTTCTATTTGTTTATGGAGAATATAACAGCCAATTCCTAGAGCCAACACAGACCAGAATTCAGCTCCTCACCATCCAGGAATGCTTCCTCATTCCAGATAATTCCATGTATTTGGGTGACATTAGCAGAGTGCTGAGGGGTCAGGAGAGAGGATGAATGTGAGCAAAATTAGCATGAAATATTATTTTGTTGAATCCTAGGAAAATAACTTGTTTAGGAGAGCTCTAACCCCCAGCTCTATATTTTCAGCATAACAATATATGAAAATCTCTTTATAGAACAGTGGCTCACCTCTGATCACTTCTTGTTTTATGAAACAGTTGGGTGCAGCACCGTACTAGTGAGAAATTCTGGATTTTCCTGCACAGTGGACACATTTTGACAGTGATGGCTGTGGCACAGCTGCCAAATTATGATTATCTAAGGTTGGATATTATTTTGGCTGCAGATTAGCTGTTAAAGCAAAATTCAGTCAAAATTGCCAAGTAATGCATTAAAGGAGAGCAAAAGGGCTGGTGAGGATACCAAAGACAGAGATAAATAACAGGAGAAGTTGTGGATGATCCATCCTTGGAAGTGTTCTAGGCCAGGCTGGGTTTTGGAGCAACCTGGTCTAGTGGAAGGTTTCCCTGCCCATGGCAGGGGTGTGGAATGAGGTGGTCTTTAAGGATCCTTCCAAACCAAACTTTTCTATGATTCTGTGGCTCTGTGATATCAACTCTGCCTCCAGCTGCAGGAAGAGAATGCACCTGGATGTTATGGTGAGAGTTTAGGTGGTAAATACTCAGCAGAGCATACAGGTGTGTGACCACCTACCTGCTCTGCTCCTTGGTTCTTTCCTAGGCTGTTGCCCCTGCCAGAGAAAATTCCCCAGACTTTTTTGTCATCCCAGCAAGGCCACTCTTCATCTTCATACTGGGGAAAGATGAGGAGTGAGGCTGTTGCATGTGATGATCCACTAATCTCATCCCCCCAGAATTTCCCATGAAAAGAGAATAATGAAATTATTGGATGAAAACCAGAGATACCACAACCAGCTACAAGCCAAGCAGCAGGACTCAGATAACATGTAGAGCAGATTTCTGGTCTCCTGAGTTTCCACCAGGCTTCAGAGAATCTTAAAGGTTGGAAGAAGTCTCCAAGCTTTGAGCAGACACCACCTTGCCAATAAGACCGGGGCACTGGGTGCCGCTGCTCGTTTCTCAAACACTTCCATGGATGCTGAAAGCAGCCACCCTCTCCCTGGGCAACCTGTTCTACCCTCTCTGGGAAGAAATTCTTCCTGAAATTATCTTCTTTTTATGGTATTGGTGAAATGAAGCTTAAAAACATATGGAACTGACAAAAGAGGGACCTGATGGCAAAATTTAGTGTAAAAGATCCCTTCGTGTTCATAGTTCAGGTAAGTGTTTTTGAATAGTTCCATGGGCATTGGCTAATTCTTTAAAAGCAATGAGCTGGATTCATGAAGGAGAACCTAATCTGGATTTTTTTTACAGCAGCTTGAAGAGGTGAAGCTGAATGAGGTGAGAATGGTGTGATACACCCAGCTGGAGCAATGCCTTCAGGTGTGTCAGTTCAGGGACGGAAGGAATTATCTCCTGTCACACAAGACACCTAAAAATGCCACAAACTCTTGGCTCTGTAACAGGTAATTCCATAAATATCTTGGATTTCTATGAACCAGCCTAGAGCTCAATAGGGTAAAATAACAAGCCCCACGAAAGTTAGCAGTAGAAAAGCAAACACAGACCATTGTGGCACTCCATAAATCAGGAAATTCTGAGTTGAAAGCAATGGTAGACTCAGGGAATGGGCTGGAGGATGTGTCATGTTTTCATGCCATGTTCTGGCTCTCCCTGACTCTGTACAGGGCAGACAATTTTAAAGTCAGCTCCAGGAACATCACCAATGGAGAGCCCTTCCCAACAAAATGCACATATTTGATGCCTCCCTGCCACGTGGTGGCACGTGGAAGGAAGGGGTTGTAAAGAATTTCAGAAATATTTTGCATATTTTCCCACAGTTAAAGGCAAAGAAACAAAGGTATTAACCAAGATCCTTCAGGGAAAGGAGCCAAATTTTTTGCTCCTATATTTAGATTTCCTGGGCCACCATGGTCCCTGTTGAGCCAGGCTCAGTTGCTCCTCAAGGCTGCAGGTTGTGAAGTCTGAGAGAGCTGAACTTTGGTCTGAGGACATTGTCACCTCAGCAGGGCCCTGTTAGGGCTGATGTGTGTCACAAGGTTGTGCTGCCCCTTCCATGCCCTGATCTACCCCAAACAATAGTCTAGGACAAGAGTGATGGGCTCAGTGGGTGCCAGGACTGGCAGGAAGGGAGGTGGCCCTGCCATGGGATGGGTCCTGGTCCCACTCCTGACCCCATGGCAGGCTCAGCTCTGTAAGCCAGGCTGAAGGAGGGGAGGGGAATCTGGGACATTCTTCTGGAAAGCAGACTGACAGACAGATCTGTCCCAAGACCATGGAAAAGGGCCTAAAGCTCATAACTGAAGTCTGCCTTGGTTCTCTTCACTTTTCTGGCCCTAAGCATGGTATTTTCCCATAATGACTGGTTCAGGATCACCAGACTGGTTAATGACCTGGAATAATTTCATAAGAGATGAACCCGGACTGGGATTCAGCCAAGACACATAAACGGTTCAATTACCTGATTAGGGGATGAGCTTAAGCCAATTTGCAGGCAAAAACAAGGTCTGTGGGATTTAAGTCAGTTCTTATCATGGTCATCATCTCAGGACAAGAAATGTAAGAGAGATGAATCTCCCTGTGGTTGGCAAAGATTAGAAAATGTGTTGTTTCCTTCTCACATGACATGCTTAATTCCTAAGTATCTGCTGGACAGCTTGGGTGGATTCTTGCCCTACTGACTTTCCCAAAGTCAGCAAAGCAAAGTTATATCCTTCCAAACAATGTGCTCAAAGCAGCCTGCTCCTATTAGGAAAAAACTACACCACTGAGGGATTTGCTTAATTGGAGCTTCTTTCCAGAAACTGGGTTGGCTCCTCAGGGGCAGATCCCAGTGATGGTCATGGAATTGAGATGTGTAGCCAAAGCAGGGTGTGATACAAACTCAGATTACTGGGACATTAATCCAAATGCTCTTACACAAGCTGGCTTATTCATTTTGTACATTTGTATTGTATTCTTGCCTCTAAGTCTTGGCAATCACCATGAATCATTATGGACACCTCACTCAAGGAATATTATTTTAACTAGATGCACTCAAATCAAGATGAAGAAAGGAGCATGGTTCACCTAAAACACTCAAAAAACTGCAGGATTTTATCAAAATTCACTGCAGTGACTCTTTGCTTAACAAAAACTGATAGTAAAGCCACAGGGTGCCCAGAGAAGTTGTGGCTGCCCTGAAAGTGTCCAAGGCCAAGCTGGATGGAGCTTGGAGCAACCTGGGCTGGTGGAAAGTGTCCCTGCCCATGGCAGGGGGTGGGATTGGATGATTTTTAAAGTCTCCTTCACCACAAACCTTTCGGTGTTTCTATGACATCTTCATCAAGTGCCAAAACAGTCTTCCAACTCTGTGTGAAATACAGCTTTGAATCCATTTCTGGAAAATTAGCTGAATTAATCACAGTGATACCTATTGGTAATGAAAGGAATTCTTTGACATGTCTGGAAAGGAGAGTGCAGCAGGGTGTGTAAAGAACCTGGAAAAATCTGGATGCTAATAAGCCCTAATTTTTGATGGGCAGCTAAAAAAATAAACCCAACCAGCCAAACAAATCTAAGCAAAGAAAAAAGATGTTATGACTTTTAAAAGAATAGGTAGAAACAGATTGAGAACATGAAAAAAGAGGAGAGTCTATGTGAAACTAAATCAGTATGAATGAGCCTTAGGAAAAAAAGGGCAAGATATTGATGATGGTCTTCAGAAAAATGCATTTGCTCAAATGGAAGAAGTTAAGACCCAGAACAGAAATTTTTAAGCTGAAAAATTGTGGAGAACTGGCAATGCCTTAGGAAATTTCTGTTAAAGTAAGATATACAGACTATTGCAACATGGAAAACAGCTCAAGGAAGTTGTAAGAAACTTACTTGTCAGAATTAGCATTACTGAAAAGAAACAATAAGTCATACTTAAATGGGAGAAAAAGATTTGTATTAAGAAGGTGTTTCAAAGAATCTACACTTGACACCATTCACCTGTGTGTGTTATTGATGGTAACTGGAATAACTCACAGAGTTATGGAAATGACATTTGGAAACGTGGGGTGGGGCTGAGGTGGCAGAAGAGTTACAGGGTGCCAGTCTTTGGAAAGAAGAATACAGTGAGTCAGCATCATTTCAGTTTTCAGAACAATCTTGAAATAAATCCTTAATCTGTAAGTGTGAAGAAGACAACAGAGGAATGAAAATCAGACAAAACATTTAATTTTTTTTAAGGACAACCTATGTTAAAGAATTTTTTTTTTTTTTTTTTTTTTTTTTTTGACAAAACAGTAGGCCTAGAGGCTTGGGGAAAAAACCCCATAGATATTAGATATGATTTAAGGTCTGGAAATTATCTACTAAATAGTGTCCTAAGCAATTTTGAGAATTAAAGATAAGATAATACTGCTATTTGTTGTACTGGAATTTGTCTGAAAAATAGCAAAGCATTCATAACTGTTCTCCGAGAAGTATCCGACCACATGATATATTAAGAAACAAAAGCATAAATCTCCATAGGGTAAGCACCAGTCATCAAGTTTTATTAATGAGTTAGAAATTCTGCAGACTGATCACATTTGCAACCCATGTGCACACGTAGAAGGACAAGACTGAAATCTAAAATTGTCTGGATTGGGAAAATCGTCTGGAAAAAAATAAAGTCATGTTCAATTAGGCCAAATGTAAAATTCCAGCCCCAGATGGAATAATCAGCTGGGTGGTGCAGGAGAATGGATGAATGACAGCAGCACAGGAGGAACATTTGTCAGGAATTCTCACTGCTGTGAAAGGGGAAAGTGCCCTGCAGAGATGGGAATCCACCAGGCTGTAAATAAAAATCAATCAACGTCATAAAAACTATTTTTCTCTCTTAAACCATTTTAATATGACATAACAGTCTTAAAATGCATGTAATCATATTGCTGTGGATCTATTTGAAATTATTTTAATATTTCTACATTCTATGATTTTTCAGGGTTTGGTGTATTGTTATTACCTCTTATTACATGTTTAATTTGGATAGTAACAAAAAGAAGGAGCCTAGAGCGACAATGGAAAGGTTTTCTACTGATATGGTTGGTTTTGGCACAGAACTCCCGGTGACTTTGGTCTACAGAATATTTCTTGTTTGTGATGAGCTCTTTTGTTAATTCAGAAAGGAGATGACAAAGGGCTGTTCATTGTAATGGGTAACACATGAGCAATTTTTGGCTGGCCAGGGGCTCTCCCAGATTCTGGGTGGTGCCACTTTTTTAACAAGGGGACCACAGACAACTCCAGGTGAAGAAGGATTTAGAATTTAGGCACTGTGCCACATTCATTTGACCACATTTCTTAGGTCCCATTCACTCCCCTGGGAATGAGGATGTCTGGCCAACACACTGGCATTGGCTGTGAGAGTTCAACCAGAATTTCATGGAACCACAACTTCAAGTTTTAGTTTGGAAGGAGCCTCCAGACATCACCCAATCCAACACCCTGCTCAAAACAGGTTTCACTAGACCAGGTTGCTCAGGGCCATGCCCAGATGGCTCTGGAACAACTTCATGGAAAGATAATTGCTTTTATCAACTGTTTTCCCAATGTTTATTTAGAGGAGGTGAAGAGGTGAATACCGAGATCATTTCGATCCTATGATAATCCTCAAAGCCAAAAATTTAATGATACAAGCTAAAGATGCTGAAGAGCATGAATTACAAGCACAGAATAATTAAAGAAAATTAAAAAAAAAATCAAAGAAAAGGATGGGGAGCAAGAGGGAAAGAGTTAATTCCCCTTTTGTGCAGATTTCAATATGTACAGACAAAGAGATAATAGGGTGCTAATGTCCCAAGTCCTTGACTGTTTTGATTGGCACGAACAGCAGAACGAAGTCAGCTATAGTTAGATCTTGTTCCTACATGTCCAGACAGCTCCGTAAAAACGCAGGAATTTAAGGAGGGGTGAATCCTGCCAGTTCTTACCCAGACATGTGAAACTGCTGAGTCCAGCTCCGCTACCTCGGTGAGGAAAAGTTTTCAAGACCCTGTGCCAGGCGAGTCCCTTAAACAGATTTGTCCGTGATCCTTGCTCAGCAGCCTTTCCAAAGCCTATCCAATTCCCAGGCCCTTTGGAAACCTCACCTGGCATGAATTCCATTTGTATTTACAAATGCTGTAAATTATAGGTGTCACATGGACTGATAGCTGCAAAAAAGGGCTGTTATTTTTCATACTCTATGGTCAGAAATAACGAGTCTGCTTGTGGGCCAGAAAGCATGATTTCCCATTTGGAAGAATTTAAAGAATTAATTGTTTGGCAGGACAAATGTACTTGTAAAACTAGGCGTCAGAACACATTTTGCCCTTTGATTCCCTCTAAAATTCTCAGATAAACCAACTTAACCCAGATACACAAATCACACACATCAGCTGTCCAGCAGGGAAAAAAGAATGCTATGCCTAAAGGAATAAATACTCTGGATTTTAAAGGAGATGAAGCAACCTGAGTTGTCTGAAATAGTTTTTGGTCCACAAACAATTTAAAAGTATTTTAAACAATTTTTTGTCTTGATTTTTTTACAGGTTTCTCCATGGTTATTGAAAATTTTGTGCCTGGGATTCAGAGAGAATTGGTCAAGAACCACATACATACATACATTTCTAATCCAGGAATCCAGAAAATATAATGAAAACTTGGCAGAACCTGAATTCAGTAGGAATCATTCCTGCTCTCCACCACTGTGCTGAAAATCCCAGCAAAGCATATAAGGAGGATTTATGTACAGACCTATATATATTTACGTGTGCATTGAAAAGAAATAAAATATTGGTTTGGGTTGATTGATTTGCAATAGGTTGCTTCAAGCAAAATATTTTTTTGAGAAACTCTGAACCGAAAGGGCAGAAGAGGAACTGGAATTCACTGAGATCAAGAACTCTGGCAGCTGCATCACATTTTGGGAACACTAAATATTCCCAAGACAGAGAGCAGCTTGTTTCTGGGATGTGTCACCCAGTTTACAGCTGCAGCAGATGTATCTATACATGTATGGAGAGGGACTCCTTCCAAGAGCAGGGAGTGATAGGACAAGGAGGAATGGGTTCAAACTGAAAGAGAGTAGGTTTAGATGGGATATTGGGAAGAAATTCTCCCTGTGAGGGTGGTGAGGCCCTGGCACAGCTGCCCCGAGAAGCTGAGGCTGCCCCTGGATCCCTGGAAGTGCCCAGTGCCAGGTTGGACAGGGCTTGGAGCAGCCTGGGACAGTGGGATGTGTCCTTGCCCAGGAGGGTTGGAATTGGATGATCTTTAATGTCCTTCCCAACCAAAACCATTCCATAATTCTTTGATTCTATGATATCTAGGAGTAGTGCTAATAAAAGCTCCCCCAGGCTGTTTATTTGCTGCTGTGTCTCTAACCTGGCTCATGCTGCAGGAGGTGACACTGCTGCCCTTTCCTTTCTCTTAGGAAACAATTGCATGATCCATGTGGCTCCAATATGGAACCACCACACTGATGGCTGCATTTAGGCACAGATCAGAGGGTTTTCTCACAGCTCACACTAATCAGAGTGGTTAATGAGGTAGTGATGGATGAATCAGGTGCTAACAGCACCTGCACTGTGATTGCAATGTGGTAATTTGGGATTTTATTTGCATAATCACCCAGTGCCAGCCCTGCTGCACTGACACGGATAGAACTTGCAGCAGCACCAGGAGAAAGCTGATGGAGTTTCTGCAGGAAAACATTTGTGCTGGGTACAACACCTTCCAGACATGGGGCATGCTAAAAACTTCAGAGCACTGAGTCAGAACACACAAAAGGGTGAAGCACATTCCTTTCAGGGCTTTCTGCTTTACCCCAGAGTTGGTTGGGGGGCATTTTAGTGCTGATGGAGATGTGAGTTTGTAGCCTGCTGAGAGCAGAGCAGGGGGTGAAGGAGAAAGTGGAGTCAAAGAAAGATAAAAGACGATAATCTGGGTTTCTGTAGTGGCAATGAGGCTTTTGAGAACATGAAGAGTTAAAAAAACACTCTGTAACCATCTAGAGGTCTCAGCAGCTCTTAGCTCCTAGAGGTGGATACAGGGAAACAGGGAAAGGCAGAGGATATGGAAAACAAACACAAAACATGATTCTGTGCTTGCATTGGTATAGATGAAAACATGGAAGGAGGGAGAAGATGAGACCAGCTTCTTATTTAGCAGGTGAAGAACAAGATGAGAACAGTCAGAGTGTTCCTCTTACACTTGACATCCCATTTTTGCACTATTTAGGATGTTTTCTGTGAGGGGAAGGGAAAATAATGTCTTTGTGCACATAAAAGGAGTTATAGTAGAATTTTTTACAAAGAAGTTATAAGGCTCATTCAGCAAATACAATTGTGGGCAGTTAACAGGCTGGAAAATTCAAAAGAGCTGCAAAAACATGTTTGATTGTGCAGCAAACAAAAGGATGGAGAATAAAAAGTCATAACAAGCTGCTTCTTTTGATGCAGTCTGCCTTGAATTGTTGGGTCCCTTTTAAGCTATAAATAAACTGCACATCTTTGTAGAGATCATTGTGCATAACTGAAAACCAAGAGAGATGGTAAAAAATACACATTATTAGAACTACAGCAACAGGAATGGGACCTGTGGTGGTCAGGGTACAGATGGTCTGGAGCACTGGGACTGTAAATTATGAACCTGGCCTGCAGAAACTCAGGCTGTGGCAGAAGTGCTGTGAAGTGCCAACACATTGGATTATGTCCACAAATTCCTTTCAATTCCTGAACTGGGGTCCATCAGAGTGGAAACTGAGGCACAGGTTGCTTCAAAGGCTTTTTCTCAGAATCAAATCATAGAATCACAGACTCATAAAATCATTAAGGCTGCAAAAACCTGAAGATCACCAAGCCTTCAACCCAGCACCACCACCTTTTTCACCACTTGGCCATACCCTCCAGTGGCATAACCACACCTTTTTCAGCAATTCCAGGGATGATGACTCCATCAAATCTGTGATTATTTCTTATATTGCCACCACATTTTTGCTGCCAATTCCTATGGCACATAGAACAGCTAAATGCTAAAAATTAAATTTTAAATTTATCTAACTTGAGGGTTTTTATTTTATTTTTAGAAGACTTACACTGCAGAATAGTTTTGCATCTACCAGAGCTGGTGAAGTTTCACCCAGCATCTGGCACCTTGAGAACACTTGTGGCATCCTACAGCTTCCAGAGAGGGATTAATTCCTGTGCTGATTGGTGGCTGTGGCATGGACCAACAGGAGAGATGCCAACGCCACTTAACTACTAAATCTTACACAAATTATATGATCTGGTGGCTGAATCAGGTAGAAGGAAGTCACCAAGATTTTTTACCTCCCTCCTGCTTGCAAAGAACTTCTGTGGATCTGTTATTACTCCACGGGCTCATCATTTAATCAGGCAAACTGTAATCACACCAATATTAATTATACATAACGATTCAGTCAGGCAAAGTGAAACCTGGCCACAAGGGAGATATTAGAGGTGATGTACTTATTTTTGATGTGCATATTAATGTGCTAACTTTAAATCTAAGGAACATTGTTTGACTGGAAAAACACTCATTACTAAAATTAGGCTGAAAGTTATAAGGCAGAAGAGATGCTGAATGATCTCATGTGGCAACAGTGATTTACAAACATCCATTATTAAAACCAGAAAGAGGTTGTGTTTCAATACTTTAATTATTCTGCAGGCACTATCTGATTCAGTTGTATTAATCTTCTGTTTGCTTGTTTGCTTGACCTGTGTGAATGGCCCACGAATTTATTAACATTTGTCATTTACATCCATTTATCAAGGATGTCAAGGTGATAGAGCAACTGAGGTAACAGTGCTGTGAGGGGAAGAGAGAATAATCAGTGTCTACCTTAGCAGAGTGTACTTAAGCAAGTGACAGAACCAAAGCACTCCAAAGTTTTTCAGTTGTGTTGAACTTGTCCAAAACTGCAATATTTCTCAGCCTTTGGTGTGACATCAAGCCAATGACTCTCCAGTACTGAAAACAGGTTTATATTAATGAGAAATTAAGCAAAATAAACAATATATTTGCTGACTTCATTACGCAAAGCTCCTCATAAGACAAATAAGATAAGGGTGTAATCCTAAATATTTTTGGAATCGTGTGGCAGCGTGCTTGGCTTAGCCCAAAGGGATATAACCATGCTCCTTATCTGAGCATCCTTTCCTGGGCAGATTTGAGATAAGCCTCATGGCTCTGCTCTCCAAGGAGAGAGCTATGCCTAATCCACTGCAAAATCTGTGCCTTTTGCGAGTAATTTTACGGGCTGAGCCAGCTCTGAAACTTGGAGTGTCAGTAATATTCCACCACGGATTTATGGCCATTAACAGAAGATGAAAGAGTGCCATGTCACAGAGGCCATGGAGTCAGAGGGTGGAGAGTGTGACAGTCCAGCAGAGAAGAATCGAGGTGTTATCTGAGTACTCCAGTGTCACCCAATCACTATTAAATAGCCAAATCCATGGGGCAACTTGCAGAAAAAAACCCCTGCCTTGTGTATAATGATAGCCTCGGGATGGGGCTGGAGATGCAGAAGGTGTTAGGTCACAGACCACCTAGAGAGCCCAATGTTAACACTGAGATGCCTTCAAAAAAGCATAATTTATTTATCAGACTGACAGAGGAAAACTGTATGAAAAAGGGCACATGGGCAATGCAGGGCAACAAGATGCCAGCCAGCATAATAGTTATAGCATTTTAATAAGACTTGTGCTTAAAAACTTGAAAGGCTGTGAAAGTTGGAAAGAGCTAAAGGGCTGCTGGCAAAAGCCTGGAAGGTGGGTGCCTGACTTTTAACTCCCTCTGTGTCAGCCAATTCTTCAAGCAGCTCTTTAAAGGGCACAGCAGAAGGAATTCGGTGGAGTAGAATCACACAATGACAGAATGGTTTAGGTTGGATGGGAACATAAATATAATCTCATTCTAACCCCCTGGGTTAGGTGGGCAGGGACACCTTCCACTATCCCAGGTTCCTCCAAGCCCCAATGTCCAACATGGCCTTGGCACTTCCAGGGATCCAGGGGCAGCCTCAGCTCCTCTGGGCACCCTGTGCCAGGGCCTCACCACCCTCATGGGGAATAAATTCTTCCTGTTATCTAATCTAAACCCACTCTCTTTCAGTGTGAAGCCACTTAAAACAGAGGTTGGAGATGCAGAACCTCTCATGAGCTCTTTTAGTAAATCCAGACTTAATTTAAAAATGAGAATTCTCCTACCCTTTGTGGAGTGGAGGGGGGAGTCAGAGCTCTCGTTGGGCATCCAGCAGGGAAGACACACACAAGTCTCATATTCCCCATAAAGTGGGACTCATGGAAGAAATACCATCACTCAGGCTTGCTGTGCTCTGGTTTCAAGTCATCCTCTTGATGCTGACAAGCCTGGAAATATTTTCATTAGCAGCCGTACAGATGAGCTTTGAATAAATCAGGTTCACTTTCCTGAGGAGCTCCAGAGTAAATATTGGAATCAGTATCATGGAGCAGCTGTCCACCAGGACATGTAATTCACACTGAAATCTGTTTTGGAGAAGTTCACCCATGTAGCACCTCCAGAAGAGTCCAAAGCAGTGAGATTTGCTCGAGCTGTCTGGGCTACAGCAGCCCTGAGCAGATTCCTGTAGGGTCAATGGCTGGTTACCTTAAAAAGCTAGGAGAAGGACAGTGTGCCCACTGGGCTGTACTTAGCAGCTCTTTTCCTCTGGAAAATGAGGTTGATTATTCAGATATAGTGATAATCAATACTCTTGGATACCCCTGAAATAGTTTCAATCAACCAGTCCTGTGAAAGCTTTGGGATCCAAAGCTTTTGTCCCCTCCATCAGCCATCCCAGTTAGTCATCACAACTGTCCCTCCAGCAGTTTAGACTTTCACAACAAAACAGGGAAATGGCCAGGCAACAGAAATGCCCCCAAAATGGAGATCCTTATAAACTTGGAAAGTCATTGCGTTAAATTTCATTTAAGCAAAATCATAGCAGCACTTTAGTATGTGTTTGGGTAAATTCTTAAAGGGGTAAATAAAGGGCAGAGCCTGCAGGAAACCAGTTAGAAATCTGTGTTTCATTATGCCAGAGAAAGCAGGTGGTGGTTAATGCAAGTCCACACTGGGATTCTTCACATGATGGGATTGGCACTTCCAGGGGGCAGTGCTTGCACCCCAGTTCAGTTTCAGCCTTTCCTGCTGGGCAAGAGCCTCCTCACTCCTAAAGGAGAAAAACAAGGAGGAGAAAACCCTCAAACAGGTCAAAGAGCTTAACTGCTTCAGTTCTCTTTTGCAGGGAGGTGGCACTTTGAGATGGGCATTATCTCACATGGGCTAAGGGGGCTGAGCTGGCTGTGTTGATGGGGTCTGGAAGTTGTGGTGGGATTTCAGATTCCATGACCCCAGAGGTCCCTTCCTTCCTGGATTCTCTAACAGACCATCCTGACCTTCTCCTCCCTTTTCTCCCCCATCACCTTCCACTTCCATCACTGTCTGCACAGAGTTGCCCAAAATTCAGCCCATCCCAGGTCTGCTGTCACCTGAACATGCAGAAACTGGATCCACCAAGGTTCTTGAAAGGCCGTGCTTCCCTTTCTGCCTCCAGCACCTCTCTCCTTCAGTACAAATGTGGACAGAGATAATTTTTCACTTTTTTTTTTGTTTGGTTCTCTGCAAAAGTCTTGTGTTTGCTTTTCCACAAGTCAGAATCATTCCCAACCCTAGTTTCAAATAAATATGTCTGTGGGTGAAGTCACACCTTGGGAGTTCTCTCTGTGCAAAGCAGAAATTTAGGGAAGAACTGAGTAGGGAAAGCAGGACAAAAGATAGAAATTACATTTATGTGTTTTTTAAAGTCACCACTGACTCTTTTGCTCTTTCTTGTTCTTTCTTTCTCTGAGTAAAAATCATCAGCAGAATGCCTTAAAGCAGCTTGATTTAGAAATGCTGGTTTTTATTCTTTTATGTTGATCTGTTGTGAATTTTTAAAAATCAATGGTTCTCAAAACATTTTTTTAAGTAAGTAAGGCAAGATTCCTTACCTCATTTAACAGCTGGAGAAGTGAATTACCCCACTCATGTATTTTATGCCATTGTCAGAGCTGGAAATAGAAATGAATCTGTTGTGCACTGCTCTGCCCACTCAGCTCCACTGTCTGAGAAAAGAAAAAAAAAAAGATACTTTAATCCCCCAGAATGCTTTATAAATAAACTCTCCATAACGCATTGGCATAAAAATGATTTTTTTTTAATGCTGGAAAAGCCCTCCTGGCACTTGGTGATTAACAATACCACAGTTCCATGTAATGATCCCACATCCAGCAGAGCTGAAAGTGGCAGCAGGCAGAATTTGGGCAGGACAGCTTGAAAATGAGTTTATTTTTGTACATCTGCACAGAGCCTGTGGGAGATGGCTGCTCACCCAAAGTGGTCACAGGGAATGTTTCACAGACCATAAAGTCTGTGAGGGATCATTGCACATCTCCCCCATGAGTTCCTCTGCAGCACGGGCTGAGGAGCAGCTTTGGGCCTTGGGATCTTCACTGCTCTTGGGCTGTGTGGCACGGCAGTCCAGTGGCCCAGTTAATTGTATTTTTAGCCTGCTGCTGACAGATATCTGAGCGGGCCTTTCCTGCTGATTTCACACTTGATAAAGCCTGACCAACTCAACTGGCCAATGCAGGAAGCAGCGAAGAAAATCAGCCTGAAATTTGGCGTGAAAGGCTCTGCCTCACTTCAGAGAAGGCCTCGGGGGCAGTTCAAACAGAGCATGGGGTGATGCCTTAAGCTGGAACAGAGGCTAGAGGGAGTTAAGAGGAATAAAATAGGTATTTATTGATATTTATTGAAGGGCCTTCAAAGGCCACACCTTGGCAGTACAGGAACCACTTGGAGCTCCAAGTTGTGGCTCTGCCCAGATGGCTCCAAGGTGGAAGCAAAAGAGACCTTGGTCATGAGATCTCACATTTTTATAAGTTTTAGTGCATTTGCATCTAGGAGTTAACTGTCCAGTTAATAGCTTCAAGTGATGAAGTTTCATCCTCCTTGCTTGCCTGCTCTCCTCTTCTCACGTTGTTTATGCTTATGGCCTGAAGTTTGAAGAGATTGTCCCTGAGTCTCCATCTAGAACAGGATTGTTTTGTCTCCAGCACCCTGTGAAAAGATCCTGGGGACACTTAATATAAAGCTAAAGCTGCACACCAAAGCAGAACAGAAATATTTAAAACCCAAGGTATCAGGGCCACAGCCCATTCCCATCCTAAACACACTTGGGTTTGCTTTAAACCTCCAGTTGCCTCCCATTTAATCTGCCTCCAACTCCAGCACTGTCAATGGTTATAAATAGCTCCAACAAAACTACGCTTTCAATGCTTCCAGTTTTCTGTCAACAGCCTCTTCCAAACACCACAGGATTTTCTCCCAGCAGGGCCATTGGGTTTATTGGTGTTTGCATTATTCCTCCTCTCTTGGACACGAAGAGAAAATAAAGACAATATGTGGTTTTGCTTTGCTTTTTTGCCTCTCTTGCTTCAGTGGTCTCCAGAGGTGGAAATGAGATGTGTAAAATCCTCAGGACAAGTTCTGCTCTCTGCCAGCACCTGATCAATCCTAAATGGCAAATCCTGCCCTTGTCATTTGGGGCTGAGCAGGTTTTTACAACACAAGTTTTGGAGACAAAGCTGGAATTAATAAATAAAAAAACTCCTCATTGAAGGGTCCATTGCCAGCACAGGCTGCAGACAGCCAGGACTTGCTCCAGCCCTCGGGACATGGCTAATCCATGTCTGTGCATACCTGGTTCAGGATGCTTCAGGAGTGCCATCCTGCAGAATGATGCCCCCAAAGAGCCCCAGGAATAGTTTCCAGCCCTGGTTCACCATCCTGTACACCCTGAGTGTGATTTCACCCTGTGCTGGTGCTTTCCTAGACAGAGGTTTCAGGGGATGCCATCTGCCAAGGATCATTCCCAAAAGGCAGGATGACAGAAAAGGCAATCCTGTTTGGGGACAAAAAAAGTGTGAATGCAACATTTGCCTTGCAGCTAGAAAACAAGCTCTGAGCCTTTTTATTCTCCACTCTATATATCAAAAAGTAGAGAATTAATGTGTGAAATCTGTGTTTGTTCCTTGTTTACTTAGGCAGCAATTGGCACCTGTGGGCAAGTGGGTGCTTGGCTGGTCACATTCTGGATGGAAATTTATTGGATTTCATGGCTCTCAGCTCATCCCTTGGCATCTCCAAGCTGGGATGTGCAGGACAGAGCACAGAAAAGGTAAAAAGCCTCACAACTGAGTTTTGGAAAAGGGCAGACCATCCATGGGGCAGTTACAGCTGCATTTACTATTTTAAGAGTATTGGCTTATTCTGCAATAAATTCACAGGCTGCTTCTTCTGCACCTCAGTTCACCCAGAAGCAGAACAGAGCTGATCTCAGGGTAAAAGGACTGTGCATGTAGACGAGAATTGCTCTGCTTTGGAAGTCCTCCAAAATGATATTATTGATTTTCTGCATCGTGTGGCAAATGTTTAGCAAAGCTCTTGAGCGTTTGAAGTCCTTTCATGCTTGGAGGAAAGTGTGGCTGCAGGAGTCCCATCCACAGCAGAACAGAAAGGGCTTCAAACCCATTCACAATAAAAAAAGAAAAAGGTGCCACTTTTGGAAATGAAACCTTTTATTTTATCTCCTTGTGTTTTTAATCTGCCAGACAAGTGGGAGAGAAGCGCTGAGAAAGACAGAAGCATGAATAACAAGGCAAAGATAAAAACCACACTCTTTGCCCACTTGTGCTTTAATTTTTCTTAGCCTTTAGCTCACATTACCCTGTCTGCAGCATTTTGCCATTTTGGGCTGAAAAGGATCAGCAGAAAATAAAAGCTCTTTTTTTTTCCTTTAGGAGCCATTCTGGTCATGGGTTGGAGAGCATCTTGCTCAGAGGGACGAGGGACACAAAGAAGGAGCCCAGATATTGTCCATGTCTTTTAAGTGGAGAATATCTGAAGTGAAACAAGCTGCAGACTCCCCCACTCTCATCACAAAAGCATTGGGGATCATTTCCAACCAGTATTTTAATGTAAATTTTATCTTTAATGTGCCACAATATCTTCCAGGCTTCACCCCGCTTGTCAGATTTGGTTAATGCTTTAAAAAGAGCTAAAAATTATTTAGGGCTGGCACAGGAAGGCAGATGACACACACAGCATGGCTGTACAGCCTGATTTCCTGAGGAAAAGAGGCTTAAAAGGAAGAGACCTGCTCAGAGTGCTTTATTCCTCAGTTTCCCTACTCCACGGGGCTGTGAAAGTTTTCTATTTTCTAGAGCAGTGAACAGAAACTCCCATGTCACTACAAACCAATACCATTAGAATTGACTGGATTTTATTTGTTCATTTGGCAGATGAGTGGTATCCTCACTGGAGTTATTCTGCTTCATATGTCTGCGAGATGTTTTTATAATTACTGAACATCTGGCCTGCCACAGGTCTGGGGACTTCACAGAGCCCGGAGAAAGTTTTGCCACAGTGTCTGAGGCTCCAAAAAAAAAGCACTTAAAACATGCCATTCTTCTAACTTTCAGTGTTGTTTGTGAGAATTTGTTTTAAGGCTCTGGTCCTTATAATTCCTGCAGTCATCACAGGAGGTGGATGGATCATTGGTGTGATGAGCTCAGTTTTAGCTGAGATATGCTTGTGTCCTTCTTTCCCTTTCCTCTCCATAGTCCCTTACTCCTTGCATGCTGTCAGACACGTGGGAACCTTCAATTCCCTCCAAATATCAACAATTAATCACTATTAGTGGTGCTTTAGCAATGGTGAGAAACGGACACAGGAGAAGGGGGGATGGCTCCACACTTACACAGATTTTGGAAGAGATTTGAGAAGAAAATCTATTTTCTTCCCTGTGAGGGCGGTGAGACCCCAGCACAGGTTTCCAAGACAAGCTGTGGCTGCTGATGAACTGAAAGCACATAAAAGATGGAGTTTCCATGCAGTTAAATGCAATGAGCTGAATCTACTCGTGCCCTGAAAGCAAAAAACCAAAATCCAGAGCCTCATACAAAGGTGAAGAACAGTCCTGCTGGAGGTTGTAACAGATGTAACCTGGGAAGCAGAACTCTTAGAAAACCAAATTTGCTTTGTGCTGCTAAAATTCTTCTTACCTGGATGGGGAGAGAAATCCTCTTATTGTGTTCAGAGCTGGCTGAGGGACCAGCAAGCAGGAATGGGGAGAGGGAATTTGTTGGACTAAACTCTTTTCTGACTCAGAGATGGGGCAACTGAGAGGTGTTTTAAAAACTTTTATTCTATTTTTAGTCTCATGCGAAGGGTGAGACAACACAGATGTTATAATTCACACCATTATAATCAGAAATTAACTATTTCTTAATTTCAATAGATTATAAGTGTTTCCTGGCCTATCAGCTTTTTCCACACCATGCTCTCAATGCCTTAAAGCCAATGTCTAAAATTACCCCTCGTGGGTCCTACTGCAACACATCTTTCATAGTTCTATTTCTCTAAAGTATCTAGTCTTTTTTTGCAAGGCTACTCTTTGAAACTTGTTCCTAGTTCCATTTCTCTCCCAACAATGTCTGTCCTATTCCATGGCATTTCTAAGTCAGCACTTCTTATCTCAAGGCTTGCATACAGATGCACACTATGTGAGCCTTCTGTCAGGCTTTAAGAATTTTCTATAAATCCATTTCCCACATTTCCCCCTCTCTCTTGAATGGAAAAAAAGTTTTTAGATGGTCTTGTTCATTGATTGCTGTGTACAGTGAAGTACACAAGGCACTAGTACTGATTACTATAATAATGAATTATTAATAATTAATTAATGTATATAAACTTATTTTGTAAAGCACTTTTAGTTAAGATGTAAAACCCTATCTTTCAAATAAGTAATTTTAACTATGATCTATTGTTTGCTTTAATTTGAATTGTTAAATTTCTCAAGCTTTGGCCTTTAGAAGAGAGAGAAAGAGAAATTGAAGATGGTGTTTTTTCCAAACCATTTTGGGAGAGATTGATAGAAAAGCTGAGGTGTCACTATCAAATACTGATGATTCTCTGAATGCAGCTGGGAGGGCAGGAATGATGGGGCCAGGCAGGCTGGGAAGTGGACAGGAAATCTGTCCATCTGTCCATCTGTCCAGGTGAGGTGACTGACCCACTCCTGGGGATTCCCACATGCCCATGGGCTGGATGCTTTCAGTTAGTAAAATCGGCTTTATTTCTAATCAAAATCTGCTTTCCTGCACAGGAAATTAATTAATTTCTGTCCTGCCCCAAAAGGTATTTCCTAGACACAAAGAAGTTGTCTTTTTATATCCAGTTTTGTTTTGGGTTTAGGTTTTTTTTAGCTGGGAAGACCATTATATCCTCCCTTCAATCTTCCTATTTTTAGACTAAAAAAAGCTTTCTTTTATTTCTCAGCAATTCATTAAAGTGACTTTTTAACACAGCTGCCACTCTTGCTGAACCCTGGTGTTCCTCCAATTAATTTCTGACTTGAAGAGATGTCTCCTTGCTGGATGTGAGATTTCAGATAAAACTTCACCCATTTCTAAGAAATGAGAATTAATTTGTTTTCATATCCATCTCAAAGAATTTTTTTTAAAGCTCAAGAATGCTTTTTTCCCCCCATTTTTTTTTTTTTTTGTCAACAGTAAAGAAATGGAAAGGAGTCACAGAAAAGAAGAATTCTTTTCACAAATCATCCTGTTACCTGTGGCACCTCTTACTGCAAGACGCTTTGGATGCCCAATATTTACACAGCTTCAGAAAGAAAGGGAATAGAGTTATGGAAGAAAAAAATTAACTGCAGAAATGTTCACTCAGGGTTATCCAGGTATGACACTTGTCCTGCCTGAGGAAGGTGCATCCTCATGTGCTTGACCCATTCTCACTCAGGTCTCTTCCTCCACTGGCTGGGAAATTGTGGTGCCATGTCTTGGAGGTAAATTTAATGATCCATCAGGGCTGGTCCCCTTTTTGAGGGATGTTATCTTGATGCAGAAGAACTCCAGGTATTCCTGTGGTTTATTTGGGCTATTTTCAGGGTAATGAAGTCGAGCTGGGAGGAGGGGTGGAAGGAAAAGCAGGATGTGTGTCCTGTACCACAGGAGTGTCTGCTGCTCTCTGCCCTGTGCCTGCAGCTCTTTTTAATTTAGGAATTCTCTTGCACAGAGGTGAGCAGTGGCTATTATTCCTCAAAAATCCACCCACCTTAGGAATTCAGGTGGTGATGAGTGGTCCCTTATTCAAGCTGCTTTCAGAGGAGCTGGGTGAGGTCTTGGTTTGAAAAGACAGGTGTCTGCTAAGGAAGGCAGGAGCCTCTCCTGAAATGGAAAATGTATTGTTATACATTTTGAAATTGTAACATTTGAAATTATAACATTCTGAATTGTTATAATTTTGAAATTAAGGGGCTCTCAGGCAAAGATATGGGAGCAGGAATAACAGCTCTTTACTAGGAAGATTAAAAATACAAATGCAATAGTACAAAATAAGAAAACAAAACACTGCCAGAGTCAGAGCAGGCCCTGTCCCCTGTGGGTCAGGGAGGTGGCAGCAGCCCCATCCCAGGGTGGCTCAGCCATCCTGCAGTGCCAGCTGTGCTTCTGCTGGAGCAGGATCCTGCACAAGGGGGGAGTTTTCCTCTGGAGCTCCAGGGCTGGGAGAGATGGGCCTGGGCTCCTCTGGGAATGCAGTGGGAAGAAAGCTGCTCCTCTGGGAATGCAGTGGGGAAGAAAGCTGCTCCTCTGGGAATGCAGTGGGGAAGAAAGCTGCTCCTCTGGGAATGCAGTGGGAAGAAAGCTGCTCCTCTGGGAATGCAGTGGGCAAAGGCTGCTGTGCTGTTCCCAGGTCAGATTGTATCCAGGTAGGAATGCTTGGCTCCTCCCCTGGGCAGAGCATCTCCCAATGGGATGATGGAATATTCTCAGCCATGCAGGGACACTCACTGGCCCATGAAGAGAAGATAATTAATAATTAATGGCCCATGAACAGAAGGGATCTCCTGGAGGGAGGATTGACTGTGGAAGAAATAAAGAAAACTGCCCAATGAACAGCAGAGAACTGCCCCACCTCTGTCAGATGGAAATAGAATACACACATATCTTACAACCCAGGACAGGCAGCATCCTCCACTGCTTGCCAGAAAGGCTCAGCTGTTTGGATTTGTCAGTCCAGCATGTGCAGTGTTGTTCTTCTCACTAATTTCTCACTTTTCTGTCCCCAGGTACTTAATGGAGCTCAAAGAGGGCTGGAAAGGCAGTTTTGAAAAAACACATGGAGTGACAGGACAAGGGGGAATGGCTTCAAGTTGGGAGAGGGAAGAATTAGGTTTAAGGAAGAAATTGTTCCCTGTGAGGGTGGTGAGACCCTGGCACAGGGTGCCCAGAGAAGCTGTGGCTGCCCCTGGATCTCTGGAAGTGTCCAAGGCCAGGTTAAATGGGGCTTGGAGCACCCTGGGCTACTGGAAGGTGTTTCTGCCCACAGTAGTGCGTGGGACTGGATGATCTTTAAGGTTTTTTCCAACCCAAACCATTCCATGATTCTGTGACCTTTAAGGTGGTTCCTCATCTGGGGTCCCCACTTCTCGTGGGGTGCCGTGGCACAGGAAAAGGGCAACAAGCAGCAGCACTTTTCCCATTCTGAGTTTGCAATGTGCATTTTTTTCCCATACAGCCTCACACCCCTGCTCTGCTGGGTTGTGCTCTCTCCTTTGCAGCTCCAATGAAAGTGGTTCCTGTCTGCCTGTTAGGAATGTGGATTATTTTAATACCTTACAGACACTCCAACTTCACGTTGAGTGGCCACAACTTATGGCAGGTGGCACTGGAGGGAAATTCACTGTTCCAGCAGCAAAATATCTGACACAGAGGGAGCAAGAAAAACACTTTGTGAAAGGAGAGGACATTTTGGTTACAAGGTAAAGATGAAATAGTAATGGGGAGAGCAAGAAGCAAAGGCACATCTGATAGCAGGTAGCCCATGAGAATCAGCACAGGCTGTAAATGACAGTGAAAATCTTCCAACAGAAATTGGAGTCTGAGTCCCAGACCTGTCATTTCTGCTGGGGATTTTTCACACCACCAAGGGAAAAAGCAAAGTGCTTGGTGCTTCTCACAAAAGGTCACAGTGGGTAAAAGCCAGAGCTTGTCCATTGATGGCAAGAGATGCAGGAGTGCAGCTGCTCCACAGGGGTTGTGGTGCTGCAGGAAGAAGAAATGCACCAACCCTGCAATATTCTGCTGAAGTGAAGGTAGAATTAACAGTTCAACTGGGGGTTATGCTGATTTATGTAATTCTCTTTTGTAAGTTTTAATTTTTTGTAAGTTCCACTTTCTGTAATTTCTCCACATTTTTTTTGGTTTGTAGGCACCTCAGAGCTTTCTGCTGAGTAGCAGATCCCCAAATAGCAAACTTCAGCTCGCTGACAATAGGTTTGATTTCTTAATTACTTTTCATGGGCTGTGAGGCAGTCCAAGGACCATGTTTCCCTCTGGGATTTGTAGACAACAGCCTGAAGGCAGCTGATAAGTTTATTAAAGAGTCTGCTGTTACTTTGAAGCCCTGGAGCCTCTATTAATATCCCAACGATACTGGGTATGTGCTCAGGGGGAGGAAATTGTCCCCACACTGTCATCTACTCCTGAATAAACCCAGTGGGACTCTGGTGCTGCTCGTGTCCCTGTGGAGGATGGGGCATTGCATCAGGAGCATCAGTTCATGCTGGTGCAGCTGGGCAGTTTTGGGATCACACAACTCCTCAGCCTCATCAGCCTGGCTGGGGGCAGAGGAAGTGTGTGATTGTTTACCCCAAACATACAGCAAATTTTGCAGTGTTTAACCCAACAGGCAGCATCACAACTACCTTAACCTCCAGCTAACAGCACAGAAAGGACTTCCTCTGTTGATTCTTGAGCCAAATTCAGTCATTTGTTTTCTTAAACAAGTACTTTCAACCACGTCACTCTGGCAGGATCACAAGACTTCAGGGATGAAGAGGATCTTTGCCACAGAACTGACCTTTAACTCTATAAAAAAAAGAAGCCAAACCTTAATTCTCACTCAAAAAGCTCTCCTTCTATCTCCAGACCCTAATTATGCACCTTCAGAGAGTTAATGGGTAGGGTTGGTGTCTTCTCTCTGCTAATGTAAGAACACATTCAGTGCTCTCATTTTGATCTCCATTTAGATTAAGGAGCACTTTCATACCCAGGGGCTGAATTGTTCACTCCCTGCAATGAGTGAATCATTTGCTCTGTTGAAAGGGAACTCTCTTCTCTCAGGAGCACCTGATCCTGGCTTTTTATCCTCAACATTTCATGGCTTATGGCATGAACCAGCACAGGCCAAGGAGGGTCAAAGTTACAAGGAGCACATGTGGAAGAAGAAAGGGAAAGAATGTCCCTGGCTCTGCTCTCTGTGTCAGATTCTCCAGTGCTTTGCACCTGGAGCAAATCCCAGCCCTATTTGCACCACTGCATTTATGGGGCTGGTGGGACTCTGCCCTTTTATGAAGGAGAAGCTGGTCCTGTAAGTGATGCAGCAGCATCCCTGCCTCTGGCACAAGCATAACCAGGAGGGAGATAAAAACCCAAATATGGTGAGCCTGTTTAGGATTTCAGAACCAGCATCTCTCTGGGGAAGATCTTCCTAGTAATGGCAAAGGGAGGAAAAAAGTGTGCTTGTGGATTTCTACCCCAATAAGTTTGATAACAGAATTTAATAAATGAAGAGAACAGGGGCTGTGGTTGAAAGGATGTCAGATTAGCAAGCCCTAAACAAAGAATCTTATTTCCGTAGGCTGCATCTCGTGTGAGGGATAACATCTTTCCTCAGCCTCAGCTTTACTGGATGCTTTAATGAGAAAGATGTTTTCAGGACCTGGAAAAAGGATTATTTGCCATAAATGTGGGGGATTTGTGTGTTTCTTTTTTAGCTGACTTTAAAAACAAGCACAAACCTTATCTTCTCTATGCCCTGTGGCCATTGCCTGCACTTCAACCATCACTTTGCCAAATACACCACCACCCCCACCATCCTCTGGTGGACCCCCAAGCAGTGCCCAGCAGTGTGAATCTCCCAGTTTGGACTTTGTCAGAAGGTGGGAGAAGGAAAACAGCTTCCCACCCTTGTGCTAGCTCAGCCTGTGCTCATTAAGAAGCCTTTTGCCCAAGAAGCAGGATGCTGTCTCTTTCTCTCATCCATTCCCCCCTGTGCAGGTTGAAAGCACAAGCCTTTGTCTAACATGGAAATGGATTCAGGAAAATGTGTTGCTGAGAGCAATTTTGCAGTGCTGGAGGGGAATGTCAGTAAGAGATCAGCTCTTTTCTGTCTATATATTCTATTATTCAGCATCACAGGCTTGATTTTTCTACAGCACTCAGCCAAACGCTCACCTGCTCGTCACCGACCATCAAAGCAAAGTTCTCAGAAGAGTTCATCTGCTATTTAGAGTCTGAAACAAATTTTAGGGGAAAAAAAACCCCCTCTTTGCCTCCCTATTTCTAAGACAAATGCTTTGTAAGCCAGCATTAGTGCTGAGTGGAAGACAAGGTGAGTTTTTTTGGAAACCAAAAAACTCCATATCTTTGGCATATTATTGGGTGCATAGCAGGAAATGTGCAGGGATGGTTTTCCACAAGGTGCCTCAGCCACTGCCTTGCAGGCAGAGTGGCAGAATTTCTATTCCATCACCCCTCTTCTTTTTCCTCCAGGAATTACTACATCCCTGCATGTCTGGGGGGACAGATGTGGGGAAAGGTGGGTTTCACTTAGGGTGAGATAATCTCAGGTTGTGTAGGAGTTCTGAGGACTCCATGACCCAAAACCTCCCTCTGTCACTTCAGAATAAATTCCCACTTGTGAATTTTCCAACTCAAAAGGAAAACCAGTCTATTACTCACAAAGCAGGAGCACAAGTGCTTGCTTTTCAAGGGAGTTGAAACAGTGGAAAGCACTCCTGGGGCATTGATAAGCCCATGTCTGCTTACACTGAACAGGACCCAGAATATATAACAGCATCATTAATAGGTAAAAAATAGAAGCCAAAACCCCACCAAGCCCCAAATCTTTCTGCAGTTACAGGCAGAACAGTGAACCACTTCAAAAATTCTTTGTCCACACAGTGTCCTCCCACTGGCTGAGGGGGAAATGCACAATTTCTTGTATGTTTTCCAAGAAATATGTAGCAGTTCCCAGAATCAGGACAGGGTTATGTTTTCTGGGGTCATTTTGGTTTTTGTTTGTTTGTTTTTGTTTTTTTTTTTTTTTTTTGCTGTACCTGGGATAAAATATCACCAAAGGTAACCTCACCCCTTACATCTGCTGGTCTTTAATACACACAAGGATGTCAACAGACTGGTCAAAGAAATCTTTAATCATGCTTGGTGATCTGAATTTGGCCTGGATCCTTTCAACTCCGAGCATTAAACTTCAAGGCAGTTTTATTATTCAAAGGGAAGTTCTTATGTATGGGCTGAAATTGTTGTGGTTTTCCTTGCTCTGCCACCACTGTGTTTTCTCTCATGCAAAATAAAAATGAGGAGTTGAGTACCATCCTGAGGTTGTTTTGGAGATGATACAGACTTTGAACCGTTCTGTATTCAGAGCATTTTGGTTTACATATCAGTGAATAATTTTTGTGTGGTGGCTTCAATACCCTTCTGTGTCCACAGAAATTGTTCCAGGTCCTCCCAGGAGCCATTATTCAGGTTCATCTCATTGCAATTCCTTGGTTTTCTGGCATCACAATCTAACTACTTCTCCTGTGATACCCTTTGAAGTCACAGGGCAAAAATTCTTTTGGAAGGGTTGGGCAGAGAAACAGAAGGAAAAGTTTTTGTTTTGGAAAGCAAAGGGCCACCAGAGATCCTTGATGGAGAAAAATATTCATAAGAGGTGTTCAAATGCACAACTTGGGTGCATTTGCCAAATGTTCAAAAATAAAAAGTTATTTCCTTTTCAATCTTGTCAGGCTTTTCTACATGGGATATTCTGTGTGTGATTACTGGGAGTTGGTTCAGCCTAGAGCTGAAATCAAGCTGGCATTTGTCTAACAGTGCATCTAATCACAAGCCCATTTCACTCCTGTCTCCTGAAAGGCATTTCCCATTTGCTGCCTCCCTTTCCCTGAGCCAGAGGGGTTCCTGCTGCAATCCTTTCCTGAAATGGGGGCTGCAGTGATCCCTGCTCATCCTGGTGCATTTCTGATAAAGGCACCTGACATTCTCCATGCAAAAACACCCTTTGTCACTTCTTGCTTTGGTTTCCACTTGAAGTGTTCTCCTGGCCACCTCTTCCATTTGTGCTGTCCCAGAACTTCACAAATTAAATGTTTTATGTATTCCTTGTAAGACTGGGGCCAGTTTGGTTTTCAATAGAGAAAAGAAAAAGCACAAACAACTTACTAATTAAATCCTGAAGCCATCTGGATTTAAAGGCAAGGGCCAGGCTAACTTTAATACCTGCAGGGCTGTCCCGTGGGGACAAGGAGTAGCTCTGATTTCCCCTCCACCCTTCCGAGGCCAACGTGAAAACTCACCCTGAGTCCTGGGGACTGAGGGAGGATGTGAGGAACATCACAAAGCAGTCCTCTGCTCAGCCACACTCACCCTGCCATCCAGTACAGCTCCTGTGAGCTATGATCCATCCCACAACGGGGTGGGAGGTAATTAGCAGGGGTAATTAGCAGACATAATTAGCAGGGGTCATTAGCAGAGGTCATCCTCTGGCCAGGCTGCACAAATTGTGATCCCCAGCAAGGGAGGGGGAAGGATGGGTCCAAAGCCTCATCAATCATTGCAAATTCCTAGAGAGAACACCCAAGGCTGAAGGGATGATGTGTAGTTTTAATCTGTGGTGTACAAACTGGTCAGGTTTTGGGGTTTTTTTGGTGGTTTCATGGGACAGATGGGGATTATTCCAGCCCAACCATTCTGTGATGAGCTATCCACATCATTTGCTTCTGACAAAAAATTACTGCAAAAAAACCAGCCCAAAAGTGGGATCTTCTGCCTTAGTTTATGAATTACCTGCAGTGGCCTTAGAAATACTTTTTCCCATGATTTTGAGCATCAATTTTATTTTCACTATTTTGCAATTTTTTGCAATTTTGAATGCACGCTTGCATAGCACATATATTCTCCCTAGCACAGTTTTATTGCATTGTTATTTTACTTCCTTCCTTGTGGGGTGTGTTGATAGGTAAACCTCTTATTTCTTAGTGCAAATGCCTGATCTCTTTAATGGATGTTTCTTCAATTGTTTGCAAACAGTCCCTGGGATTCAACAAATATCACCAACCAAGCCAATGAAACTGCAAAGAGCCTCACAGCATTGCCAGTCCCACATGCCATACAGGGGGTTGTCTTTAGTTTCTTTTCAGTTCTGGTTTGTTTTTTTTTTATTTTTTTTTGCAAGCTCAGTTTGTCAGGACCTGCAGGTTGAGAAGATGCCAGTGCATTGTGGAGATAAACAAGTGATGGCAAGGTGAAAATGCTGTCAGCTGGGAATGGATGTGGATACATGTGGAGATAATCAGGAATCACTTTTAATCACACGCTGCTTAATTTTGTGCTAATTTTCAAATTTCTACAAGCCATGACTTATTGGGGAACCAGGTGGATCTTGTCTGTGTTGGTTTCCTGTTTCTCTCTTTGAGCTGTGCTAAATCTTCTCTGTGTGGTCTGTGCTAAATTCTCTTGGTCATTTTACAGATTGAGCATTTTATGGGAGTTTTGCTGCTTCTTTTGTTTTTATGTCATCAGTGCATTCCAGAGTGCTTGATCTTTACCAGAAAATAAAAACCATGGAAAAGCAGGGCTGAAAACCTGTTGGTATTGGTTGGTTTGGGGTGTGCTTGGTCAGGAAGCACCCCAGATCCTGGGGGTGGGATTATTGATTCTCTAATAACTGTAATTACTGATTTAGTAATCCCTAATTACTGGTTCTGTCCTGGACTAGCCTCTGGGTTGGAGAGTCACTGTTTTAACACCAATGAATCAATTTCTGGTGTAATAAGAGCAGTTTTGCTACAACAAAAAAGGACTTGCAGGGCCACAGAACATCCCTGGAACAACTCTGAGCAAGTGATGGTCTCTTTCTTCCATCCTGCCCTGAGGATGCCCATGTTTGTGGGGATCCTTCTGCCTCTGGCATGCAGAAATGAGCTGGCAGAAGAGCATTTTGGCAACCATTTTTGGTTGCCAGAGAACAACCTGCTCCCTGAGCACTGACGAGGCAGGATAGGTACTCCTGCATAGAGTTTGATTTTGATGCCTCAGGTTTTGGCTTTTATATCTTTCAGATTCTGTGCTGCTTTAGTGTGTGGGTCTGAGCTTCATATTAAATGCGGTGAGCTCTCTTCACAGAGTAGGGAGACAAAACAATTCCTTCTCCAGCTGGGGACCAAGGACAAACGATCCAAATCTCAAGAGCACAAACAATGTGGGCTGAAGGGAGAAAAACAAGAAGGATGGGACTGCATGGGTTGGAGCTGGAATTGGACAATGAACTCCAAGATGCAAATGGAGCAGAACTGATCCGAGTGAGAGACCCTGTGAGCGGTCGTGCATTTTGTGACCATTTTGGTTCATTTTGGGCGCAGCCCTGGCTGGGCTCTTGTGCTGCCCAAGATGGATCCATTGAGGCCTCCTAATAAATCCCTACTTTATTTTTAATTCCATCTAGTCTCAGTTCTAAGTCAGCCTTCACAAGGCATCAATTTCTCCACTGTGATACACCCTGAGGGGGTGTGCCTTTGATTTTTTCAGCCCTGATTGCAGAGGAGGCTGCTTAAGGAGCAATTTCCTAGTCAAAGTGGGAAGCAGGATGGAATCTGGCCATTTAGTCTTTTATTCTATGAGGGAAAAATGCAATTTAAGCACATTAAGCAGCATCACTGAATTATAGAGCAGGGAGTTATAAAAAGATATGGAAAAGTTCTCCCTGCATGTTTAGGTGGGCAAGTCTGCTCTTCACAGCCTCGTGGAGCTGCAAAAGGTTAGCACTTAGTTTAGTTTTGCACTATGGGCATGCAAGGCAAGGTTTTGTGGTTTTCTGGTCCTTTCCTATAGAAATCTGGAGTTCCAGCAGATGTCACAGGATCCCAGCATGAGCAGCAGGGGAAGCAGATCCTGCAGAGGATGAGGAACAAGGAGCAAAGATCTCTTTGCTTCCATGTGTCAAAAGAGAAAGAGTGAGAACATGGAGCAGCTGGGCAGCCAAGAGAGGTAAAAAAGGTGATTACACACAAGTTGTCCACACTTTGGGAATGATAATGGCTAAAAGTCTCAGCAAAGGCCAATATGAACATGGGGAGGGAACAATATGATCAAAGGGAATGGGAAAGTCCAAAGAGAGGCAAAGCACAGAGGTTTTATTGATCACCAAGAAAGAAACATCAATTATATCCATCCCAGATATGTGGAAGGACTCCCACAGGGAACTGGAAATGGAAAAGTGCCATCAACTCAAACCCGATTTGTGTAGAGAGATTTGGCAGGATGTGGTGCTGCTTGTATTGCCCTGCTGTGCTTTGCAGTATCAAAAACCTGAACTATCCAGAGGCAAAGAAAAAAGATAAGTGCCAGTGGCTTACCTTTGCTGGTATGGGCTGGGAAAGCAGAGGATTAGGGAAACCATCTGTGCTCAGTTGATGACTGAGTTTGTAACTGCAACTTCAATTTACAAGCCAGTTTGTTGACAAAAAAGAGCTGATTTTTTAAAACTCTCATAGAGAAAATCAGAAAGTCTTTCATAACCCTAGTGCTGTGTCTCCACTAATAAACCAAACAGAGACAGAAAACATATTATTGATCAGACAGTCTAATTTTTAATGTTTCCTCACACATCCTCAGTCTTTGGAAGACTAAAAGTCTTCCATATAATACCAGGGAAAGCATAAACCTAAACTGTTTTGGGGCAGGAGGCTCTCAGTCTAGTCTGGCTCTATTTTTTTATTATAAAAGGTGAAATAGTAAGGTCTCTGCAAACATCTCATGGTTAGTTAGCTACTCTGGTATGATGCTGCTGGAAGCTGCTGTGTGAAATCTAAAACACAGTTAGAAAAGACTGATTATCCCAGGAAGTTGCTGACCTGCAGCAGGGAGAGCTGATGTTGTTCTGGAGGCTTGGAATTGGAATTCCTTCCTTCCTTCCTTCCTTCCTTCCTTCCTTCCTTCCTTCCTTCCTTCCTTCCTTCCTTCCTTCCTTCCTTCCTTCCTTCCTTCCTTCCTTCCTTCCTTCCTTCCTTCCTTCCTTCCTTCCTTCCTTCCTTCCTTCCTTCCTTCCTTCCTTCCTTCCTTCCTTCCTTCCTTCCTTCCTTCCTTCCTTCCTTCCTTCCTTCCTTCCTTCCTTCCTTCCTTCCTTCCTCCCTTCCTCCCTTCCTCCCTTCCTCCCTTCCTCCCTTCCTCCCTTCCTCCCTTCCTCCCTTCCTCCCTTCCTTCCTCCCTTCCTTCCCTTCTTCTCTCCTTTCCTTCCTTCTTCTCTCCTTCTTTTCCTCCCTCAGAGATTACATTTGAAACCCTGTAAGAAAGTTCTAAAACAGGTACAAAGAATAAGAACAAAAAGCTCCATCCCTGCCTATCAAGGATGTGAGACCCTGTTTTACTAAGCTAAAAAATGCCCAAGGATTATGTGTTCGAGAGTCTTCCAAGAGTTGTCATTCCTCACACCCTGCCCTGCAGATTTCTGGTTGTATTTAGACGACAGAAAAAAAAAATCAAAATATAAAATCGTCACTTTAATGATGTCTGTCCATTTCACGTTCCTTGTTAAAAGGAGGAAATTCCTTCAAGTGGAATGTTCAGCAAGAGCACCCAAAATAGGACCTTTCAATTCCCTGTCCAGCCTTGGCTTCGAGCTTCAGACTCCTCCCAAGCATATTTCATGTGAGGCTCCAGACAGTCTCACTCCAGTAACTGGACACTGGATGGCTTGGCTGGGTCGCCTATCCCAGGCTTGTTTGGAAAGACAACAGGTGGAGAGACAGGCTGAGGGCTGCAGGCCAGGGTCCCTTCCAAAATTCCCAGGGAGCTGCTCCCTCAGCCAGCGTGCAGCCCAGTGACATTGATGACTTGTGTTGTATGAAACAAAATGAAAACTGGTTTTGTTTAGGCAGTGGTTTCAAGGGATGAGATCATGGGGTGAGTGAACACAGCAAGTGTGACTCAGCAGGGTCTCACACAGCAATGACCACAGAGCTGAGCTCCCAGCTCACATCTGCTGGAATAAATCCCCATGCCAGGGCCAGCTCGCTGGGCACAACAGTTCCCTGACCCTGTTTATGAAGCCATCTTTGTTGGATGCAATTTTGGCCAGTCCCCTCTGAGGCTGGGTAAATTATTCTTGCAATTTCTTCAGTG
Organism: Taeniopygia guttata; assembly: GCF_048771995.1. Classification (NCBI taxonomy): domain Eukaryota; kingdom Metazoa; phylum Chordata; class Aves; order Passeriformes; family Estrildidae; genus Taeniopygia; species Taeniopygia guttata. The sequence continues at coordinate 3,212,954 of NC_133028.1, forward strand.
TGAAGCCATGGGAAAAGTTCTCCTGGAGGGATGGGAGCACCAGGCACAGGAAAGAACTGCACAGAAGTTGAAGAATGATGAAACCTGAGGAAAGGACAGAAGTGGAGAACTTCTGCAGAAAAAAGGTAATGGAATCATGGAATATCCTAAGCTGGAAGGGAGCCACAAGGATAATCAAATCCAGCTCCTGGCCCTGCATGGACAACCCAACAATCCCACCCTGTGCATCCCTGAGAGCGCTGTCCAAACACTCCTGGAGCTCTGCCAGCCTTGGGGCTGTGCCCATTCCCTGGGGAGCCTGGGAAAGCCCCATCACCCTCTGGATGAGGAACCTTGCCCTGATATCCAACCTAAACCCACCCTGACACGATATTGTTGCAGTTTTGGGTGCTACAATAGAAGAAAGATTTGTAGCACCTGAAAATATGCCCAAACCTGAATAATTTCCAAGGAGAAGGGGAGGAATGAACGTGGCACTAAGGAAATCCGTATCTGCCTGCAGCTGATCTCTGGGTGGGAGCTACAGAAGTCATCCCACTTCTGTGGGTGATGGAAGAAGAGAGCTGTGCCTCCACAGGGATCTTACAGACCTTTAGAAGAAGCCACTTATTCCAGCCTTGGTTTCCTGGATGTCAGGAAATGCCTGTTGGATTACGGAGATGACAGACGACATTGCCAGATGATCCTTTACAGGGGAGGTTACAAGGAAGAGATGGCTCAGTAGAAATGTATTGAAATGTGTCCTAGCACACCCTTTGAGCAGAGAAAAGCAAGGTGTTGATTGAGAGTAAAAGAGGGTTATTCAGGAGGGACACAACAGGCTACAGCCACTTTGGGTGGCAGGAGTGAGTTGTCTGGCACAAATCAGGTGCAGGAGTGCAGCCAGGCTGTTTTCTCCTCTGGAGGACAATATTTTATCTATTTTATCAGATTAGGAGAAGGCTTTCCTTGCCTCCATAGATACCAAGGTCCCAATCTCTGTGGAATTTCAGAGTACTGGTCTCTAAACAAACCCCCTCTCTCATCATGAAACAAGGCACCATTTGGAAATTTCCACCTCTTATTGTCTCTGCTGCTCCTTTCCGTATATTTTGTCTCTAGTGAGAGATCAGAGCATCCTGACAGCACTTGAGATGCGAGCTATGAAAAAAAAAGTGCCTTGGGATTTCAATCTTCCTCGGGACATTTGCTTGCAAACATCTGCCTGTTTGTGCAATCTGGCTTCTCGCAGCAGCAAACTCCTTCAGAAGCATTTTGATGAACCCTGGGACATGCTTGGCTCTGGCAGTGGTGCTGTGCCTGCCCCCAGAGCAGGGGGAGGGATGGGAAAGGGGGGTGGCTCTGGCAGATGCAGGGAAGTGGCTCTGACCTTCCTGTCATTTCAGGAGAGGATATTAGCAGAGGGTTTCCCTTGGGCTTCATCCACACCAGCCCTGCTCTCTGTACTGACAACAGCATAAACAACAACCACTGTAAATCAGAAAACTTGTGGCTGCCTTCTCCAAGGGGACAAGGCAGTGAAAGCCCCTTGCAAGTTGTTGTGGCAGAAAATCAGAGATTCGTGGAATCATGGAATGGTTTGGGCTGGAAGGGATCTCAAAGCCCATCCCATTCCACTCTCTGCCATGGGCAGGGACATTTTCCACTAGCCCAGGGTGCTCCAAGCCCCATCCAACCTGTCCTTGGGCATTTCCAGGGGTCCAGGGGCAGCCACAGCTTCTCTGGGCACCCTAAGCCAGGGCCTGCCCACCCTCACAGGTAACAATTCCTTCCCAATATCCCATCTGAATCTATTATTTTTCAATTTGAGAGCAGCTGAAGTACCCTCAAATTGCCCAAGACTGGCCAAGAGCAGGACTGCCTCCTTCTCCCTCCCAACTCACCTTCAGCAGACTTCTTTATTGCCTTCAACCACTCACTGCTGAAGCTTTCCTGAGCTGCACAGAATCACCATTCTCATTTTCCATTATTGTCATTCTCTGTTATTCCTGTTTGACAGATATGGCACCAAGGAGAGGTTACAGGGCACGATTCCCCTCCCTTAACTTTTAGAAATCTAAAATGAGATGTCTCACCCTAAGCCCGTTACTGTGACCTTGCATTAGAGGGAAAAGGGAGAAGATGATGCCTCCAGGGGAGAATTCTCCTGATACACTGATGAAAACCCAGTTTAGGAGGAGATGCATCACCCTCTATTGTGTCTGAAAAGCTTTTCATGGATGCTAAAGCAATCCAAGGGTGACTAACTCACATATTCTCACCAGACTCACCTGCTGAGTCTGGAACAGACCTAAGTACCCCCAATCATACATCCTTATTTTCCAGGATTACTCAGCTTTGTCTCAACACTCAGCTGCACACTGAGGATTTGAGACAGGCATTTAGGCTCTGATCCTGGCTGACTCAAGCCCAGGGCTGTCTTTTATCTCATTAAAAGCAAATAAATTGAATGCAATGCTGGGAATATGGAGAACAAGGATTTGTGTGGACTCCAGTGTTGTGTCAAACTGCTACAAACAACCTATTCCAACAGCAATTCCTGCTACCACACGGCTGAGCAGCTCTGCTTTCTGTCAGTGCAGCACTGCCTTGGTGCTGGACTCTCTGCTGGGGTTATCCTGCTTTCCTTTGTGATCTGACACAGCCTCCCGTGGCAAATTAAAACCTAGCAACTGGTGGCTTTGACAAAATACTCACTTGGCTCACTGCAGGGAAGCATGGATTTACTCACTGTGGAAGGAGAGACAGGGAATGTTTCTCTTTTAATTCTGCTTGGTGAGAAGCTCTTCCTCCTCCCCTCAGGACAGAGCTGTGCCTGTTCCAGGATCCCCTGATCACCCTGTAACCACAGGGGTGCCTTAGAAATGCATGAAAAGACCCCTGGAAAAAAAATTCCAGCCTGGCAGATGCAGCAAAATGAGAGGCAGATTCTCTCTGATTTGGTCATAAAATCACAGCCAGCTCCTGATTTAGCCTCACATTTACGACCTGCCTCCAGCTTCTGGTCTGTTTTCCTGAAGTTACTGTTGATTCGCACCAGATCTTTCTCCACTAACTTGGGCTTCACTCCAGAAAGCTTTGCTTACCTCTGTGTCCAAACACAGGGGTGAGAGGTATCTACACTGCTGAGTCTGTTTGCCCTGGACCATTTGAGAAAAAAAAAAAAAAAAAAAAAAGAAAAAGATGTAATTTAATCCTTGACATGAGCTCCTTCCATTTAGAACAGCTCGAGAAGGTGAATGAAGACTCAGAGACCACACAGCTGAATGGGCAAGAGTTGCATGAGCCAAAAATGATAAATCATGTGAAAATCTAAAGAACTAAGAGCTGTTTCTCCTCAACAGCTCTCCCTCCCTCCATCTTCATGTCACTGAGATCTGCTAGGAGTCATTGCCCAGAGAAACTCGAGGACAATTGAACAGCACAGGGCAATGCCCTTGGAGGATGGGCCAGCTCTGGGACACCAGCAAGTCCAGAAGGAACATTTTTATTTGCTGGCAAAGGCTCAGTGAGAAAGGGTGGAAGTGAAAGAAGTGCAGAAGTCCAAGCATGGGGGACTGATGCCCTGGCTGAGTGGTTGAGCAGTGTGTCTGGAAAAGTGAATTGATATGTAAGTTTTCCCACTTTTTTCCCAAGTGGAGGAGTGTTTTATACCCCTGCCCTACTTTTATACCCCCACTTTATGCCCTACATTTTCATTTCTTGAATTATACTGCTGAAAACATCAAAACACAGATTAATGTGGTGACCCTTGAAATAAAATTTTTGATTGTTAGAACACCCCTTCTGAAGTTAAATTTCACTTTCATCCAGGTTTCCTTTTTTATGCTGATTAGTTTTAATACTTCTAATATTTCTTTTTAGTTTGTTGTATATTTAGGAATAAAAGGAAAGTTTGTCATTTACATATCTGAGTTCTACCAAACCAAGTTCAAGAGGACTCATTAATGATCCTTATTAATCTTTTTAACAGATGTGGACAAAACACACATTTCCTGTAGATGTAGAATAATTTTACTCTTTGCTTTCTTTAATGCATGACACAAAACTCCTGGCTGAATCAGAGCATGTGAACCCTGCTTTTACATAAGCATCTGGCAAGGTGGACTTATTACACATTGTCTCACTTGATTAGCAGTAATTAAATCTGAGTGCAGATCCCAGTGTTTATATGCTGACACGAGCTTGGAATGAAAATCAAAACCAGAGGCTATTCCTGTTGTATCTGGTTGGTGGAACTGTCCCCATCAGCTGGGGGTGAGTTGTCCACCCTGACAAGAGAAGCTCAGGTTGATGAATTGAAGTCTCCAGGGCAAGGAGCATCAATCAGGGAGGAAATCATCAAACCATCGTGGTTGTTCTGCTGACTTGCTTCGTGCCCAATCTTCTCTGCTTTCTGAAAGGGTAGACTGAATGTTATTTATAGCACAGTCCTTCCTGATAAATTATTGTAAAAGCAGGTGAACCCAATGGGAAGAAATGACGATGTCTGACTCAGGTTCAGAAGGCTGAATTATTTCTTTATTATAACTACGCTAAAATACAGTAATATACTATATAAAGGAAGATACTAAAACTGCATACTGCTTTCTCTAACTACCATATCTAACTAACTCACAACTCATGACCCTGTTCTCCAGAGCCCAGCCCCAGGTGGATTGGATTGGCCATCAGGCTCAAACAATCCTCACCAGAATCCAATCAAGCAATCACCCCAGGTAAACAATTCTCTAAACATATTCCACATAGGAAAAACAAGGAGCAGAAATAGAAATTGTTTTCTCTTTCTTCTCTCTGTGCACCTCTTTGAAAAATCCTGAGAGAGAGAAATGTCCCTGTGACAACAAATTTTTCTGGAGGCTTGTAGGATGAGAGCTTGACACAGTTTGAGTCATTGTCTGGTCATGTTATGCCATTTGGTGTGGATTCAGAAATGAGGCTGAGTGTGTGAGAGGGAAGACCTCTCCAGAACTGGAATAAACCAATTTTCCACTGCCACCTTTTCTTGCAACACCCGACTAAAGAGAGCAAAACTCAGAGTAACAGTTCTGTGTTGAGTGACTCAGAGGGGTTGTGAAAAAAAGGGGAAAACACAGAGCTTTCCTTTTCCTGCTCCATGAAGAGCTCTCAGTAGCCCCTTGCCCTCCTTGACACAAAGGTTTACCCTGCCTCCCTTTACTGCTGGCTCCTCTTGCTCTGTGCTGATTTATGTTCTTTTTTATGCCCAAACCAAACAAAAGTCAACTTCGTCCACCCACAAATTGTAGTTTCTGATTAGTGTGCACCAAGACTTTGCATGTAAAAGGAATTGCAGTCTGGAACTTGGTTTGTTGTTATTGTTTGTTTATTTTTCTGACAGTGTGGCATTTTTTGCTCAGTCTGGATTCAAATATGTCAGTTCCCTTTCAGAGGATCCAGCACCAAGATTTTACGGTGTGGATGCTTTCTCTGACACACAAATTAATGTTGTGCTGATAATGGAAAGCTTCCAAATCAGGGAGATTTCTGAGAGGACTTCATGGGCCTTTTCAGAGTGTCAGGGAACCACTCAGGTTGGAAAATCCCTCTAAGATCATTGAGTGCAGCACTGCCAAAATCACCATATCCCCAAGTGCCACAGGTACAAAGCCTTTAAACCCCTCCAAAGATGGGAACTCCACCACTGTTCTAGATATCTGTGCCAGGGCTGGACAACCTTTTGGGTTCAATTAAGTCCCAAAGCTTCAGTTATCTGGTGTCATTCCTACATCTCCTTGGGGGCAGCATCCAGTTTGGGAGGGTCCCTGGTGTGTCTGGTTGGAGGATGGGGTCTGCTCACAATTTGCAACCCTCTTGGGCTACAACTTTGTCTCTCTTCAGAAGTTTGTGCTTTGAAAATTAATTTTTTAAAAATTGCTTCATGTTTTACAGGATGGCACCAGACGTACACAGAGCTGGAGGTCTTGTTTTGTTTTGTGCCACCTCAATACCTGTTGGTTGCTCCATGCTTGGTTCATAATTAGGAGACCGACTTCCTTTGGCCAAGGGAAAGGGAGTAAAGGGCTGCAGATGTTGATTGAGAGCAGATGAATCCTTCCAAATTCCCCATTTTCAGGAGTAATTATCTTCCACAAATGACACAGAAGCCACTACATGTACCTGCTAACTGCCTACAGCAGGAGAATATCACCAAGAAGGAATTTCCTTTATCTGAAAGAAATTTCCTGGAAAAATAAAGCTTTCCTAAAGCATTATTTCACTAAAATCCACTTTTCCACTGTGGAAACCCCTGTGGCAGAAGCAACGATGCAACGTGTTGGAGGCACTAATCTGGCTGCTTCAGAACCAGGTTGTTCATTTGTTCAGTGTGTGTTTCAGGGCAGCCTAAGGGAGAAATTCTAAAACACACTCCAGCTTCACTCTCTCAGAGAAAAAAGGCAGAACCTCTGGCTTTGTGGCACCTTTCCCCAACCTTTTGGATATGTGAACACAGAGGTGTGCATGAATTCACTGGTACTGTAAGAATAAGCACTGGCAACGTGAGCACCTGATTTATTGACCTTTGCTGAGGCTAAACTGACCTCAGATGCTCCTTGGCTGTGCAGCAGAGTGTTGTGTGCCTGGCACGTGTGGCTCCTGGATTAAAGAGGTTGTCCTGAACAGAGTACAAAGGACTACACGAAGGCAGATGATGAGATCTGTCCTGCTCCAGCCAAGGAGACCCAGCCAAGCCCGCTGACGTGGGGATGGAGCGCTATCAGCCTGCACCAGCTGAGCCTCTGGGCCTCGTGATTTCCAACCCTCTGCAGCTTGGCAGCTGTAAAATTGCATTAGTGGAGTCAGAGGCATCTGTGTTATGCATTTCAGCTGACTAACAATGGGCGAGGAGCTTTCCCACACCCACCAGAGAGGTCTGTGGAGCACAGCTGGAAACCACTGGAGAGTCAAGAGCAGCGGTTCTCTGCTTTCACTGACACTTACACCAACCCAAACACATGGAAGGCTTCCAATTTCTCTTGGAGTAAACAAAGGGAAGCACAAAACCCCATTATTTCCTATGGCTCTTTGTTCATGGAGTATTTTTAGTCCAGCTGATGATCTTTTTGCGTATCCAAAGTGTTTAATTAAATACATTAATCAAAATGAAGACAGCAAGGAAATTTTTGTGAGCGTTACTCCATCCAGCAGGTCACTCCTTTGCAATGCCAATTTCACATGTCACTCTGGGAATCCAGGCATGGGTTCATTATCTTATTTCACTATCAGAATTCAATAATATATAACAAAAAGCATCACATCCATCTGTCAGTTCTGGGAAAAATAAAAACAAAAACCTCTTCCCATCCATGGTTACCACCATTCTTTAGAAACAGAGGAGTGTGCAGAAGTAGAGAGAGGAGACAAAATATCTATCTTACTTTCAGGATGCATTTATGATGCATGAGATGCTTGTTAGGCCACTTCCGTATTATTTCAACCCCAAATCCAGTTTGTTTCTTCTGCAGGCTCCTATCAGTTTGGAAGTGAAACAGAGCGGGAATGTCTGGAGGAACATCAGGAGAAGCAGCTGGACAGTGGACTAAAATAAGCTAAATTTTCCACAGTAAATCCACACTTATAAGTTTATAGAGAGGCAAAAGGCAGACACCATGTGCTAACCACAACCAGAGATGATGTCTATGCTACACCTTGTAATTCTCCCCTTCTCAAACTGGTGTTTCTCTGTCCACACAATGAATTTATCACATTCCTTCTTGAAAATCCACTGGATCACACGTGGCAAGTGCTATGTCAGACACATAGGGAGTTTTCCCGGTGCCTTGACTTCATCAAATTCCAGAATGAAGGGCAAGAACATCTCTGTTAGGTGGTAGGGTTGTCCATATGTCAGTGCCAGTGCTGCTGCAGGTTCAAGGTTGGACAGAAACATTGGATAAAACCAGAGGGCTGTGTCCAAAGGGCTTAAATTCCATCTCTAGTCTTTCTTCTTTCTGGGCTCTTCACCAAACAGGCTTGAGCCTTCAAAATCCAAAAATAGCCCATTCAAAAATAGCCCATCCAAAAATAGCTCCATCAGTGGAGTTTTAGAAGTCTTGTTTCCTTTAGGAATCACTTGAAAATTGACTTTTAAAGCTCTCCTTCATGGAGACCCATCTCATTCATTGAGATTGTGCTTCTTCTGAAGCAGTGGTGTATGTACAGTGGCAGAGGAGAAACAGAAAGGCTTCAACCCCAATGTAACCTTGAAGCAATCCAGACTAAAGAAACCTGCTTTTTTATTCTTTTTTTTTTTCTCTTTGGAAGCCAAAAAGTGAAGCAACAGCATTCACATTTGTTAATTGGAGGGAAAGCACAAGATTTACTCTCTCCCAAACTTAACCTCCAGGCTGCTTGGAGTTCTGAAATTGCAGCCTGGCACAGGGCCAGCTCTAAATAACAGGTCATCCTTTCAGCTTGTTTCCAAAAAAAAAAACCCCAACACAACAAACAAACCAAAGAAGAAAGCTCCATCCATCCTCTCTGTAATCGAACAGATCAGAGCTGGTTGCTCCAGAATTTCCAGGAGATACAAGAATGCAAGGGATACAAGCAGAGGGGACACTGATGCTCTTTGATCTTCCCTGTTTCCCAGTAAATTTATATGGAATATAAAAGGTGTAATGGTCTCTATCCATTGTGCTGATATTGATCCATATGGATCCATATCCATATGGAGTTCAGTAGGTGATTAACAAAAACACAGCACAAAGCCCAGCTTGAGGAAAATGTTAAATTTCAGCTCAGAAAACTTGTATCTCCTAGAAGATACCTGGGAAGAATTGAGACAACTCCTCCTACATGTTGGAGCACCTCATCAGAAGATTAAAATTCCTTTGAGGTCCCCCTTTCCCTGGATCTGGCAGTGCTCCAGACCATCAGCTAGGATCAGGAGTTGGGCTATCTTGAAGGACCCCAAAATATTTTGTAAGCTGCAAATGATGCAGAAATGCAGCTGCCCCAGGGTTAGGAACTCCAGACAATAAAACAATAAAGCCCCTCAATCCAGTTAAATCCTAAAAGCTAGACAGAAGAACAAAATATCACACAGTCCAGTGAGTTTTGTTTTCATTTTGGAGGAAAGTTGCTAGCAGAGGTGGATGTTCACTGGGTGTGTTTGGGATAAACTGATACAACTCCACATAGAGTTCAAAGCTGTAAATTGACTTTACAAATCACAAACCAGGTGCAAAAGAGGAGAAAAGGTGGCTCTGTTTCTCCTTGTTTCAACCTTTAAAAGTAGACACTTGTACGAAGCAGCAGCATTTTTATGGTGAAAGTTTGTTTCACATGAGAAAATATCAGTTTTTCTGGTGGAAGTGTCAAAGATAAAATGCGCAATATCATGGTTTTCCTCCTGTTTTCTCACAGATATTCTGTTTTAGAAACAGGCAATTCACTGAAATCAGGTGCTTCCTGTAGACAGTTTTGATTACACAAAATTGGTTTACTCCTGAATACAAATCCAAAATAAACTTACTTCTATCCAGTGGCAAAATTTGATCAACTGAAACACAGAATAAAGGTATAATAAAAAAGGCATTCAGTTTTGTGTAGAACAAAATCCTGCTTCATCAATAAAGATCCATCTCAATAATTACGAAGGGACCAAAGAGTCACCTGGAATAAAAAGCTGCTAGATTTACAGAAGTTACACTTTTTTTGGTCCTTGTTTTCACAGATTTAGAACATCATTCCCCTGTATTTTCTTGCATGGGTTGGTGGTGTAATTTTGGGTGGTAATTTTGGCCTCTTAACAGGTTGTGTTTGAGGAAAACTGGGATATTGTCAGGGAGTAGTTTGTTGTCGCTATAGGACACGAGAAAGCACAACGCGAGCTACCTGCTATTTTGCAAGGTAAAAGAGGAAGTTTATTTTCTGACTCTAACTTTTATACTTTTCCAAAAGTGACAGTGGATTGGAGAGTGAATGGGCCACTTCTCCAAAGACATTGGACAAACCACTAGTACATTAAGTTTCTCTACCCCTATGAAGGAATGTAAAACAATATGTTATTTACAGAAATTGTGTGGGAAAGTTTTCTAACAGAATGTAAACTCAGAAGGCTTTAGAAAAACTTAAGAATCAGGGTGACAGTTTGTGGGATGGAGGCTGGCAAAAATTGTGGAAGAGGAATTGTCCATGTAAGGACAGGGGTGGGACAAGATGAACCATGGTCAGTCTGAGGAAATACCCAGTGAACCATCTCTGGAAGGGTTCAAAAAACATGCAAAAAACAATCTAGGAGATTAGACCCAAAATGAACAGGAACCACAAAACCAATGCAATAGCCAAGGTGTAAGACCCTGTGGGTGACAGATTCTGTACCCAAATCCCCATGTCAGGTAATTTTGTAGTATCACAACACAATGAACACAGTGAAGAAATAATATTGTAATGTCTCTGTGGCTTTAAATGACAGACTTCTGGATTTTAGGCAGCTGAAGTAGGAGGTGAACTATCAACAGGTGTGGAGTTCAAACATATGCAGGAGGACACTGGAGGACACGAGTTTTTTGGGAAACATGGTGGTTGACACCTGGAATGATGACCTTAGAGGTCTTTTTTCACCTCAGTGATTCTGTGGTTCCATGATTCTGAGCGGGTCAGGTTGAGAAGGATCCACAGGATGAAATTCCAGGGGGGAGAGAGGCAGCAGAGGGGGTGTATGAACAAGGAGAGACATGTCTGGGAGCAGAGCAAAGGTGAAACAACAGGATGCGGCAGAACTAGGATAACACTCCTGGGATAGTGAGGCCACTGCTTCTCGGAGCTGAGGAGCTGCATTAATGAACTCTGGAAGTGCTCTCAGAAAATTGGGAAGGGAATATCAGAGGAACTCTGTGTGGAGCTGGATATATGTGCTTGCGTCTCTGTAGAAGTTCAGATGGTGCCAGACAGAGGTTGGTGGGGGCCAAATGGGAAAACAACTTTCTTGTCTCATACAGAAAAATAATTGCTGCTTGCTAAAGCTGCTGCTTCCAAACCCACTCCAGCCTTCAGGGATGATGCCTTTCCCTCTTCTGCTTCCTTTGCTGCAAATTATGGCAGTTCTTCTTGGTTTTCCAAGATCCCTTCAGGGGACCCAGATGCTTCAGAAATATCAATGTAAGGAGTTTACAGGCCTCAGCTGTGTCAGTGGAGAATCTCACTGTGCTCACCACGTTTACAAGCACAGAAAGGCATCATTAGCTTGTGTTTCCCCTTTTGCAATATTGGAGGGGTGAAGACAAATCAGTTGTTCTGCTCTCTCACCTCTCTGAACACTTCTGTACCTGATGAGGACCCAGCCTCGTGCACCCCAGGCATCAATTTGTGCTGGGGCCATTCAGCCAGGAAGAAGTATGGCAGGAAAGGATCTGGGAATCTTCACGAGAACCAAATCTGCCCCCTTCAACTTGCATCTACCTGGTACTAAAAAGATGCAGAGTTACTTTTTTTCTTGCCAAATTGAAAAGCTACATTTTATTTTATTTTATTTTATTTTATTTTATTTTATTTTATTTTATTTTATTTTATTTTATTTTATTTTATTTTATTTTATTTTATTTTATTTTATTTTATTTTATTTTATTTTATATTTTATTTTATTCTCCTTCTCCTTCCTCCCCCATCACCACCTGAGTTTCTGGAGCAGATCTAAGAAAGTTCAGAGAGACAGCTGTGTGCTGTGGGTGGGAGTGTGGGAGTAATATATGCACACCACACAGGAGAGCAGATAGATAAAAAATAATATAAATAAAACACTGACAGCCTCTTTTTGTCGCCTCCTTCATCACTGCATTTTACAACTTGGGGAGATTATTTTGCAGAATGTTTGACATTAGTTTGATACACGTTGTTCCCATGGCAACAGGTCTTTCTCACACTTTTTGTTTTGCTTTGATTATTTCTCGGAATATCTCATTCTTCATATTTTGGGATTTTGGTCAGGCCAACCCTGCCAGAGTTCAAAGAGCATTGGGACAACACTGTGAGGCACAGGGTGGGATTTTTTTGGTAGTCCTGTGAAGGGCCAGGATTTGATCTGGATGATCCTTGTGGATATTCTGTGGTTCTGTGATTGCGCTGCCCTTCATCTGTCACAGATGGAAGGCAGAAGAAATGTCTCATTTCCACCAGGAACCTGGAGTTCTGCTCCCCAGTCAGGGCAGGGGCATCGCTGCTCTGGTTTCTCATGTTCATTTTCTCCTTAAGTGATAGTCCACGATCCCACCCTTTCACACTTCACCCTCATGTCATTATTAAAAATAAATCCTGCTCTTGAGCCTCGGTGCAGACTGCACAGAGCTGTGGGGTGGGGATGAGGAAGTTTATTATTTATTTAATATTTTTAACAACCTATAGGGTCTCTCTGCCTCCCTTTTCTGCTTCTGATGGTGTTCCATCAGAAAGAAAAATGCAGCCACGGGACTCTGTTGTTGTGAGGAGACAAATACACAGCTCAGCAACACCGAATTTGCTGCTTGAGCACGATTGCATCCACCAGCAGGAACCCTCATCACAACACCAGAACTAAGGAAAAGCTTTTTTGCTTAATGACCTGAACATGAATCTGTGAGCCATCCTTCCAGAACTGCCACGGCACAGGTTTGTCACCAAAGGGCCAGGCTGGAGATGCCAAGGGATCCATGTGAAGCGTGCGAAGGGGCCGATACCAGCGGGACAGGAAATGGTGAGGGTGTTCCCCAGGGAACAAACACAGAGTGGATCAGGAAACATTTCATAGCACTGAGAGCTGCTTGGCTGCACAGCCAGCTCCCAGAGGAAGTCCTCTTGGAGGGTCTCCAAACTCTTGCATGGGGGTACACCAGATGCATGAGAACACAGGTTGGATGATGTTGTTATTGATGATGGTTTTCATCATGGTGCTAAACAAACCAGTGCTGGAAGGATCATTAATAAAGACTTCTGCATGAACACAGGGGCTATGAAGGTCCGTAACCAGGCTGGCAGGGATCAGCAATAAAACTCTCCTTCCCTCATGCATTACCAGCCTTAGGAATGCTTTTCTGGGACATTCACCCCAAAAAGATCAACACTCACATCCTTGCCTCCCAAAAAAAGCAGGTTAAAGAGGTCTGGTGGGGTTTGGAGAGCTGGCTCCTGGCCTTTGTGGAATGTCCCTCAGAGGCAGCCTTGGGAACCTGCCGGCAGTATCCAGGTTTGCAGGTGGGATGTCTGAATGCCTCTGGCAGGGATCCTTTCTGGCTAACAAACAAAACCAGATTGTAGGGTCTGGGTGAAATATTTACGAAGAAAAAAGAAAAGCACAAGAGTGGGAGCAACAGGCTTGCTGCAGTACCTCCTTCTTGGGCAGCTGGAAACCTCTTAAGAAGCACCCTCTTCTATGATGTTATAGAACCATAAAATTATTTAGGTTGGAACTATCATCCACTCCAACCATTCCCTCAGCACTGCCAAGGCCAGCACTGACCCATGTCCCCAAGTGCCACATCCACACATTTTTTAAATCCCTCCAGAGGTGGGGACTCAAACACTGCCCTGGACACCTTGTTCCAATATTTGACAACACTTTCTGTGAAGAAATTTTCTGTAATATCCAACCTACTCCTTCTGTGGCACAACTTGAGGCTCTTTCCTCTTGTTTTACCACTTGTTATCTGGAGGAAAAGACTAATCCCCACCTGGGGACTTATTATACCTTTATCCTGAAATTCCAGTCCCTCAAACCTGTCTAGAAGGTCTCATGCAGCTGAAGTGTGGGCAGAGAGTAGAGGCACTAGAAAAAGGTTTATTAGCAGAAGACAATAAAGAAATAAAAGCAGAACTCCTGTGCATAGAAGTTGTGCACTTTTGCAAGCTCATTGCTCTCCTTATAGTCTCCTTACTATTTTTTGGAAGTGACAAAATCAGCTGCTTTTTTTCAAACTGAGAATGAGGATTTCTATGTAATTTTTGAAAGCTCACAGCGCAGTCATTAGACAAGAAAAAAGAAAAAAAATATCTTCCACTAATCTCAAATAAAAACACCTTTCCTGACAGTCTCAGCTCACTTAGTGGGTCTTCCTGGCTCAGTCCCATCATGAAGTTTCCACTTGAAAAGGTGGAAATGCCCTTTTTTGTGGAATAACTTTGCATGGCAAGGGATACAGAAGCAGTTAAGCAGGAATGTGATGGGACAGGAGAGCATTTGACAATTTTGAGCATTGAGCAATTTGACTTTTTTCCTTATTTCCCTCCACTTCCAGGTGTTTTCATTATGTATGGCAAACAATGGCTTAGAACTTGGTAGATTGTCTGCCACTTTTTCTTTTTTCCCCCAGAAGAATGGGAAAGATGAACTTTGGGAGCTGCAACTAGCTCAATTTGAACCTTTCAGTGTCCAAAGCTTTAATGGCTTTTCTTAACACAAGAAATTTAATTGGTGTCCTTACACTTTCCCAAAATGAAGAATTTGTCAAAAGAGAAACTCAACACAAGACCTGCTATGTGCAAACTGCTCTTTCATGTCCCCAGGGCTTCCTTCAAATTCATCCAGCCCTGGCACTGGCAGGGTCCTGTTAATGATGGGCATGACCAGCCCTCAAATGTCATTTATTCTTGCATTTACCCAGTCCTGTGAGGTAGAGCAAGGACTGGAACAAAGGTGTCACTGATTATCACAACTGAGCACTACAGACACCAAGGACAAAGCCCCTGGCTCCCAAAAGTACACGGTAAAACTTTGTCTTTTCCTTTTTTGAGGCAATTAAAAGGCCACAGAGGCCTTTTCTTACCTCAGGAAAACCTTCAACAATTTAGGTTCTGCTTCTCAGCCTAGCTGGAGATGTGGTGGAGGAACTCCACAAAATCACATCAAGATTAAATAATCCTGGGATTCACAGAGTAGCTCTTGCTGCCCGTGTTGCCCCAGGGATGTGATCATGTCACGTTTAGAGGCTGACAGCACTGACTGGAGCCAAGAGCAGGAGCCAAATTCCCTCTCCTTCAAGACATATCCTAGAGCAAGGCACTTTTTGCAAGCAGTGTTTAGGGTTTTGGAGCTCTCTCCAGTCTGAGAA
Organism: Taeniopygia guttata; assembly: GCF_048771995.1. Classification (NCBI taxonomy): domain Eukaryota; kingdom Metazoa; phylum Chordata; class Aves; order Passeriformes; family Estrildidae; genus Taeniopygia; species Taeniopygia guttata. The sequence goes on from NC_133028.1 coordinate 3,227,995, forward strand.
TGTGCTTCCTAATCTTGAGCTTTTAATTTCTATCTCCAAAACTCCAGAAGCAGTGTCCAGGACAATGGACAAAAATAGACTGGGACATCTCTGTGATCCTTTCCATCCATTGGAGTGGGACCCCCAGCCATGGGACATTGAAAAGAAGAGAAAGAGAAATGACCCCTGAGAACCTTTGGCAGAACTAACAACAAAAAATCAACTTATTTTTCAATCCCTTCATTGAGAGCTGCACATTGTCTCTGATGAACAGCTCGTTCTGGAGAACATGGAAGAATGGGGACACTTCAGGAGAAAAACAGCAAGGAGGAAAAAAGAATAAATGAAAAAACAGCTTGTAAATATGTCCAGATTTATGGCTAGAGAATGCTGAGCAGGAGCGCCTTTCAGTCTCTTCCTACCTGTGATTTATCAGTCTTATCAGCAGCTTTCTTCCATAACCCAGCATGATTTAACTGGCAAACCTCCTCCAAGTGTACATTTACTGGGAAGGGTTTTAGAGCCACATGGAAGAGAGGTGTTTTGCAGCCCAGGTTGCACCTGCCATGGTTCATGGGATCGCAGAATGCCTGGAGTGGGAAGAGACCCTGCACAAACATTTTCTGTGCAATTAAACAGAAATAGCTCCAGTCCAAGTGGACAGTATTGATTCAGCTGTGCAATGTGAATGTCATCTTTGAGTCAGTGATGTGTCCTGTCCCCTCCCCTAATGCCTGCTCACAGATACATTATAAAATTCACTGAAATCATCCTGTGATCCTTTCATTTCCAGTGGAAAACGTCAAGCATTTGCTTTTCTCAGGTCTTGATCTCCATTTTGGGGAGGCTGGCCCAAAGGGATTAGAAGTGACAGACTATGTCAAGATAATAGAAAAGAAAATGGCTTTAGCTGCCCCCTAAGAAATCATTGGCCGTTTACCAGGGCAAAGAATATTAGCAGCTCATTAAGACAGATGCAACCCAGGCTTTTGCTAACCCATCACATGCATTTGAAAATAACTCCAGCCCTTGATGCAGGACATTACAAGTAGGTGTGACTTATTATAGGTTTTTATCTTCCTTTGAAGATAGCAGTGCTCAGAGAATGAATAATAGTGGTGGGAGTCTGGAGAGGAGGAACAAGAGGGGCTTCTGAGGTTCTCCACAGACTAATTACATTCCGATCAGATTGTGCCTCTGATCTTGCATGCAGTGGATGTGCTCTGTGACTTTAAATCCCTCCTACTCATGTCCCATCTGTCCTTGCTTGGAAATCCCTCATTCGCAGGAACTTTGGTAGGTATACAGTGAGGTGGCTCAGGTTTAAAGATCAGAGATGGCAAGGTCTGTGCCATTTCTGGCTTGGCTTCTACCAAAATGAACTTATTTGTCTGAATTAGGTGTACAGCCAAGTATAAATAGATCCTGTCTAGACAGACAATGCAATAGAGAAGTGAAAGAAAAGGTTTTAACCATACCAGGCTCCTGTTTTTAGCAAACCATTTCAGAGACATTTCCAGACTGAACTGGGTCATCAAGAATGGAAAGTGGACACAATTCACTATGAATGTATCTGGTAAATTTCTGTTCCTTGAATTAAAACAATCTAGGAGATTAGACCCAAAATGAAGAGGGACCACAAAACCAATGCAATAGCCAAGGTGTAAACCCCTGTGGGTGACTGATTCTGTGCCCAAATCCCCATGTAAGGTCATCTTGTAGTACCACAACACAATGAACACAGTGAAGAAATAACATCATAATGTCTCTGTGGGTTTAAATGACAGAGTTTTAGATTTTAAGCAGCTGAAGTAGCAGGTGAACTATCAACAGGTGTAGAGTTCAAACATAGGCAGGTTTCCTTTCTCCAGCCTGGGTCACCCTGCCAGGCTCTTGCACAGCAGACACTTTCCCATAAGAAAGCCAGGACAGAAAAGTGCAGGAACATCAACAACCCCAGTGTCACTGAACCCTTAAATGCAGCAAGAATTCAGTCAGTGGGATCAAGCTTGCACCTTCTTCCAATTTATCTTACCCCCTTTCCCAAGGAGAAATGTCGTCTCCAAGGGACTTTATTCCACTCCTGCAGTGTGTTTTTTGAACAAAAAGTGGCATAAACATCAACGTTTTCCTCAATTTGCCTGGTTGAGTGAAAAATTTCCTCCAGGGATTTTCAAAGTGCAGCACTAAAGAGGTCAATTATCACAAACAGGGTTATGGTGGACAAACCCTTGAGTGGCACAAAGCTGTTGCATCTATGGCCAGTGTGATGCTCTGATATCCTATCAGAGGATTTTCAGATGGGCTGTAGTACAGAATCACAAAATCACAGAATATCCTGAGTTGATAGAAACTCACAAGGATCATCAAGCCCAGCTCCTGGCCCTGCACAGGACATCCCCAAAAATCACACCATGTGACTAAGAACGTTGTTCAGATGCTTCTTGAACTCATTACATTGAATGTAACCTTAACTGGACAAAATGATTTGATTTACTCAAGTCCAATATTGTATTTCAGCAAAAATACTGAAAAAACTGTAACAGGTTTTTTAAAAAGCAGCAAGAAGTCGCCTTAGATGACAACTTTTATACAAACATTTAAAAGCTTTCCCTTCAGCTTCACTCTTAAGGAGGTTAAGAGTTGACTTGGTCACATTTCTGTACCTACATATCCTTCCTGGGAGGATACAGCCCTTCCATGCAGGAGAAAAAGACATTGTAATAGGTGAAGGTCAGTCTGGACTGAACTTCTGGAGGAATTCAGATCAGAAATAAAGAAGAGATGTTTTAATAGTGAGAGAAAGTAATCACTGGAAAAACCTTCCCAGAGATTTCTTGATTATGTCACCTGGTTTTTTTTGGGTTTTTTAATCCTAAGGGACAGTTTTTTTTCTAAAAGGTATGGATTCAAAGAGAAACTGCTGTCATTTTGTCATCCAACTCTGCTGTCGTGGTAAAGATCAGGGTGTTTGGCTTGGATAAAGATGCAGATTTTAAAATAGAGGAGTTTGACAAGCCAGAAATTGCACTGGGTACCCCAGGAACCAGCACATGCAAAGTGGTGGAGATGTTTGCTCTTGTCTGGTGTCAGAGCTGTTTTACTCACCTGTGCCTAATTTTGAGTTCATACAGACTTGGACTTGACTTTTCTTGTATAGATAAGAATGTGAAACCAACTTTGTGTTGCCTTTCAAATGTGTAAATGCAGATTTCTCTTTTGGAGGGAAGTAACACCAATTAACCCAAATAAATGAGATGGAGTTCAAAGGCAAGAAGAGCAAAGGAGCCAACAGAGGCAAGGAAGGTTTATTTCCTGTTAGTTTTAACCGCAAATCAGCATAAAAAAAAATTAAAAACTATGTTGGATTTTCATTAGACACAGAAAAAAAATTCTCCATTTTCTGCTGCAGCTTTTAGGCTGGGCAGCCAGGAGTAGTAAAATCCCTTTGTGCTGTGGCCCCGGTGTGCAGATTGCAGGGTATTGTGCAGATAAGGTGTCAGGCAGCATGACTCACTCATCAGCCAGTGCGTAGGATCCTGAATGCACAAACAACTGAGAGTCCCACAAGACCTCCTTGAGATGGAGATTTAAAAGCCAGTTTATTTCCATGTAAAGTATTCTCAGACTGTAAAAATAGTCCTATACCTGGTCTCATTGGTGCTTTTCCGAAACCCAAGCGGGCTAACTAACGTCATCTAAAAGTGATTTACTCGTAAAGTTTTTACCCTGATGGCAAAATTGCTTTGAACTTGTAAAGTAATTAGGAGATGTGGGGTGGGAGCTCCACCACCACAGTCAGCATTGCTCCATTTGGCTGTGGAAATTATTGTTACTTTTTAAAATGAGCAAACATTTTACGTATTTGTATGGTTGTCATAACATTGTAGGAGATCAGAAAGTGGTTAGTATGGAGGCCTAGCTGAATCTGGGTATTCAAGAAGAAATCTCCCATCAAAAAAAATAAACCCTGCTTTTAAATTATTCTGGAATCTTAGTTATGGCAACAAACCTGAACAAAGCCAACAATGATTATTATTCTGTTCAGCAAGATGACAGCTTACTGGTGAAATGATTTGTTTCCAAAAATCAGCTGGAACAGGGTCTCCAAGGAACATGTAAAAGTGTTACAGAGAAAAATATGCGGGATTTTGAAATTAATACAGGGAATTGTTTGACAGAAATGGCTGAGGATAATCTGTGTCCTGCAAGGCTCAGTTTTCCAAAACAGTTATGGAAATTTGCAGTGTTATCTGGAATGAGCAAAGTGCTTGATATTGGAGGAATTTGAGCTGTCTTCCCAAGTCCACAAATCTTTTTTGACCCAAATGGCAACTGCAGTGGCCTCACTACTTGAACTTGGATGATGTTTGCAGCTAATATTGAGCCCTGAAGACGTCAGAGAAAGGCTGAAAGCCTCAGTCAAGTCAAGGGTAATCAAAACTCTACAGCACTGAAAGAATGACATGGATTTAACCCAGCTGAGCACCTCAAAATAAAAGCTCTTCTTGGTAGTGCTTGTTTTGGAGGGCGCTAAAACTTCTTGTTATTGCACAGAACCTTATATTTAAAGGTTGAACAAGAAACAGAAAGGACAAGATGATGGATGAAATTCTAAAGGTTTGGAAAACATTCAGAAATTCTGACTCCCATGGAGACAGGATTTTAGCTCTGGTATCCTAGACAAATACCTGATTTTATCATTAAAATCTCTAGCAAACACTTTACAAAACTAACAATACCTATCCCTTTTAATGTCTGATTTTGAGGCATTGTTTTATTCAAAAATACTGTGTCTTCCACCTGAATTTTCAAGTGAAGAGGTCTTCAGGGTTCTTCTGCTTCCCCCACAAACTTGATGATTCACCAAGCAGGGCCTTTTGGGAAGGCAGGATTGAGATGTGAGATATGTTCATTTCAAGAAAATGCTCTTCTCCTTCTGCTTAGAGGGAGAAACATTTTCCTTCTGTTTGGTGGTAGAGAACTAAAATGTATTTTGTATTCATGTTGCATCAATGGGAACTATTGAAGTGTGGCAGGTTGTTTTTAGGAAGGCTGAGTGGTTAATTTTAGAATTGTCTGTCTAAAAATACACCAGTATATTTGAGACACCACGAAATCTTGGCAGGATTCATAAATACAACATTTAACCCTTGAGTTCTTCTTCCTAAAATTCAAAAGCTCTGAAGAAAGGCTGCCCTGGCTGTGAGATATTTGTGGCTGAAGCCCCCACTCCCCATCCCCCTGTGCTGCTCCCTGAGGGGGAGGAGGCAGAGAATTTGGGAGTGAAGATATCAGTTCATTTGCTGCGCCTGAAGATGAAGCCTTGCAGTGAATTCAGACCACACTTGTTCCACCAGAAGGTTCTGAAGGCCTTGAGGGTTTCTGCAAACCCCTGCAGTGGTTTCTGTGTTATATAAAAGCCATGTCCTACGTGTGCCTTCCTATTTCCAAAGGCTGGCAGAGCTTTACTGATTCTCTTCCCCTTCTGTGACACCCAGACATTTTTCTGCTCACCCTGAAGGTGATGGGACTTCCTTTGGGTCTTTTCTGGGAGTTGCTTCTCCTTCTCTCAGGTTCTCCTATCCTGGAGGTCTCAGTCTTGTGTCCAGAAGGGCTTTGCTGCTGGAAAAGCCATTTTTACAACCCCACAACATTGCTGCAATCATCTTTTTTGGGATAATAATGAAATGTGGACTCATTTGCAGCCCTGGATGTAGTCCAGGCTGTTGCTTGATGAACTCCCACCCTTTTGATGCTGAATGGTTCCCTCAGGAGTTCATGTTCCCAATTCACCACAGTGCCTGAATTTTTGTGCTGCCACAGGATGCTCCTGCAGCCAGACAGTTTTGCTTTGGCTCAGCACTGTGTTTGCAGCAGGTCAGAGGGATCTTGGGGCAGAGTGTCTTGGTTTGAAAAGACAGGTGTCTGTTAAGGAAGGCAGGAGCCTCCCTTGAAATGGAAAATGTAAATCCCCTCCCTCCAAATTATTATAATTTTGAAATTAAGGGACTCTCAGGCAAAGATATGGGAATAGGAATAACAGTTCTTTATTAGGGAAGAAATAAAAATAAAATTTTAAAATGCAGTAATACAAAACAACACTGCCAGAGTCAGAGCAGGCCCTGGCACCCTGTGGGTCAGGGAGGTGGCAGCAGTCCCATCCCAGGGTGGCTCAGCCCTCCTGCAGTGCCAGCTGTGCTTCTGCTGGAGCAGGATCCTGCACAAGGGGGGAGTTTTCCTCTGGAGCTCCAGGGCTGGGGGAGATGGGCCTGGGCTCCTCTGGGAGTGCAGGGGGAAGAAAGCTGCTCCTCTGGGAATGCAGTGGGGAAGAAAGATGCTCCTCTGGGAATGCAGTGGGGAAGAAAGCTGCTCCTCTGGGAATGCAGGGGGAAGAAAGCTGCTCCTCTGGGAATGCAGTGGGCAAAGGCTGCTGTGCTGTTCCCAGGTCAGATTGTATCCAGGTAGGAATGTTTGGCTCTTCCCCTGGGCAGAGCATCTCCCCATGGGATGATGGAATTTTCTCAGCTATGCAGGGACACTCACTGGCCCATGAACAGAAGATAATTAATAATTAATGGCCCACAAACAGAAGAGATCTCCTGGAGGGAGGATTGGCTGTGGGAGAGATAAAAAACCTGCCCAATGAACAGAAGAGCACTGCCCACCTCTGACAGATGGAAATAGAATACACACCTCCAGCCTAAGAGAGAAAGGCACTCTGCTTTTTCTTTCCTCAGCCCTTGTGAGGTTTCTCTCCCCTTCTGAGAGGATGAGACATCCTTATCTGATTTTTTTTGAAATTCCATGAGAAGGGAATTTTGCTGACATTTGTGAGGCCATTTTAATACAGGTGGAAACAACCTGCCAAAAGACAACTGGGTGTGAGAGAGCTGGGGAATCAGATACTCTACACAGAGCAGTGATTATCATACCTCTGACAGAAAGTATTAAACAGTCATTCAGAATATCCATGGGTGAGGGATCCCCAGTTATTTTTCAGAAGTGCAGTAATTGATCATCAGTCTTGTAATTATTTTAATTGGAGAAAATTACATGCCTGGCACCTCTCAGCACTACACCTGCCATAACCCGTTAAGAGTTCTGGGGTCTGACTCCAAGGCTGCTTCATCAAAACCAGGAGTATTTGAAACCATCACTGCATCATGTCAGACCTCTAGATTGTATGGGTTTGACTCCATCTTTTGTGTTCTCTGCTTCTGAGAGAAACTCAGCCTCATATTTTTCCCCTCTAGCCTACTGATGAAATTTTAAGCTTAGAAGAAAATAATCTAAAAACCCAGAATAGAGGCTCTGTATGAAGCAGAAGACAATTCCAGGACTGGAGAGAGCTCCTGCTAGCACAAGACCTGTGAGCTGCAGAGGTCACGTGGGGGCTTTTTGGGAGAATTTGAGAGGGTTCTTCCTTCAGAGAGAACATAAAGCAGAACTTCCCTCTTCTGTGTAGTCACATAATTAAAAAACATCAGAGGTCATAATATATACAAGATGGCTCTCCTCCCATAAAATCTTATTAAACTTGGCTTATAGGGTTGAGAGTTGTAGGAGGAGTGTCTGTCAGTGCTATTTTCATCCACAATTGAACTACCACAAGTCTTTTTCTAGTGTCTAATCCAGGCTCAAAGAACTGATAACCCAGAGGCATTAATTTCAGACATGCAGGATCAGTGGATACACTCATTTTCCCTAACACCCTAAAGCTTCATCATTTTTTTTTTTTGCCTTTTTTTTACAGTTGGATATTTCATTTGTGTATATATAAAAAAAACTCCACCAAACCAAAACACAAAAAGTCTCTGTATTATCTCTTAATTTTCACTAGTTTCATGCCACTAATACATCTCTGAGTTAGAAAACACAGACAAGGTCTAGAAAATTTTTGTCCCCAGGCAGCTTGAGTTCATAGAATCACTAAATCTGGAAAAATCATAGAATCATTAAAGCTCTAAAAGACCTTTAAAATCATCAAGTCCAACTGCCAACCCAGCACCACGACCATGTTCATCATTAAATAATGTCCTCAAGTGCCACATCCACACAGATTTTGGACACTTTCAGGGATGGTGACTCAACCACTTCCTTGTGCAGTCTATTCCAATTTTTAACAACTCTTTCTATGAAAAATGTTCTCAAATATCCAATCTAAACCTCCTCTGGCCCAGCCTGAGGCCATTCCCTCTCCTCCTGTCCCTGTTCCCTGGAGCAGAGCCCGACCCCCCGGCTGTTCCCTCCTGTCAGGAGCTGTGCAGAGCCACAAGGTCCCTCCTGAGCCTCCTTTTCTCCAGGCTGAGCCCCTTTCCAGCTCCCTCAGCTGCTCCAGACCCTTCCCCAGCTCCATTCTCTTCCCTGGATTCTCTCCAGGCCCTCCAGATCTTTCTTGTTGGGAGGGGCTCAGAAACTGCCCCCAGGACTGGAGGTGCTCCAGCACAGGGGACAGGCACTGCCCTGGCCCTGCTGCCACCCCAGTGCTGCCACAAGCCAGGTGCCACTGGCCTTCTTGGCCACCTGGGCGCTCCTGGGCTCATGTTCAACCACATGGAATGTTTTAAGGATATTCCCAGGAGTGTTGCATGATTTGCTGTGCATGGTTGTCATTACTAGGACTGTCTTGAGAAACCCACTGGGGTGCAAAATCATCAGGATGCAGCAGCATCTCTAGAAACGGGCAGGGTGAGGCCATCACTACTCCTGTGTTAATGCCAGAGCTGTAAAAATGTGCCATCAATCTGCTGAAGAAACAGAGAAGATTAAAACAAAAACAATGAAATCATGTTTGCTATGAAGCACAGCAGGAGAAAGGGAGGCTGAAAGTCTTACCGTGCAATTATAGACTCAGAGATAATTTTAAGCCAGGAAGGGAGTGTGCACACAGATCTATTAATGTGCAAATAAAGCCTTGTACAGAAGCATTTTTGACCATAAATGAGGAGCCATTAGTGGATCTGCAGATATAAATTCACCTCACATCTTCAAGGATAAGGGTACAAGCAGAACTTGTGGGTGATGAAGTGCTGAAAGGGGTGTGGGAAAGTGAAGGTTCAGGAAAGAGGAGATGCAGGGGGAAACTTGGATGTCTTCTCTTGAGTTTCCACCTTTGCTTTCCCCTCTACCTTTCCAGCTTCCTTCTCTCTTGCCATCACAATCTGCTCCGTTTTTGTAGCTCTGTAAATTATGGGAGGAACAGATTGGAAACAGAATAGGATTAGACTGGATATTAGGAACAATTGTGAGGGTTCTGAGGCAGAGGTTGCCCAGAGAAGTTTTGGATTCCCCATTCCTGGAAGTGTTCAAGGGCAGGTTGACCAGGGCTCAGAGCAATCTAGGATAGTGGAAGGTGTCCCTGCCCCTGGCAGGGGGTGGGAAGTTGATATGAGATATCTTTAAGGTCCTTTCTAACACAAACCTTTCCATAATTCTGTGATCTCATCTCTACAGGAAGGAGAGGACATGGTAGAAAACAACCCATCAGCCCCTGCTCTGAGGTAAAGCACGACTTGATTTTTTGGTTGGCTTGACCATGGAGATTAAAGATGTATTAATGTGGACATCAGACTCATTATCTCAGTTCTGGTGTTCTTTAATCATCTGAACGAGGAGACTCTTGATGTTTTGCAGAAATATCACTCTTTTCCTGTTAGGACACAGTGATATTGAAAATCATCCCTGTGGGAAACACTGCTACAGCGAACTGTAAAAACCCAGACATTGTTTTCAGATGGAAAGGGCAAGGATTTTTATTACTGCCGACAGATCATGTCTCCCTAGATTTTTTAAAAAGAAAATAACCATTACATGCAATACATTTCTCTATAAACCAGGCAGAAAGAGCACTTCATCTGGGAATGGGATGTGCAGGGAAACAGTCATCCAAGTGGATGACTACAGAACCTGTATTCTCAGCAAACACGTGTGTCCTTTAAATGTCGTGCTTCTCTCCCTTTTGCACTCAATCCATCCTCACAAAGATTTCTTTGTTTAAGGTCAGAAGTCACCAGCAGTGACCTGTTGCAGAGCAAAGGCAGGAGGAGGAATTTCACAGTTTTAAAGAACTAGATCGTTGAGCTACATCAGGTTGTTCTAGAAAACCAACTTGCCTTGATAGAAAGACTTAAGAAAAAAGTGACCTTGTTATGTCCTGTGGTAAACTGGCATCATGTTCTGCAACTTTGGCAGGCAAAAATGAGAATTTTGATCTTCCATCTGAATTTGCTCAGCTTTTCTGGCAGATGTCCAACCCTGCTGTGAATCTTTCTGATAAATGGAAGTGTGAAGTCGGATCAGAAATCTGTACTCGGCTTGGCCAAAGATCTGGTATCAGGAAGGCTTCCAGCTTTTTTCTTGATAAATTAAATTGAACTTCTGTAATCTCTCATATCCATGAACTCAAATGACATTTGAACAGTCAGAGAAATGCAAAGAAAATTACACAACAGCTATTGCAGCACATTCAATCTTATCTAGAACATGACTTTCACCATCACTGTTTTCCCCAAATTGGAGAAATTCTAATTTCTCACCCAGCATCCTGATGATACAAAAGTGATCTGTCACTGTGTCCCCACTGCTATTCCCAACTTTATGTACAGCACAGGCATAAAGGAATTGTATCTCCAAGTTAGGCATTAATACTTCTTGAAATGGCACACACACACAGAGCCCTTACGAGGTGGCACAGAATCTTATCAAATCTGCTGCTCAGTGTTGCATAAAATATTAGCAGTTCTGATGTGCAGTTTTACTATAATATATGCTGTATATTGCTATAGACAATCAAGAGGAAACTAATAATTTTTTCTGGTCCTTGCTCTGAGATATGATTGCCTCCTGTTTCTGTTTTTAGAAAGTTAAAATTTAGTGTGAAAGCTAAAACCACAGATGAATAACATGCAAGATATCTCCTGCCTTGTCTCCTACCATTGCAGGCTTGTGCTTTGAAACATTCCCCAGTTCCCTGATCTCACCTGCTTTGGAGAGAAATCATTTTTTCACCAATAATTCCAGCACCAAGTGACCCCAGGGCAGTAAATAGAGCAGGCAGAGTTGTTGGTACCAGGCACAGCTGTTGGTGTAACCTTGTCTTGCTTAGGGCAAAGAGCAATCTGGCAATTCATAGGGAAAATGGGGTCCTAAAGCCAGACATTCATGTAACTGCTCCATAAATAATTGCTTAATGTCAAAATTCCCCCCTCCACCCTCTCCATACCCTTCAATATAGGGGGACAACAGGAGCTCTGGCACATCTTTTTTGGTTGACAAAATGGGAAGATAATTCTGAACTCACCTGGATGCTTTCAGATCAGAAGCTTTTCACTGCTGTGTGTGATCTTGTGATCTCTCTGGAATGAGAAATGCAGGAGTTAGACTTTGAAGGATTTGTTGCACTTAAAACCAAATGGCATCTCACTTCTTACAACTAAGTGCAAAGGAAACCTCATAATGGTGTGGAAAAGTTACATAAACACCCAAAGCTTATAATTCTGGGTTTTTGTTTGTCTCCATTCCTGCACAGAGTGGAGGTAAAATAAAGATTTTTGCTTTTTAACAAAACCATTTCCATGACATCATCTGAAAGACTGTGAGTTAGTCACAGATCAGATTTCTGACTTCAAGACTTTTAAATATGCTCAAGAAGCTTTCAGTCAGTCCAACACTGGGCCCATGTTCCAGAGCAAGGAAACCAGGTGCCAATCCCTCTGAAAAAGCTTCTGTGAGTAAAGAAATAAAATTAATTGGAAGCTCTTCATTCCTGTGACACTAAAATGGATTATTTTTCCACAGAATAGCTGAGTCCAATTCACAAACTGGCAAGTTTTCCACCTTGCCCTCCCAGAGATCAGACAGCACATCACAGGTGAGAACAAAAGGTGATCTCCCAGAAAAGTGAATTGCCATGCTTATGTCCACGGTCATTTCCTGATAAGGTGGATATTTTTATTCCAAAACCATGACTAAGGTAAAATTAATTTCAAACTCTGGTCTTTCTCAAAGACCTTTACAAAGAAGGTCCTTTTCAATCCAAACTATTCTATGATTCCATGATTGTATGATTGTATGATTTTGTGATTCTGTGATTCTATGACAAGGGGTCATCGTTAGTTAATTTTCTATACACAAATGCATTTCACTAAGACACATAAATTTTAACCCATTACTTTCCTCAGTTGCAGAATAAATACTATTAAAGCAGTGGGGCTGTTTGCAGAGAAAAAGCAAACCTCAAGCAATAATCACTGATTCTTCAATGCTGCCTAATTTTTTTTTCCCCCAGGAAAACTCAGACTACCAGTTCAGAGAGTCCTGCATGAAGGAGAATGTAATTGTTTTGTTGTGTGCTTGTGCTAGTGATTCAATATACTCAGAGAAAAAAAAATCAAGTACATATTATCACATTGGAGTTTTTTTAGCTTCAGCTTCCCATTCATTACTAATTTTTGGAATAGCAGATGCTCAGAAAACCAAAGCTTGATTCACAGCTGTGTGTGAGGGAATCCAGAGCCAGCAAATCCTAGCACCCACATGATAAAGGAGAATTAAAAGTTTATTTTCCAGCCTTAGTCACCTGACCTTGGTCAGATTTACAAAGGTTAATTTCCTCTGTCACATACATTTCTTGACAATGTTGTTGTTCTTCCCCTTCCAAAAGCTTGGAAAGGGAATTCCACCTTCTTAATGTTTTTATTAAGATAAAACACTGCAAAAGGATAATTTTTATCTGTCAGTGAACTGAGTATTTATTTGGACAGGTCTCACTTTTTAATAGGTTTGTGAGAATTTTCCAAGGAAAATGCCCTACTTTTAGTGCTAACAGTAATTCATGAATTCATGTTTTCACCTCCTTGTCCTCTTTGAAGTGCCCTGCAGAAACCTCTGTCGAGGATTGAGACTTCAATAAACTGAATGCAGAACCTGAAATCACTCAAACCAACACAAAGGCCATGTGTACATTTAGTTTTTATGGTGGCAGCCAACAGAAGAGCCAAGAGGGGCTGAAAATCTAGGATGTATCTTACCCTAAGAAGACTTCACACCTCTTTTTGTGCAACTACTACATGGGGAGCAAGGCATCCTTCAAAATTATCCTCAAGGAAAACCCTGGATCCTGGATGTTTCCTTCTCCCCTCCCCCTGCAGCCTTTAAAGATATTTAACACAAAATAATTTTTTTTTTTTGTTTTTCCTAATCATTGTAGCTCCAGCAGCCCCAAGAGCATTGAGCAATGTGGAAATGGCATTCAGGGAATCAAGTTAGGCTGAGATGCTCCATGGTTTCCCCATAAGTTCTTCCCATTATCTGGGGATTGTTCTCACGCTGTACAAGTGACAAAATTGAAGCCACATCTGCTTTACTGACCTTGTCTGAGGAGTGGACATTGTTTGCATGTTCTGTGAGCTGGGACACTCTGTGTAGCTCCTGCACTGAACTGGGAAGGAAACATCTTTCCCTATTTCCTGTGTCCTCTGTGAACTTTTCCATGTGAAATACACGCTGTATTGTTGGTTTTGTTATTTTTTTTTTTCTCAAGGAATTGAGTGGAAATCAATATTTCCCATCTGATACGCTCGTTTAAAATTCACCCACAGGAACTCAGTGGTTTTTCAGCTGGTATGGGAACTTTAATAAAAAAAACCCCCTAGTTCAACAGATGATGGAAAGGGAGGAGGTTTGGGAACAGCCATAATCACTGTCCATTGGATAACATATCATTTGTGCCATTAAATTGCCTCCTGCAAAAGGCTGTGGATGTCTCACTTTGAAACAAACTGACGGCTGTAGGAAACCTAAAAGCAAAATATCTTTTTTTTTTTTTTTAAGCAGAGCAGGTTCTAAGTGACAAATGCACACCTCCAGCCTGTCACATTTCTAACACTCAGACACTGTTGTGCCAGCAAGTTAGACACACACTTGCTAAAAGGCAAGCCTACCATGGGAAAATCGTAATTTAAATAGAGGAAGCAGACAAAAATTGGGTTAGCTCAGCCATTTCTTCCAGTTTTACAAAAGCCTCACTCCAGAAGTTAAAAACAACAAAAGTTAGGGGCTCTCAATAGGATTTATTTTTAAGAAATGAAAAAAAAAATCCAATGTCTTTATGTAAGACACTGGATCTGATAGAGTCTTTGAGAGGCCCAATGAGGATGGAGAGAGAGAGGGAAACCTCCAGCTGCAGCAGTGCTTCACCTAGCTTAGGATAGGTGACAATCTTTGACAGAATCTCAATTTTAAAAGGAGATTAATGGATGGCATGAGCACCTAAGAACCCCAGTACCTAACTGAGTGTTTCCTGACTCCTCAGCTGGTCCCTTCAGCCTCAAGAAAAACATGGTTTCAAAAGAGATACTCAACATCTGACAGGCTGAGAGTGGAAAACTCTGATATACCCCACTCCTGGAAGTGTTCCAGGCCAGGCTGGCCAGGGCTTGGAGCACCCTGGTCTAGTGGAAGGTGTCCCTGCCCATGGCAGAGGGTGGAATGGGATGATCCATAAGGTCCCTTTCAACCCAGGCCAGTCTGTGATTCTGTGATTCTGTGATTCTGTGATTCTGTGATTCTGTGATTCTGTGAGTCTTAAGCTCTTCCTTTTCCACAGATTTGGTGTGTGGCTCTTGCACACCAGGATCTTTACTATGTAGGCCACCTCTCCTAACACTAAGTACATTTTTACCTTTGAAAGAATTAAACAGGCTCTTTCTGCTCAATGCGGGGGCAGCAGAGAGAGGAGATAATTGCTGCTGCCTTTCAAGCATATCCTGGGAAGCCAAAAACATTCCAGGTCCTCTATGTGGAGGTTCAAACTCTCCTATGAGGCTCCACTAATGGCTTTGGCAGCAGGCAGCCTACGTGTTGGGGAGGAAAGGGAGAGCTTTCTTTGTCCATTGTGCTGAAACTGAGTCTTTATGCAGCAGGTCTGGGATTAAATCTCCTCTGGATCAAAGTGGGCTGGCAGGAAGGCCATCTGCAAGCCAAAGGAATTGGGCTGTCTCCTGAAGTGTGGAGGTTGGTTTCCAGTTCCTGTTCCAAGAGTTATTTATACCTTTTTATCTGGTAACTTTTACAGGATTGATTACGAGATTATGATTACACCGTGTCCTTCCTCTGCTCCACAAATAGGTAGGAAAACCTGGAGCTAAGATATCGGCCTGTCCATGTTGGAGCCAGCTTGGAGCTCAGACTCCAATTCTGTCTTCATCCAAGTGCAAGAAATCTCTTTGCTATTGGATTTTCCATCTCCATTGTTGTTTATTCCAACATTTGCTGGAATAAACCCAAGTTGCACTTAGAAGCTGCAAGAGGTCACGTGGACATGAGCTGCAGGAACAAGTTTCTTTCCAAAGTAAACCCCGATGGAATGAAACTTGAGCTCCCAGCCATGGGAACTTCTTATACAGAGAACTCTTGTAGAGCAGGAGACATGGAGGTGTTGGGATGACATCTCCCATGCTTTTGTGACATTGATGTGCAGTCTCAAGGCTGTTGGATACACCTCTTCTTCCTTATGTTCCAGAACATTCCATTTTTCCTTTATTTATCACATCAATGGAAGTTAAACACCCATCAAACAAGTGTATCAGAGCAACACTGAACAGAACACCTGTTGATCAAATCATACTTTCAATGAGTTAATCTCTATACCTAAAGCTTTAAAGCAAAGTTAAACTCAAGAAAAAAAACAAAACCAAAAAACAAAAAAAAAAAAAACAAAAAGTGAAATAAAATTTATGGACATTGTGATTCTGCCTGCTGGGAAAAAGCAAACCAAACCAAACCAAACCAAACCAATCCAACCCAAACCAACCCAGTTTTGAGGAAGTTTTATTAACAGTTTCACAGATGTAAAATGTTTGCTAAGGTTTTATGAGAAGCATGCTCAAAGCCAAGCTTTAAAATGTATTAATTACTGATTTTATTCTGATTTTGGAGTCTTGGCTGGGATCCAAGGAAACTTCCACACAAGATCAGCAGTGTGTATATATGGACAGCACCTCTACTTTTGGGAGACTGGGAAAGGGTCCCAGAGCCACATGGAAGAACTGGAAAATTATTTTCCTTTGAGCTTGAAAGGGGAATGGCTGGGGTGGTGTGGAGGAAAACCGAGGTGGAAAAACCCACTCATCCTATGCAATGATGCTTGAAAAGCAAGGACCTGCCCAGGCTGTGTTAAAAGTTAAGGAATGGGACCTGTGTATGCTCCCAAAGACCCGTTCTATAGGAAAATAAAAATGTTGGAGTCGGGTAGTAGGCTCAGGAGAACAGCAGCTGTCATTCAACAGAAATTTACGGGAAAAAAATCAGAATTTTTTACTGATTTTATAGAGAGGAGTGTAGAGCAGCGAGGCTTGAGAGTAAACATAAATTTTTATTTCCAGAACAACTGTAGGCAATATCAGGATTGTATTTAGAATTATTTTATCTTTTGAGCTCATAAAAATGATTTTTATCTCAGATGTGTTATGAGAATAATGCTGGCTGCATGAAACACAGTGTCTAGGGGACTGTTAGCTTGCTTATATGGAGATTATGGTTTATCTTCAAATCCTAGTTCTTTGTGTTCTTAAAATTGTAAAGTGGATCATGTCCATCCCTATCACAAATGAAACAGGCTTGCATAAACAGCTTCAGATTAAAGGAGCCTGTTTAATAGCACTTCTCAAAGTTTAGTCACAAATCAGAATTATTTGTTCCCATAAAAATTTTATCAATTAATTGCAGAAAAGAAAAAGATGCGTTTGAAAGTGTGAGAAATACTAAGCACCACTTCAAATTGTGAATTTATGCTGAACTCAATGTGAAAGCAGGAAGAAGGCATCTTATCAGAAAAAAAATAGCCCTTGATTTTCACAGATATGTGTGCTGAGTTATTTTTCTCTCACCCCAGAACGATGATGACTCCACACTGAGGATGCGCGTGCTCGTTCAGATGGAACAGCCAAAAATCACTGGGGGAAAAAGCAAACAAACAAACAAACAACAAACAAAAGGAGTGGCAGGAGGCCACAGGGATTGTTTACTATGTCCTGTTCTGGGAGGTGTGACAGGCCTGTCCCTTTCCAAGGGATTTCTCCCGCTGCTGCTGCTCCGGCTCCCTGCAGACACAGCTTTACCCAGATGGGTTTTGTTGAGCCCCGGGGCAAACAGATTCTTGAGCTTAAGATTCTTCTTCATGTTTGACTTTATGACGTCCTCCCCAGTGACAGCAGCATAGTTTTACCAATTAAAGTAAGCTGTGCAAGCCAGGAAGTGGGAAGGAACTTCTTGTCCCCATGGTTGTCCCTGTCCCTGCTGAGGTATAACAATGTCAAACATAGCTGTGGTGCTGTGGCTCCCAAGGGGTGACTATTTAAACAGCTGCAGGCTCCTGGGAAAGGCCATCCATAAAACTCATCTGCCACCATCTGACCAGAAATACTCAGAGCTGGCTGCCCAAAGCCAGTGTGGGGTCTGGATGGGGCTCTGGGAGTAACCAGGGCATGTGGAAAGTTCACAGCCCACGGCAGGGAGCTTGAATGAGATGGTCTTGAAAGTCCCTTCCCACCCAAACCATTCTATGATCCTAAAATTCTATCTTGGATAGAATAATCTCAATGCAATATCAATTAAGATAGTATCAATTGAGATAATAAGTCCTGACCAGTAAGACATACCCTCAAAAATTGCTGTTTTCTGCATGGCAGATCTGTTTAGTCCCTATGAAGATCAGACTACAAACATCACCCATGCCATACCCTACTGCCCCTAAATGTCCACTTTGCAGACCAGGCATGATCTGGAGAAATAAATTTAATTGACATTTTCCCTCTATTGTTATATTTTTCTTTCCCAGACATTTTGTCATAGAATGTGACCATTCCCTGGTCAAAATCTGCTTAGTACTGTGCTGCAGGTCATGGGTGCAAACTATGCAGGATGCCCTAAGTGTTCCTAAGCACGGAAGCTGTCAGGAAAGGGTTTGTTATCCTACTTGTTGGATTGAGGATATCCCTGCTTTCTGCTCATTCCATTTGAAGTGGATTCACACCGTGGTTATAATCTGTGGATCACTGCCTTGTTCACAAAACTAAATAGTACTAATAAAAATTGGCACTTTCTAAATTCAGTCTCTAAACTTTTATTATTTATCCTCAGCTTGTCTAATGGTGTTAGACACCCATTATAAATAGATATTCTGGTTGGTTTTGCAGAGGAAAACATTAAAGAGAGGTGTATTCTTGAGAGAAAATGGATCCTCTGAAGGCTGAAGCTGCCCTGCCACTTATTCGAGGCAGCAGATCAGACATGATGGAACATCTTTATGAATGTCCTTTCTGACAGGTTAGTACAACCAATAGGCAAATTAATTTTTCTTTGTCATTAGCACTGCCTCATCCATGTGCTAGTTAGGTTAAAACTGAACATGTGTAGAACAATGTTTGCTTTAAAAATAAATGGAGGTATATGGGCTTAGCTATTTGTACAGTCCTACTCCACAGAGTACTATACTCAGTTATGGTAAAGTTTAGGTCATGGCAGTGTCGAAATACACCTTGTAGACAGGTCAAGCACTGTTTCATATATTTTAGAAAGTCTGAGTCTGTATCTATCAAGTGTCCTCACTTATTTCTAATATTTCCAAAAAAACTGGAGCACAAGAGCCCATCCTGCTGGGCAAGGTAATAACAGCAAATAACCCTGATATCCAGAATAACAAATAGATATCATTCATGTGGGAGATTGTAGAGAGGAGAAGAGTTTTTCCAAGTCTAGGAAGGGGAAAAGATAAAAAAAAACCTCAAAGAAACTTTGGAGGATAAGCTACAATATTACCAAAGTAATCAGATCCCTTCCACATTTCAATTAGATCATGCTGAGCCAGAGTCCAGTGCTCTTTCCTGAATGCATAGTTTAGCATACCAAGAGCTAAAAATTCATCTCAGCAGATAACTTGGGGCTAATATCAACACAAAATAACTCTTTGGGATTTCAAAAAAAAAAAAAAAAAAAAGCAGCCTGAAGCAAAATGCCATTCTCTCTTTCCCCTCTCTTTTATTCAGTGAAAATGCAAATCATTCTGTTCATCAGTAACCACAAAGAACCAACATGTCTCCTGGCCCAGAAGTTTTCCACCACTTCCAGCCTACAATGGATAATTCAAGTGAGAACTTCTTGGTAGGAAATTATTCAAAACACCTACAATATTTTCAGATCCTTCCCACTACCTTCTGCTCTTTGAGGGCCACCACAAAAATCTCAATTCAGCCTCGTTTCACGGTCAAAAAACCATTCCCACAGACACAAGCATCAGGATAGGAACAAGAATTAAAAATGCAGGTGCTTCAAACCCAAATCATGGGTTTGATCTTTGCAGTTCCTTTCCCATCACCATCTTTCATGTAGATACCAGGATTCCCTGGGTTTTGCTTGTGAAATTCCCATCATTCTGCACCTGTCTCAGCAATTCCTGTGTCACACAGCTCCTTTCGTGGTCACAAGAGCCAAAGGTGACCACTTTAATTTGTGACTCATGGACCAGCTGTGACTGCTGCTTGTGGTAGAGAAATCCTTTTCTTTTCTTGCATTTTAAGGGAAAAATACTTAAAATAACCTGATCACCTGCGTGTTCATGCCCTGTCTTCTCCTCTGTTGCGTGATCCCTTGCCAAATATACCCTAAATCACCACTGAATCAAATTTGTCTCTGGCACAGGGAAATGCAAAGCTTGAGTGGCCTTGTTGGGTCATATCATTAAATAAATCAAAACAGAAGCAATGTTAGAAGCCATATTTACTGAAGATATTTAACCCATAAATCCTGTATAATTTGCTTTTTTCACCAATAGGTGGTGCCAATAATTTATGCATTCCCATCTGCTGGGCAAAGAAAGGACTTGGAGCAGATCATTTATCTGCGCTGACAGTGAGCAGAACATCTGGAGGGAAGAGTTTTCACCCAGGAAACTGCTGGGAAAGGGAATTTTGTTGAAGTAACCATGCCCTGGAGGTGGAAAATGGTGAGGAGAAAGCCTCATGGTTTAAGGCAAGAGTCATACAACTAAAATAGGATATTCTTCATTTGCATGATTCAGAATAAAAATAAAGGACTTGGCAATGCAGACACCAATATGTGCACAAGACCTCAGATATGAATCAGGCTTGGCCCTTCCTTTTGCACTCAGTCAACAGCAGTGTGCCAGGGAAGGCAGGAAGAGACACCAAGTGGGAATCTATTGATTAATTGAAAGGAAAAAGTATCAAAAAAAATCCCTTTGACAAAACGTTTTACATTAAAACTCACAGCTGGCATTTCTGTTGGCACACAGATCAATTTTAGCCAAGCAACAAAATGCCAAGGCTTACTTCTTCAGGTTGGATATCAAATTCCACATTTAAAATAATTGACATTATTGTATTTTGGTTATTTGTTATTTGGGGATTTTTTTTTTTCCATTTTGCTGGGTTAAATTCTTCTTGACCCCTTCCCATTATCATTTTGTGATCTTGGATTAGTTTTATAGTGGAATGAAATGTCACTAATTCCATAAAAGGTAAGATAACCTTTGGAAAACATTTAAGCAACTGAATTATATATTTATGTATTTTTTTAAATTACCAGATTTAAAGCCAACCTATTAGATATTTGCTGGGAGAAGGACTGGATGATGCCAGCAGAAGTTTGAGTGCCAGAAAGCAGATTCTGGAAGCCAAATCCTTAACTTTATATTTAAGTCTAGTTGGCTTTGAAAGACTTTATCATTATAGCCCACCGTGAATAATTTGAAAAAAGTATTTTTAAAATGATACCATTCCCTGACAGGAAGAGGCAAAACCTCAGTAGTCTTTACCAGTACTTGTGTGTATCACAAAAAAGCAAAATTTTCATTACTTTCTCCCTCCCAAATGGAAACCACCTTCTCTAGAAACCTCTGACTTTTAAAACTTGGAAATCCTGGGGTTTTTTTGCTATTATCTCACAGAAGAATTCTCTTTGTGTCTTTACTGCTGTTAATCAAAAATCAGTGTCCTTGTTCTTGTGCTGAGTGTGGAAGGGCATGGAAAACTGTAATCTTGTCCTGGGCAAATTGTATTTACTGTCTCAGTGCCTTAAATGTCAAACCTGCAAAACATAACAGTTTCTTTTGCTGCTGTTGATTTACTACTAAAATAAGTTTTCCTGCTCTCCATGGTTGAGCCACAGTGTGCCAGGCAGCTTTTGCCAGGTATTTTTATGTAAAATTCATAGAAGATATAATTTCTTGAAGTGAAATTGTACATTTTCAGTGAGAGGGAGTGGAGAAGGGGAACAGGTCATGAGCTCACAGCCACCAATGTAGGAGTGTTTACCCATTGAGGCAAATTCACAGCCAGGATAGCAGATGAGTGGAAGGAGAAAATACCTTGCAGCGATGATTAAATCTGTATATCTCTTGTTTCTGACAGGAATAAATAGAAATCTGTAGGTGCCTGATACATGTTTAAATATTTATTACCAGTTTTGAAATATATCAAAGAAGGGGATCTTCAGGGGATGGGGTCACACCTCAGGATCATTTTTTGTCTTCTCCATTCCTTTTCCTAAAGTCCCTGAAGTTAATCCATGCCCAAAAGTCATCAGTTCAGTAGCAACCTCCTCATGCTCCTGTGGCCCTATAACCACAGAAAATTTCCAAAATGAAGGCTGGAGAAGCAGCCTCACTGTACTTTAAATTGAAAGTGAATTAATTGAAGTGGAACCTTTGAACAGCGAGCTTAACAGAATTTTCCTCGCACACATCCACCAGTCTGGCCCAGAGGTCATGGCTTTAATTAATTTTGGCTTCAGTGTATCATGCTAACATGGTGCCCTTTCATGTGTTTACCCTTATTTGGAACTTATATATGAAAATACTGATAGTTCTATGAAATGCCCATTTGATTCAGCCACAAGAGGAAATCATCTGAGTTAATATTGAATTATTTCTTTTGGGTAGATTTAGTGAGGTTACAGCTGCCTCGCCATTTCTTCAAATATTGATCTCTCTGCAGCTCCCAGAGGAGCTGTCCAGAGAAAATCAATGAGCTTCAAGTGAGGAAAGGAAGAAGAGGCTGAAGAGGCAGTTTTCACATATGTAAATTGACACCTTTTTTCCCAAATGAAGAAATTCAGAGTAAAATTAAAGTCGATAGGAACATATGTTACAAGATAAATTAGTCTCTCTATCTCCTGCAGCAAATAATCTGTAAGAGGCTCATGGAAGAAGAAGGGAAGCCTTTATAAATGCGATTTAATTTCTTTCACAGAAAAAACATGGATCGTAAACTTGTTATTTTAGGTGCATCACAGAAGTAGTAAAATATATGCACAAGGAATAACTTTTGCATCTCTAAATTTAGTAACTCAGCACCAGATCTGTTAAGCCTGTGGTCCTTATCTGGAGCAACCAGAAGATGCAGAGTATCAGTCCTTCATATTTTACCATCTCAGGGACTTTCTACAGAGCTGTTGACATGAGACAACACTGGAATCCAGTTTGCAAAATCACACTAAAGTTGTATTTGTCCAGAGCTGAGCTCTTCATTTGTCTGGGGTTCTGTTTTCTCTCACAACTAATGAGATGTGCCAGCTGCCTTCAGAAAGCCTCGGGCATCCCAATCCCTGCCCTGAGCAGCCCAACAAATCCTGCCTTCAGTGGCTGCCTTGTGACTTCTAACTGTCCTTGAGGTTCTGCCTGAGACATCCACTGTGTCTACAGTCTATCAGCTTTTCTGGTTTTCTCTTAAAAATATGACATTTATATAATAAAAGTCTCTTCCAAACCTAGGAACTCTCACTCTAGTGCATGTTGTTATCACGTCCCATCCCCTTTGACCTGACAGGTTGAATCAACACCTTTTTGCAATGGTAAAGACTGGGAGGAATTACAGGAATAAATCACAAATTGTTTGCTGTTTCATCCTGGAATACCCGAGGCCATCACCCTGTTGTACCAAGCTATTTATTTTCTTCAATGGGTGAATGTATTTTGATCAGTTAAAGTTGTTGCTGAGATCTACAGACCAAAACACCATTTTAGAAATGGTCCAATAAACAAGGATTATGCCTGTGTGAGCACATCTACGAAATATTATCACTTCCATTTTTCAAACCCTTACAAGTGCCCAGCTCTGCTTTATCACAATTATTGGGAGTGTGAACACTTCGTTCTCTGTCACTTATCTCAGGGGCAGGTGCATGAATCCCTGTCTCCCATCAAGCAGTTATTTTCTATCCCTTGTCTTTTCGATCTAAGCTGCAAGGAACTGCTGGAAAATATCTAAATGTTGGCTCTGAGATTTTCAATTAAATACCCAGTAGGATAAAGATGGAATTTTCACCTGCAGGACCATGAACTGTGATCCTCTGGTAGCTCATGGAATCACAGAATCATTTAGATTAGAAAGGAATTTTAAGATCATCAAGCCCACCTCTTTCCCCAGCACTGCCCAGGCCAACAGTGACCCATGTCCCCAGGTGCCACATGTACATGTCTTGAAAATCCCTCCAGGGATGGGGACTCCACCACTGTGCAGCTGTGGCAGTGCTGGACAATCCTTTCCATGAAAAAATTTTCCATGACAGCCAATTTAAATGTCCCCTGGCACAACATGAGGCCACTTCCTCTTGTTCTGCATTAGGTTGGAGGGTGATTCACTTGAAATTGGATTTTCTTCTGCAAACACAACCATGCTGGGCTTGGTGTAGCACAAATCTAACTGGGCACCACACATCCGAGGCTGGACACATTCTAATGCTGGCTTATCCTTAGAATAAGACCAGGATTAGGCCTTGTATTGCAAAAAAAACCCCAAAAAGCCACAGAATGTGATATTATATTGTTGTTAGTCAGATAAAAAGGTTTTTTTTTTACTCCTTACTTCAGGAATACAAGCAATGCTAACATCCCCTTTATTTGTTTGAGGAAAAAAAATCCAACCAAACGGCTAATACCATTTTAAGTGGAAGAGTTTTAAGCTATGAAAGAAATTACAGTGAAAAAGTGGTTGTTTTAGGACCTCTGAGAATAGAGGTGGTTTTAAGGGTAAATATATTCATTCTGTTGGTTGCTCAAAGAAGAGCATCCCTCATTGTAGGGCAAAGAAAACTGTCCTAGGATTTGTTTCCCTGGAAAGTGGAAATGTGCAGGAGAATAAACCAGATGTGAAATCCTAGAAAGACAATGCACATTTTGTGCTGGTCTCGTACACTCTGTTCTCAGCTTATGGAAGCAAAATGAGACCTCATTAAAAGGTCAGCTTGGAAAGAGAGGAAACAGGCCAGTTCTCAGGAGATATTTTTGTCAAATTTCCAAGAATCCAAATGCAGTCTGGTCTGAGAAAGGGCCCTTTTCAATAGAATAAACTTCTAGAAAAGCACTGGCGGGTGAGAACTATGTCACCACAAGTTTTTTGTTGCTCTGAGAGTCACATCACTGTTGCCCTGCCAGACTTCACTCCTTCAGCAATCCCATGTACTTAGCCCAGCTATTTCTGTTTGTCAGCCAGACCACCACAGTCTCCTGATTGGATTATTCTTCTGTCTTCCTTCCATTAAAATATTATCACTCATTTAGGAAAGCTGCCACTCAGCAGCTTTCAGTCAGTGTTTCAAACACAAAAGTGTTCATGCTTTTGTGGGCACTGGCTGACCAGGAGACAGGAGAGAGCCGAGTCCATGCCTGGTTCCTCTCCACAGGCTCCTGGATTTGCCGAGGAGCAGGAGTGTTATCCCTTTGGAAGGAACATTTAGCAGTTCAGCACCATCTCCTGTGAGACACTGAATGGTTGATGTTTTCATGGCTTCAACAATGCTAAAATTATCAGAGGAGCTTTGCCTGCTCTAAAGGAAACTGCAAAGAAATAACTGCTCAGCTGTGAAGCCACCCCTCCCCAAATATGCCTCCTGACTGGAATTTGGGCTGTGATAGGAACTTGGGACAAGATAAAGGGGATATTATTGTCCAGTCCCAGGTCTAGGGAGAAGAATGTATCCAGAAATGATGCTGGAAGTGATACTGGGATGCTGATGGCTCAAACAATCAGAGGGAAGCTGCCAATGTGCAGAGTACCTGAGGGTGAGCACAGCCCAGCTCAGGCTACAGCTGGTGATGGATAAGGAAAGAAGGGAGCCCTGTGAGGCAGGAACTGTCTCCTTGTCCTTATCAGAGAACTCAGCTGTGGTAACTCCCCTGCCCAGGAGGTCCTGGGACATTCACACGTGGCCTGAAGGTGCTCACTCTGCTGAGGGGCCAAAATGGGCCATGATGGGCCCAGCTGCACTCATGTGATGGGCAGCTGTATGGAATTAGAAGGCATCAAAGACTCCTGAAGCGACCCTTGATCCAGAGCATTCCATCATCCAGGTGTCTCTGATCCACACCATTCCATCATCCAGTTGTCCCTGATCCACACCATTCCGTCATCCAGGTGTCCCTGATCCACAACACAACATCACCCAGCTGAAGTTCCCCGCCCCAGGGGAGGTACCTGGGGGTGTTCCTACCTGTCCCTCAGTGAATATAAACCCAACAGATGCTGTGTTTTGGGGAGATCATCTGATGGGTTCAGTTTGTGGCCAACAGACAGTGAAAATATTCTGAGCCTCATTGTGGAGCCTATGGAAGGTGAGATCTCTTTACTCCTTTTTTGTACACTTTATAAAGTGATATTTTATGCTTTTATGTTGCTGTTAACTATAGATAGTAACAACCAAAGTGGCCCTGTAGCAATTTTCCTGTGTAACCAAGTTGTTCTACAATAAACCCTGCATGTGTGCACTTACAGACACTGGTCGTTCAGTGTCATCCTCTGTTTCACTCTGAGGGATTTATTAACAAGAATCTGGGTTGCTTTCACATTCTAGGGTGGGTTGTAACACCTCTCACAGGGTGAGAGTTCTGCAATCAAGTCAAAGCACAGTATCTTAGCAGGTAATGTATATATAAGCAAAGATCAGGTTTTCTGAAATGTGTAGACAGCTGGAAATACAAATTGAAAAAAAACTCCAAACATCCCTGTGCTCCTTAATTGTGTGATGCTGGTCACATGCTGTAAGAATGTGTTAAATACCACAAAATAATATGGAGCTGAACAACATAAGTGTTTTCCTGAGAGAGATTGTTATCTCTCATCCCAAATGCTTCACACTAAGCTGTGAGAGCAGAGTGGAAAATGAGAGCAGGATATCTTGGTCTGAGATTAGTGCAGAGCTCATGGTCTTGGAGGATTTTTTTTCTGCTGGAGTAAAAGAGATAATATATACACCCTTGACTGAGAAAAATACCAAAATATGGAATGAGACAGATCAATGAGAAAACCAAAAAAGGAGCAATCCATTTAAACCTCAGGAAATAACACCAGCTGAGACGGGGAGAAGGCTTGGTGACATGGGTGCTTTCAAGCATCAGCATCTCAGATCAGAAATCTATATCGGTTTTAAAATGCCAGGCTCCTCATAGCCAAGTTCAAATTACAGATCAGAAGCAGAGTTCATGGAAAGACAAAACTCACTTTAAAGGTTAAAGGAAGGAAGTGGCAGAGGTTATTTTTTCATGCCCTGTTAAAATGCTGCTCAGTTGAGAAGCAGGATCGAAATGTTAACTCTTTTCTTTTCTTGCAAGGAGGAGACCTTGAACAGGAATCTGAAAGGTCAAGGCCTGGCAAAATACGGAAGAGAGTGCCTTGTGTTGGCCCATCACTTCTCACCCACCGAATTCTCAGTATGTGCAAGTGGCTCCTTGCAGCTCTCTGGAGAGCTCTGCTGGGCATGAGGAGAGCTGGGTCTTCTTGGCCTATCATAACCTGTGACTTCACTGGGTCAATCTGCAATTAGATAAAAGAAATAATGCTGATATTCAGTGTGGAGAAGACAAGGACCTCTTGGAATGAGGCCATGAGGATGCTGTGAGTGCTATGGAGACAGGCTGAGAAAGTCTGAGGTGCTCATCTTGGAGCAGGGAATGGTCTGGTAAGACCCATGAGTCTTTCCAGTACCTAAAGGGGATACAGAAAAGATGAGGATGGAGTTTTACAGGGTCTATTGCAGTAGGACAAGTGTTTTAAACTAAAAGGGGGTAGGTTCAGACAAGTTATAAGGAAGAAATTTTTTAACAATGAGGTGATGAAACACCGCACAGGCTGCCTCATCCTTGGACATATTCAAGGTCAGCTTGGACAGGGCTCTGAGCAACCTGATCTAGTTGAAGATGCTCCTGCCCATGGCAGAAAGCTTGGACTAGACCACCTTGAATGGATCTTTCCAACTCAAAGCATTCTATAATCCTATATTTAAAAAACACCCAAGAACACTGAAGTTTTGTCATATAGTTGCTTTCAAACCATTCCTGAAGCTGATTTTGAGGTGAGGGAAGTGGGTGAGGCAGAGTTTTGACAGGGCAAAATGAGCAGAGCTCTCTGTACAGCAGCAGTTGCCAGGTAGGAATGTGGTTTAGACCTTTTCAAAAAAACCCTCTTTGCTTTGATGTGGCTTGAAGCTTTTTTTTTCTAGCAAGTGAACCAACACTCCAAGTGCTCCTTTACTGCAGATAACATCCTGGAGAGCCAAACTTGCTGGCATTCAGAGCACAATCATTGCTGCTGACAGAGACAAGGCTGCTCAGCAAGTTACTGCCTTGAGTTTTTGGAGGACAAGTTTGTGGCCCTTGTGCAATTTTGGGGGCTGCTATCCACACTGAGAAAAAAGCACAGCTAAGCAGGTATCTGAGCGGAGTTGTAATGCTTGCACTGATTTTCTGGGGGATATCCTTCAGCCTTTCTGGTCTGCAGAAGCAGATTGATCTCACTGCCCCATTGCACCTTTCCTTCCAAACATCTTGTACCACCCTGCACTGATGAAGGGATCCTTAAACTATCACAGAGTGGTTTGTGTTGGAAGGAACTTCAGAGACCATCCAGTTCCACTCTCCCAGGTTGCTCCAAGCCCTGTCCAGCCTGGCCTTGGACACTTCCAGGGAAGTCATAGCTGCTCTGGTCACCCTCACAGGGAAGACTTTTCCCCCCCCTAATATTTAATCTAAATCTTTATGTTTAAAATCATTCCCTCCTTGTCTGTTGCTATTTGCCAATATAAAAAGTGTCTCTCGCCCTGTTTTTAATAGGTCCTCCTTAAGTACTGAGATGCCACAGTAAGATCTTCCTGGAACCTTCTCTTTTCAGGGCTGAACAGCCCCAGCCCTTTGCACAACAGAGCTGGGCTGCATCCTGAGGTTACATTGAATAAGCTGATGTGGACTGAGGGCACAAACTCATAGGGAGGTGAAGACAAAATTCTTCATTGGTCCAAAGCTGTAAGTACCAAGTTCTAGCAGTAGGTGGTGATTGACAGACTTCATACCTTGATAATATTCATCTGGGTTTATATGTCTGGCTCAAGCTGTCTTAGGTCTCCAACATCTGGGGAAAAACTAAAGAGTGTAGTTCAGTTCTGCAAAACTAGAAGACTGTCTGCCTCAGGAAAAACCAGATTATGCTGAAAAAGTATCTTGGTTATGAGTGTCATTGCCCTGGATTCCAGTTTTGTCCCTGTGGGTCATCAGCTCCACCAGTGGATACTAAGCTTCAAATACTGGATATTTTCCAGGCTCTTTGCATTCATGTGCAAGAGGACAGGGGCAACACAGTGAGGAATACCAATGAAAAATAATGCCTGACTATTAGTGTGGATATATCTCACTCCCAGGATGGTTTTTTGATAAAATGGATTTTACCCAGGCAGCTGAAATCATAAACCCCCACTCCAAACCTGAGAAAATCTATGTGCTATTTTCTTAACTAGTGTAAATGAGTGTTGATTCAGTAACAAAAGGTTTGAGAATCTGCACCTCAACTGGGGGCTTTTGTTTTTCTAAAAAAGGAAATGGGATGCCATGAATTAAAAATATATTCAAATAATGCAATTGGTTTTTCTGTCAACAGCTGAGAACTGGCCCAGTGTTACATGCAGAAAGCCTCGAACCTCACACTCCAAAAGTTTTTCCAAAACAAGATCGTTTTCATAGATACTATTGAAAATCCACGAGCCTGCACCAAGTAAAGCAGCTGCCTGATAAAGGGATGACTGCTGCTGGCACAGCCCTGCCTGCACAGAGCACATCTATTATTGCTGTATAACGTCAGAGTTGAGATATGGTGACCTGGCTGACACCTGGAGGAGATGAACCTCATGTTCTGAAGCATCCAATTTTTGTTCCTTGTCCTCAAATCTGCAGCTCCAACCTGCAAGATCCCGATCTGCGTCATTCTTCGTTTGCATGAGCATGTGGGTTCCTGCAGCACTGGCTGTAGCCAAGAGGATTTTTACTGAGGAAATGGAAAATGCTGCTTGCTGGACACACGGAGGGGGAATATTCCAGCTGGCACTGTTTTCTAGGAGTACTAAATATTTCCATCAGAACAATGAACCCATCTTGTGGCAGCAGGGACCATATAAGTACTGCAAGTAGAACGTTGCATTAAATTGGAGGTGGGGAGGGGAACATCAGCCCAGAGGGTGGGATGTGGCACCACAGATTCTGGAGGTGACTGCAGAACGAGTCCTCCCTTAGCTTGCCCTCAGGACTCTCAGGGTTGTCTCCTAAATTGCAAGAGGTGTTAAGTTCAGTCCAAAATATGAAAGAGCTGGCACTTGCTTTTCCATTAAGGCAGTGGTGGTGCCAGCTTGCTCTAAATCCATCTCCTCAAGCCAGGCAGTGTGAAAGCTGAGGAGCTGCACCCTCTAACCCAGAGAAAGACAGACAGGAGCCAAACCAAGTTACACTAAAGCAAAGACAAGGAGCATGACTGATAAGGGCCCTCCAACACCTCTCAGGAGGAAATGGGTCACTTAGGAGCAAATCAATCACTTTTCCTGGGAGGTGAATCAGCCAAACTATGTGAGCAAAAGGTGTAAAAGGCTGCTGAAGAATAGGTTTGGGCTTGTAATGAATAGCCATTGCCAGGAAGGGATCTCCAGTGATTGTATTCCTTGTTCCATCTCCTGAAAACTACTTTATTTATGACTGCAATAGATAGAAAATTGGTATATCCTATGGCCTAGCAGGGTATGGGAAGCAACACATAACTGTGATTCACAATCAAAATGGTCCAGTATGTGAGTAATCATTCCTTTTCCTTCTCTTTGAAGAAACTATAAAATTTGAAAGTTGGTTGTGAGGCCTCTAATTACTTGTCTGGTAAATACAACGCCATGCAGATGTTGGTAAGGTCACAAACCTCTGTAAGCTGGTGACTATTTGGCTTATTGCAAGGATTGTTGGATGGGATTCCTGCATAACCCAGGCCTTGGAATCTGGAGTAACTAATTTTTTGGGGGGCTGTGCTTATTTCACAGACTTGCGGAATAATGAGATTGGAAGAGACCTCCAAGATCATCAAGTCCAACCTAAGCCCTAACACCACAACTAGACTATAGCACCAAGTGCCATGTACAGTCTTTTTTTAAACACATCCAGAGATGGTGATTCTACCACCTCCCTTGTAAGACAATTCCAGTACTTTATTCTTTTGGTAAATTTTTTTTCCTGATATCCAACCTGTGCCTTCTCTGATGTAGCTTAAGGCTGTGTCCTCTTGTTCTGTAACTGCTGCCTGATGGGAGAGACCGACCCCCACCTGTCTACAACCTCCCTTCAGGAAGCTGTAGAGAGCAATAAGGTCAGCTCTAAGCCTCCTCTTCTCCAGGCTAAACAACCCCAGTTCCTTCAAATGTTCCTCATAGGGTTTGTGTTCCAAGCCTCTTACCAACTTTGTTACCAACCTTGTTGCCTCCTCTGGATGCACTTGAGCGTCTCAATGTCCTTCCCAAACTGAGGGGCCAGAACTGGACACAGCACTCAAGGTGTGGTCTCACCAGTGCCGTGTACAGGGTAAGAATGACCTCCCTACTCCTGCTGGTCACACAATTCCTAATGCAGGCCAGGATGCCATTGGCCTTCTTGGCCACCAAGGCACATTGCTGGCTCATATTCAACTGGCTGTTGACCTGCCCCCCCCAGGTCCCTTTCCACCTGAACACTGTCCAGCCAAACTGTCCCCAGCTTGTAATGTTGTAGGGGATTTTTGTGGCCAAAATGTAGACTCAGCACTTAGACTTATTAAACTTTGTGCTGTTGGGCTCTGCCCATCCATCCAACTGATCTAAGTCTCTCTGCAGAGCTCTCCTTCCTTCCAACAGATCAACGCAAGCTCCCAGCTTAGTGTTGTCTGAAGATTTACTAATGAAGGACTCAATGCCCTCATCCATGTTGTCTATAAAAATATTAAATAGAACTGGTCCCAGCACAGACCCCTGAAGAAAAAAAAATTAAAAAGATGTGACAAGAAGGGTAGGATCCCAGTCTTTATTCAGCATCAGAAACAGAAGACAAGAAGATAAAGTTATGAGTTCTTTATTTTTTGAAGACTCTTTGAAGTCACATCTTGGTCATGCAGTGTTGATTTCTCTCTCTCAGCGTTCCTATAGGTCAGGGTGACCCCCAGAGAGATCATAAACAGTCTTTGCTTCCCTAGCCTGAACGCAGCTAATGAAGGAGCCTGGAATGCTTCTGATTGTGTTTTCAAGGTTGTTTATTTCTTATCTATAATATTTTCTCTCTGACCTGCCGTGGTCCACCTAGTACAGAAGCCATAGCAGTCTGGCCTTGAGTCCTGGGTGGTTCCCACATTGTATACTCAAAGTTACGTGTACCATGGGTACAGTTCCCGTGCCAATACCTAAGATCTATGCTGGACAGTGTGTTTCTACCTTAAACCAATAGAAAAGTGTCACTATCACAGCAAGACATGGAGGGCAAGAAGGAAGAAAAGGCTAGGACATGCCCAGATTCCTCCATCTTGTACCCCCTTGGACCCCATTCTAAAAATCCCCAAATTCTACTTTTCCACCCTGTGTTAGCTTAAATATCATGCTACGAAAACTCTTGTGGCTTGTAATTTCTCATATAAAATTGACAGCTTTTTCCACAGGCTAAAATAGAAGCCACAGTTGTTTTTGACTTCATGCCAAGGTCTCTGAGACCCCTGCCAGGGTCTTGAGGCAGCCAGAGGGATGTCCCAGACTCTGACAATACATCACTGAAATACAGATGTTTTTAACTTTCATATAAATAAGTATTAACAACTTTCAGTGTAGGTATCTATAAGCAACAGCTACCAGGTCAGAAAATATTCCAAGAGCAGAGTGAAAAAATACTGTAACACATTTCCATCAACTAAGGATTATGCTTGTTCCATTTAATAGCTGCAACCTCAGCTGGTGATAAGGAAAAAGTGCCACCTCTCCAATGACACTGGACAAACTATCAGTCTATCAAATTGCTCTGCCTCTATGAAGGAATGCAAAACAATAAGTTATTTACAGAAAGTGTGTGAGAAAGTCTGCTACAAGAATGTAAACTCAGAAGGCTTTAGAAAATCTTAAAAAGTCAGGGTGACAATGTTGAAGTTGGGAATGCACCATTTCCATCATCCCTCTTCTCCACATTCACATATGGACTGGAAGCAAAATATAAAAAACGTGTGACTGCAGGAATCAATAAAATTCTCCCCCTCTGTGCATGACCTTTATATATTTCTGATTAATTTGTATGATTCACTGTAAGTTTTATTCAGGATTGTATAGGACAAGGCTGACAGGAGCAGCATGGCTGGATGGTGGGAGCAAGAAGTGTCTCTTACAACAGCCCTTAACATTTAACAGCTGGACTTGATAATCTTAGAGGTCTTTTCCAATCTTTGAGTTCTGTAATTGGTACATTCTATCTCCAAAAACATGTCTTCTCAGGACTTCATTTTCCTGTGCAAGACATCCTGAAGAATTTCTATGAAAATTTAATCAGTTATTTATAAAATTCCATGTTGTTGTTGTTTTGTTGATTAAAACTTAGAGACTCTCCCTTGCCTTGGCCACTCACCCTGACTGCACCTACATTTTGCATGGTGTTACTTGAATGGGGGGAACATGGGTTTCTTGCAGACATCTCTGGAGGAGTAAGTTCATGCTGACTGTTAATTAGAATGTCAACTTCATTCAGCTATTTAAATCTACCTCTTATTGCTCCTGGCAGTACTTTGCATCAGGATCACAGAAATATTCTGTGTGTTTGATCCAATGGTGTGGATTTCTCTCTTGGGGTTCCTGTCGGTGAGGGTGACCCCAAGAGAGATAGTAAAAAGTCTTTGCTTCCCTAGCCAAAACACAGCCAATGAAGGAGTCTGGAATGCTTCTGATTGTGCTTTTAAGGTTGTTTATTTCTTCTTATCTATAATATTTTCTCTTTGACCTGCTCTGGTCCACCTAGTACAGAAGACATAGCAGTTTGGCCTCAAGGCCTCAACTCAATACTCAAGTATTGAGTATATAATGGCTCCCACATCATATACTCAATACTTTGTGTACTGTTGTTAAATGCAGGTGAACCCAGTGGGAAAAAATGATGATGTCTGACTCCAGTTCAGAAGGCTGAATGATTTCTTTATTACAACTATGCTATAATACATTAATATACTATATAAAGAAAGATACTAAAACTCCAAACCTACTTGTTCTAACTACCATATCTAACTCCCTCACAACTCATGACCCTCTCTGAGAGCCCAGCCCCAGGTGGGTTGGATTGGCCATCAGGCTCAAACAATCCTCACCAGAATCCAATCAAGCAATCACCCCAGGTAAACAATTCTCCAAGCACATTCCACATGGGAAAAACAAGGAGCAGAAATAGAAATTGTTTTCTCTTTCTTTCCTCTGTGCTGCTCTATGAAAAATCCTGAAAGAAAGAAGGATGTTTACAGTTCCTGTACCAATAACTAAGATCTATGTTGGAGAGTGTGTCTCTACCTTAAACCAATAGAAAAGTGTCACTATCACAGCAAGACATGGAGGACAAGAAAAAGGTCCAAATCCCTCCATTTTGTCCCCTGAACAGCTTATCTTAAAAACCCCCAAATTCTATTTTTTGCCCTGTGGTAATTTCACTATCACACAACCCAAACCCTTGTGGCCTGTAATCCCTCGTATAAAATTGACAGCTTTTTCCACAGGCTAAAATCGAAGCCACAGATGTTTTTGACTTCATGCCAGGGTCTCTGAGACCCCTGCCAATGTCTTGAGACAGACAGGGCAGCCAGAGGGATTCCTGGACTCTGACACAATGGAGGATTCCCTGTAATAAGAAGAAAAATAATAAATGGAAGAGTTACAATTGCTATAGAGTAAATTTCAAAATATATTAGTTTACACCTTCTTTAGGGTCATTTTGTTCTCTCCAAGTGTGAGAGCTGATATCCTGGAAAACTGAACATAGGATAATCATTGACCCCTTCATCTCTTCATCTGTGCAGCTGGGCAAGTGTAGAGGCTCAGAGATCTGTTTTTTGTCAAAAAACACCCAGACAAGCTCAGAAATCATTTGTCTGTCAAGTGGATAGAGGCCAGAGGGGGGTAGAAAATAGGAGGAGAATAGGGGTTTGTTGGAAAAATAAAAATAATTTCATTCTTGCCAGGACATGAGGCTGTTCCCATTTGCAGAATGAGTTGTCATTATTTTTCTGCCAAAGGGGGATGTGTGCTGCTCCCTGATGTGCAACACCACTGATAAGCTGGAGACTTGCCCTCTTCCCACAGTAAAATGGGGAAAGGGCTATCCATGGCATCCATCACCTTGTGATGATGTTGAGCTTCTGTTACTTTTCTTCTTTCACAAAGGAACACAAAAATCAGAGGATTCAATTCATCTGCCCTGTCTCTTTAAATGTGATGTGATGCCAGAGCTGGAACTTCCTTTTTAGGATGCAAAAGGTTTACTGAATAGGGTTTTTTCCCACTCCCACTGTTTCTTAAAGGCTGTCAGAACCCCTCCCTCTGTTCCTCACACCATCTTTCTTCTTCATTCCACCTGCCTTCTGTTGGATTAAATCCCACAAGAAAGGAGAAAGAAAAAGGTCTAAGATGAATAAATGTTGATAATATTGAAAGACCTTTAAAAAATCACGCTTTTTAAAGAAAATGAGCCAAACCTCACCTCTCAGCTAACCTAAGGAGCTCTGCTTGCCCTTTCATACTTCAAAAACCCCTCTGCCAGGCTACAGTTATCTCTGTTGCTTCCCAAAGCTTCAAACACTTCCCACTCACTTCTTGCTTCTATTTTTGCTCCCAGTGCCACAGCCAGAGTGCTCTGGCTGTCCAGAGGGAAGGTTCAAGAGGGGCAGCCTGAGCAGATCCCGTTCTGGATAAGACAGGATCACTTAAAACACTTTTCATGCTCCCTGGAGAGTTGTTCAAGAGGACAAAACTCCTTGGATTCCACTGAGGGCATGGAAAGGGCTGCTCCTTGTACATTGACCAGGGGGAAATGTCAAATGCTTGTGTCACACTCTCCATATTTTTTGTGCTGTCACCCAGCCCTGTCCTTCATTTTGTTGTTCGTTTTCTTTGTAGGTTTTGGCAACCTTGCTACAAATTTTGTTTTGCATGTATTTCTTTATTAATGTCTTTCACTGACTCTCATTCTTAGCTTGAGATGCTTCCTGTACTCTCCTGTTGTCAGTTTGTCCTTCAAGAAGGTTTTTTTCTCCTCTGTGTGGGTTGAGATTGATCTTTTCAATGCCTCCAGATGCTCAGATAAAAGTTCCCGTGTCCTGTAGAATACACACACAGGTAGAGACCGAAGCTCTGTGCTTTTAGACTCTTTTGTTTCTCAATAATTAATGAAAAAACTTGATCCCAACAAGCACATATGATTATGGAGGTTGTCAGGAGAATTTCCTGCTACACCAATAAAAATTAATTTAAATAAAGTGTCAAAATCTCTAACTCATCATTAATTTGGTTGCTTACTCATATATTATTAGCATCCCCCAAATCAAACATCCCCACCCCTCTCCAATATTCACAAAAGCAAGTGGAGAGGGAAGAAGAACCTAGGAAATGTTCATTTAGTATTACTGCATGCATAAGCTTTAAAAAATCCTGAATCATAATTTATTAGAGAATTTCTGATGAGGTTGATATTAGTTTCCCCATTCATAATGATTCTAATTACTGCAGTTGATATTTTTACTTTTGTAGTCACAAGGTTCAATAGTTTCTTCTTTCCTTGACACTGTAATATTATAAAGTTGTGTTAATCTTGCAATGCAAAGAAATACTGCCATGTAAAAAGCAGAGAGTAAAAAGCAAAATAATCTTGGAAATACAGGCAAGTTGCTTAAATGAATGAAAAGAAAAAATATTCAATGCAGTTTTCAATCTCGGATAGAGTGAAGGAGCATTGCAGGAGAAAAATGAAGGCTGTCATAAAGTGAAAAAAAAGTAAAATCTAGAAGCCAGTATCAAAATTAACTGGAGATCCAAGCCGTAATTAAAAAAACCCCAAAACCAACCAACCAAAAAAAACTTACACACACACACACACAAACACACAATCACACACACATAAATCCCCCCCCCCAAAAAAAACAACCAAAAAACACCAAAAAACCTGAACCACAAACCAAAAAGTTCACTCTTTCCAAATGTTAATAAAGACATCTAAACTATGTGAAATACTTTGCCTTGCACTTGCCTTAGGCTAAACATGGTCACACTGCCGTATACCAGGACCAGCTGAGCTGCAATAAATTCAGTTAGCTAAACTCTGTCTCTAAAGGTAATTTGCTTTACCCAAACTTATCTTCCCCAATGTCCAGGAGCAAAAAACCTACAGAACAGCTTCTGTGTGAGGAACAACTAAGCTGGACAAATTTGTCTTTCAAGTTGCAAAAAATACAGAAGGGGAAATGTTGAATATTAAATCTAGAATTTTATACTGGGGATGAAAGATTAGGGTTAATACTGGTGTGGCACCAGTGTGGAGATAACCTGAAAATTGATTGGTGGCTGTGAGAAGTCCATGGATTCCAAATATCAGTCGAAATAAAAGTCTTTGAAGATTGTTGAATACAAAAATTTTATTTGAAATTCATGAGTCACCAAAAGCTGGGGTAGGATTCCAAGCTTGCCTCATTTCTGTACATTTCTCTAGGTGTCTGCCAAACCCCACTGTTGGACTAGGAATTAATTAATTATTAATAAATAGTTTTATACAATTTTTTCTCCTGGCTCTGTTCAGCCTGCTGGAAGGAACTGGAGACTGTGCAGGAGCTGCCCCCACTCACAACTGAATGCATCAGTTTAAATTTACAGAAATGAGCACCAAATAAAAAATTGTCTTTTGTATGGAGCCAGACATCAACAGAAAGATGGAGCCAATTAAGTGATGCCAGAGAGCATCTTAAAACTCTACAGTGAGGACCAGAGAGGGCTGCAGTCATAGCTGGAGGCTGTGAGATGTGGAGAGCCTCCTCTCCAGTGAGGGCAGCCACAGCAGCCTGGCTGATCCAAGTGATCTAAGGAATTTCTCCCTCTGGAACAATGGTTGAAACAAAATTCCTTCATTTCGGACCTGCTCCAGTGGCATCGCATTAAAACCTTGGACAGCACATGGCACAGCAAAATGCCTTCCTCTGTTGATCTTCTCGCAGGATCTTTGATGTTTTTTGTGGTCCTGTGTGATGACTTCTATACTGAGCCACAAAAAGAAGGGTGAAGGGAGATAAATCTTCTAGCTGAGCCACCCAATCCATATCTTTGTGGAAGTAGTTGTTCCCTGAGCTAATTTAACAATTCATGATAGATACATTCTCTCTTGAGTTCTAAATTCTATAATTTGCCAAAGAGTTCCTAGATCTACCTCACACTGTAGGAACACTGTCTTTTCCACCTGAGCACCTGCTAAATCAGGCCTTGAATTTGATGAGAAAATAAGTAATTCCCTATTCCTCTTTGTCCATGGTTCTGTAGACCTCTGTAAAATCCCTGAATTCAGTTTTTTTTTTCCAGGACAGAGAGACTCAGCTCTTTGTATGGAAGTCTCTCCATGCCTTTAATTGTACTCGTTGTCAGCCTCAGTGGCTTTTCTGTTTATAACAGGAAAGCTAAAATTAAATCTCTTTAGCACACTGAGTGGCCAAATGCCTCATGGTGCTCAGAGTCTGGGAGGACCATGAACTTATACAGTCTCATAATGATCTGTTTTCCTTTCCATTTCTTTCCTAATGAGTCTTAGAATTCAATTTAGCATTTTTTGATTGCTGTTGAGGTCTGCAGTGAGGCTTTTGTGGAACTGTTGCCACCCTATCAAGCTCTCACTTGAGTCATAATGGTTTGATGAAAGCCCATCAGATTTATTTTCAGGCATCCACCTTTACATTCATCTCCTCCTTCACATTTATCCACAGTGAATTTATTCTGTGCTTTTATTTCTCACTCAGTCTTGAGAAGCATTTTTTGCAATTCTTCACAAGTGATTTTTGTACTTATTGCTCTGAAATAGATTCACATCTGCAGAAAATTTTGTCAGCCTCACCGTTAATACACTTTTCTTGGGTCACTAATGCATGTATTCAGCAGTGCAGTTTCCTACAGAATCCTTTTGTTGCTTCCCTCCCTTATGAAAGCCACTCACTCCTACTATTCCTTTCCATTTTATAACCATATCAGGACTATCACTTCTGGGACTTGCAAATTCCCTCTTTTCAGGTAGAATAGCAGGACTATCCTGGAAATCATCCAAAGTGGCTCCCAGTGCCCTTTAGAGGAGCTCATTACCTTGTGTTTTCTGGTGGGTAGAAAGAAGGGTCCTTATCCTTGCAAAACTTGTTAAAATCATGAGGAAGTGTTTAACTAATCAATTGTCTTGTGGATTTTGGAAGGAGCGTGGGGTTTGGAGGTGGATTTTGCAAGGTTCTTCTCCCTCACTCTATGCCTTGAATGATTTTTATTCTAGCAGCATTATAAATCCAGAGGAATTTTCAGCAATATAGCAGTGACCATCCAGCTAAGGTCAAACACTGTCAAAGCATATTCAGGCCCAGATTCACCTTGGGTCAAACAAGTCTAGATTTTCACTTTAATATTTCTAAGCTCTTGCCTGTGGTCTGCAGTAAGAGGAGGTTTATTTCCGCTCTACCTATTTTGGGATAGAAAGGATATCTTAAAAGCTTATGTTAAAAGCTATTTCTCTACTGATTTCAGGGATAATCTTGTCAATGTTAGCCTTCCATAAATGTGGTGGTGGTGATCAAGGGTGCTGATCTGTTCACCTCTGAGGGCATCCAATGCTCCATCAAAGGTAACATGGATCATCCTTGCTCCTGCTCCATCCAAATCATGCCTTTGTAGTCAGTTGCTTTTTCTTTTTCTCTGCTGGGTATTTCTGATTGTGCCAAGCACATTGAACCCTTCACAAGAAAACTGCTCAGCCCTTGTGCAGTCTGGCCTTTAACAAGCAGATAAACAGCACATCTGATCCATAAACTCCTCCTGTTGGTTATTCCCTGGCAGTAATCTACAATACAAAAGCCACAATAAGCCTCTGGAGGGTTGGCAGTGTTTCCATTGACTGGTTCTGTGCCTGATGCTGTGCAGCTCATTGTCATCGTGGGCAGCTGGAGTCACCACAGAGACACTGGATGAGAGAGAGCACTGTCATCCCAAAAGTGCTTCCTGACAGTGCAGCAGCTCCCCGACACAGTAATTGGCTGTGGGAGACACTGGAAGCTCTGGATGCTGCCACAGAGTACCTGGAGGAGAATAATCACCAAGGAAGGGAGGGATTGCCATAAGCAATGTATTTTTCTGAGATTAAAAGCCTTTAATGAAAGCTGGAGAGCAGATGGGACTGGATAAAACGCTGGGTCTAGAGTGAGCAGTGAGTATTTCACAGGTATTGCATCCTCCTGAAGCACAGCTGAGCTTGGCAATAAAGATATTTTACTCAACTTTGTGAATCAACCAGTGCTCAGGAGAGCACAGCAGCAATGAGGGATTACAAAGAAGTATTATATTGTGGTGTTTTTTGAGAAATCTGTAAATAATATGGACTTAAGTATTATGGTGGATATTTATTGAATATACAAGAGTATTTTTGTATATTTGATAAAGACTTGACATTACATTAATTAGTAAATAACTCTCCAAAGTTAGTGTTAGCCTGGACTCGTTCTTCTGGCAGAAGTCAAATGATCAAATGTGACTGAGAGCTTTTCTGCACACACAGTCATTCCACATCTTCCATACTGACATCATTAAATAGCAATTGTAGAAATGCTAATTGAAAGGGAACTCTAAAGGTCTTGAATTCCTCCTGAACAACACAGCTACTCAAAATGCAGATGTTCCAAGGTCCTGCCCATGAATTATGTGCCCATTTCCTATCTCCATAGGAAATCCAGGTTAGCATTCATAAGACCAGCTTTCATTTTTCATAGAAATAAAAGACTGTCCTAAGGAGAATCAACCTGAACTGATATAGAAATCCTCATCAATAATGCATCTCCCCACAGTCCCAACTTCAAGGAAAGGACACCACGTACTTTTTGACTTGAACTAAAACTTGTTTTACATCACAGAGTGTCAAATCTTTGGTTATCATTACAAGAGCTAATTAGGACATAGTCATTAGAGGAGATATAGACTCCTCAGAAAGTGACAGCGTGAAGTCCTTTTTCAGGGTTTGCTGTGTGGGTTCAGAAGCTGATGGGGTCATTAAACACAGGCAGGAAATTAGCACACCCCCATGGAAATCAGGACATCAGATGAGCTTCCACATGAGCAACAAAGAGTTCTGGAAATCTGAAAAATTAAGCTCTCTCTTGCTGGCATTTAACCACAGTCAGTGGAACTGCTCCAATGAATCCTGGTTGGACCGTATAGAGCATATGCAGTGCATATCCAGAGGTGCTGTAGGGACCAATTTTTCAATATCCCATCCTTGTCAATGTTCCTGAGCTGGGAGATGGCCATAGAAAGGGAGAACTACTAAAACATCTTTCCATAATCACCATTTCAGGGCAGGGACTCTCTTTTCACTGTGAAACCTGGAAGGATGTCTAAAGCTCAGTTCTGGAACGAGCACCATGCAGGTGTTACAGGCACTGGATCAAGGACAAAGCTGAAGAACAAAACATCAAGGGATCGTGTTATCAAAGAGTCTTACATTAAGACCAAAAAATTACAGAGAATTGTGTTCAGACAAGACAGTCCTACCATTCACTGAGTATTATTTGGATTCTAAATCTCTCTTGTTTCTTTGATCTTCAACACAAGAGATAAAAAGAACAGGACTAGAAAATTGAGCAAGTAAAATCTTCAGAAGCAGCAAGTGAAGAAAACATTTTCCACAAAATTTTCCTGTTGTTTTTCTTTTCTATGTAACTACAAAAACCCCAAAAATTTTGTAATGGGGCACTATAAATTGAAGGGGAAATATATATATATATATATATATATATATATACACACACATATATACATATATATACACACACACATATATACATATATATATATATACACACATATATACATATATATATACATATATGTAAAAACATATATATATATACAACAATTAAATATTTTTATATATATATATATATTAAATATATATATAGATATACACCACGACCTTCTAAAAATGTATTAGACAACAATAATCTTCTGCAAGACCATTTCCTTAGCTAAATACCAAGGCTCTGAATAATATTAATAATAAATATTAATAATAACAGTAATAAAAATGAAAAATAACCCAATTCAATAGGCAATGCAGCCAGGAGACTGAATGTCAGAGATAAAAAAAAGTAACATCAGTAACTACAGAAATTCTTGGGCACTTTACCAAA
Source organism: Taeniopygia guttata (assembly GCF_048771995.1). Classification (NCBI taxonomy): domain Eukaryota; kingdom Metazoa; phylum Chordata; class Aves; order Passeriformes; family Estrildidae; genus Taeniopygia; species Taeniopygia guttata. The sequence continues at coordinate 3,269,718 of NC_133028.1, forward strand.
GCCTGGAGATGTTAATTGAAGACAATAAAATTACTACATATAATGATTATGACTTCAATGTATTCCTCTTGGAGGTTAAGCTGTTTCCACTTGCTCCCAGCAGTTACCATCACTTGCACTCAAATCATCCTCTTGGTCCATGAGTCTAATAATCATTTTTATTTCCCACCTGCTTTCTCAAGTCTGTCTCTGGAGTAATGGCCTTTTCCCAAAGAGCAGGGTACAGAAGAAATCCTGATAGCTGCTCCTTTTATTGCCCCATTTGTCTTCAATGACTTTCTCCTCCAGCTGCTGATTTGTGCAAAAGGTCTTTTCCACATCCTTGGCTCACTCGTTCTCCAATTTATTGTCATCCTTAAATCCATTGTCCCTTCTAGCAAATTTTCTTTAGTTTAATAGAGTTTCTTGAGCAATTTTGCATCACGAATTGCATTATAGATGCTGTAGTTACTCATGTGGAGAGCTCTGTTATTACTCCTGGAGTAAATATTGCTTTTTATACAGTACAAGCTTTCATGTTCTTTGGATTATCGCTCTTTGGTATCACTTAATACTTCTACACAGAGGCCATCTTTTAATCATTTTTCAAGCATTTTTTTTCCTCCTCATATCTTAGCTTATAATATTTAACACACTGTAGTCACAGAGTTTGCTCTAAATTCAGATTTTGGGGGCAGAAAATGGGCTGTACATGTTCCTCAGCTAAAGGTTTCAAAAGAGGGGAGGCTGGTGTGGGCTCGGATGACTGCTGAGCTCCCTTTGGGGACAGATTTACTGACAATTAAACTCTCTCTGCTGCGTGGGGTTGTCTACTGGAATTGAAAACAGGGTAGGAGGAGAGATGCTGCTGTTCTTTCCCGCTTATATTCTAAAGTTTTGGAAGGGATAAAGTGGTATTAATAGCCACTGGGACTCAAATCAAGATGTACCCTTGGCTGTACCTACATGCCAAAAAAAGCTAAGAGGATATCAATATGATGATTTTAATGAAAAAAGTACTTTCTGTGGAGCTTTTAGGGCTGTCCCATGGCTTCAAAGTTTCTTTAGGATTCTTCAGGAGCCCTGGGGCACAATCCTGAGTTTACCTATGTCCAGATGCTCAGGGGTCACATAATTCTAATTCCAAACCCCTGCCATGGGCAGGGACATCTCCCACTATCCCAGATTGCTCCAAGCCCCATCCAACCTGGCCTTGAGCACTCCCAGGGATGGGGCATCCACAACAGAAGAGGAGAATCTTTCAATTCAGGGATGCCAACTTGCACCTTTCTCTGAATAATTTATGGAAGACAGTGGGAACCATTATGACCAGTAAGACCTGGTCATTTCCAGCATCAGTGGAGTACAGAGGTGTAGAGAAATGCACTTTGTCCCACCTTCTTTGCCCAGAGTGAATTATCTGGGAAAAGGGCAGGAACACTCAGGAGAGCTGATTCATTTTAGAAACACGGGTAAGTACATGGAACACTAATAATACATCAAATTTGATGGGACCAGTCAAAATGCATACAAAATAGTGAAACTTTATGGGCCCCTGATATCCTGCTTAGCTGTAAGGAACAGTTGTTTCCTTTAATTCCATGTATCTGTCAAGATTTTAGCTCTGTGGCAAAACAAGTGCTGACCATCAGCCCCCACAAGGCCAATTTCTCTACTCCTCCCCTCAACAGTCCTGTTGATATAGAATAAAGAACAGAAGGTCAAATAGCTGTAGGTGTCCAAATAAATTGCTCAAATTCTTCTCTTATTACATCATTAAATGGATTGGTCATTAGTGTTTATAAAAGAAAGTGGATCTACACCCTTTGCTGGCAAAAGTTTTGCTCTTGTTCCAAAAATAATGCAAAAAAACAAAAAAAAAAAGGCTATTACTGAATTATAAAATTAATTCAGCTTTCCAGTGCAGCCTTTCAGCAGTTCTCCAGCAGAGGAAACTCTCTTTATCAGGCACCTGGAATATATAGTCCCCAGAGAATCTGAGATAAGAAAGCACATTCTCAGTTTCACATTCGCCTGCGGTGTGATCTAAAGGGTGATAACATTTCTCTGGCTGGCTGTGAGAATCATTAATTCATTATTCAGCTGTGTCTTCAAGCCCCCTTGATCAAGGGTCCTTTTTCTCTCTGTCAGGCAACTGTTCTGTTCTATGTTCCTGATTTCTTTACATCTCTGCCTTCAGTACTGTTATCTCTAAATTAGACTATCCCAGTCTTCAAATGTTGGCTCCTTTTTTTACCTTTGTGAGAAGAGACAGAATGAAAACAATTATGTGATGAGTGTTGAATGTATTTCTGGGAGCTATGTGCTGCTCATTTAAAGTCTGGATTTTCCCTTTACAAGAATGCTAAAAAGAAGAAAAGCAAGCCAAGTGTGAAGCTGCCATTTTTCTTTTTTTACAATTTCTTTTTACACTTGTTGTAAAACCCTCTGCTTCACTCTTCACTCCCTGCTTTTACATTATATTAGTTAATGATGTTTCTAAATCTAATTGCTCTCATCTGTTTCTCATCCTCCCAAACCTCACTCAGAGCTCCTGTGATTGGAGCAGAGTGACGCAGTTTGTTAGAGCTGAGGTGACAGTGGGATGAATCATGGGCTTGTCATTTCACAACCTTTTGTGGCATTTTAAACATATTTGCAAACAGAGAACATTTCACTGGAATTTCAACATGTTATAATAGAAAAATGGACTCAGCCTGTCTGCAAGTTTCATTCTTGCTAACAAGGATAAATTAAATATTTTTTTCTTAAAGTTTCCTTCTGTGGTTGCCCCTTGATATCTGCAAGGGTATCAACCACTTCAGAGTCCCCAAAGAATCCCTGAGCTACAGGAAAGGAGTGGGACAGCTTGCAGGAGCTGCAGTTGAGCTAATTTTCCACTTGACTGCTCAGTCTTGGCAGATGATGTTGTGTTAGGCAGACTGAAGTTCACAGTTAAGTGCATTTGGAGGTGGTGAACAAAATACCCACTCTGATCTTTCAAACAAAATACTTTTTGTACTCTGCAATTCTTAAAGACAATTCTGTGTAGTGTTGCTAAGCTTTAATTTGAGAAGGAAGAACATTGAGGATTGATCATTTTCCCATGTTCAAGGGAATTCACAGAGTCAGGGAGCAGTTGAGTTTGGAAGGGATCTCTGGAGATCTCTGGTCCAACCTTTCTGCTCCAGCAGGGTCACCCAAAGCTGGTTGCAGAGGACTGAGTGTGGTTGGGTTTTTAAAATATTTCTAAGGAAGGAAACTCCACAGACTCACTGGGAAACCTGCAACAGTTCTTGATTATCCTTTGACCAAAAAAGTGTTTCCATTTTTTTTAGATGGAAGATTTTGCATTTCGGTTTGTGCCCATGGCTAGTGGTGATAGACAAATTTACTGACAAAATGTATGGATGTAAAATCAGGTCAGAAAACATGACTTTGAATACAGAATTACATTTTTCAGTGTGTACCATTTACCATTAAACTTCTTTGCTTTAGTCTGTGAACTCTGGAAAGTGAATATAATAATATAGGCTTACAGAAAAAAGAAGCAAAAATGAATCTCTTAAGAAATTTGTCTTTATAACTATTTTCTTTAGCAGAAATTTGCTTTCGTGTAGAAACTGACACTAAATGTATCATGAGCTCTGTAGAAGGTAAAAAGAACAATTAACATATTTATGTTTTCTAATTCCATATAACTTAGTGCTTATTAGAAAACTAATATAGTATTTCTTTATAGTTCATGTTTTTTTACCCTTATGTGCTGTTCAATATATAATTGTCCTCACCCATGATCTTTGAGTCAAACAGGACCCTCAGACACCAATTATTTGAGATAGTGGTTAGAATGATTGAACAACACAGTTGAAAGGATAATGAAGAATTCCTAAATTTATGTCCTGATGTATGGTTCCTCTCCTTCCAAGGTGTGTCTGCTACATAATCTGAACATGCCTCATGAGGATTTATAATTAGAGCAGCTGATGTAGAGCCAGTTCACTGAAGCAGCATGGAGAGGACTCTAAGGGGTGAGTTTTACCCCAGACTGCACCAAACGGAATCATTTCCGTAATTCCAATTCCTCCCCTCCACCACACATTTTTCACATCACCACGTTAACCCTTTTCTCAACAATCCTGTGCACAAATATCAGCTGTTTCCAGAAGCATTCAGGCCTTTTCTAGGCCATTGCTTTCCAATGAGAACAACCACTTTGGAGCTATGGTCCACATTTTGAGCTCTGAGAAACCTCTGGTGCACTCAGAGGCTGCCCGAGAGAACAACGACCTGGTGAAGAATGTGACAGAATACACAATTTCCAAATGGCAATGCACAAATGTTAATGACATGGATTTCCTGCCCACACTCAAACCTAATTCCACCACAAGATGGTTTGTTCCATTAAAAACAGCCCAAAAAGGTTCCCAAACCACATTATTCTGATTAGATTGAGAAGCATGCGCAGGAACCACGTTTCCTGTTTGTTGCTATCAGTGTATTGAACTATTCCATTTCCCTCTGGATTTGGATCAGAGGCCACCAGCTAAGGGATGTCAGATTGCACAAATGTTTTTGGTCACAGCTCGCAAGCCAACCCTTCTGAAAGGTCCCAAATGCCCTCAGAGAAACCTACATTCAATTTCTTATGATTTTATTTAAAGCATCCTGCCTGTGAATGTGTGGTCAGCTTAAAAAAACCTCATGAAATGACCTAAAGTCATGAGCACCCTGTGGCTGGTAATTGGCCTCAAATCAGCTTGTTTTTGCCTCGGTCATTTGTCAGAGGCTCAATTAACAGCAGATTCCACTCTTGCTAGGCAACAAGAGGAAAAATTGAGTGGGAATATTGAATTGTTCTGAGAGCTCAGACCATTCCTTCTCAGTGAAAGTATTTTGTATTGCCAAGTTCTGTAATGTGATAGTTTACCTACAGAGAGAATGCTGGCTGCTCTTGGTGCTGTCTGTATTCCCTCTCCTCCCCAAATCCTTGCCTCACTCCCTCCCTTGCCACAATGAACATCATTTTGGGCATCAGTTGTGCCACTCTGCTGGGTGAGTACCCAGGAGCTGCTGTCGTTGGAGAGAGTGAAGGAGCATTTTTCTTCTGACTCATGCTATTATGAGAGGTAAATGGGAAAAGAAATTAGAAAAAAAAGAGCTGCTCTTAATGTTAAATCTCCAAGCGTTGGCAAGCAATAAACAATTATGGATTTTTATATTATTTTAATGCATGGAAGTATGTAAGTATTAGTTGGAACAAGCTTCTGGCTCTGAAGGAATCTTGGGGGTTCAAACTTCATCTTTCTGTTTTGGTCTCATTGCAGGGAATGTGCTGTGCCATCTCTTCCAGAGCTTGGCCTCTGGGCCCTGCAGGTGTGTGAAGGCAGGGGCATCACCCAGGGCTGAAGTATTTTATAAGTGAGATGGATCAGGAGCTCCACAAGCCATCCATGCCCCATCACACATCAGGAAGGGCACTGTGTGAAGTCTTGTATGCCCCAGGATGGACTGTGCTCAATTTCAGATCATCCCAAGTCACCTGAAACAAACACTTTGGAGATCTGCGTTCCTTCAGCATGAGCCACCCCAAGGTACCCCTCTAGTCCCATCCCTCCAAGCAGACAGATCACAACATTCCCAAAATATCAATAAGTTTCTGAGGATCTCTGTGTTTTGTGGTGGCTGAGAATGAGCAAAAGAGCTGTGACTTTCAGAGATGATCTTGGCACAAATGACCCACTACCCTTCCAGCAGCCTCAGGCCAAAACTGAAGATGCCTAATTTGTCCTTTCCAAGTCTCTGGGAGTTTGTGGGCCCCGAGTTGGGCAACTCTCTGGGGGCTCCCCTGGCAGGGGAGACCCTCTTGGAGCAGTTCTGTGTCAGGAATAAGAGATGTATTGGACTTGTTCGGTCTTCATCCTCTGTTTAGTACCAGACCTTGCATGCTGGAAAACAGCACAAAAATGGCCAACAACCTCGTGCTGCGAGGTCTTTTGAAGTCTAATCAAAAACTAAACTACCCAATTAAGAAGTGACACCTAAATTATTTTCCTTTCTAACCCAATAACTGACCCCTAAAGACCCGCAATGTGGATTTTTCTACCCAATTACAAGATACCACCTAAACCCAAGAAGAGGAAGACGAGAGAAGAGAGGAATTTGAGACAACACCCTATATCCTCCATCTTTAACCCATCTGTAACATATTAAAAATCCTAAAACCTAAATTTCTCACCCATGTGACATACTACACTACTATCTACAATCTCTACAATCTATTTCACACTTTTGTGATTTCTAGTTTACTTTGAGGCTTTGGAAGTTTTCTCCATGAATGAGGGTCAAAGTCAGTGTTTTCCTGGGAGTCAGAGCACCCCAGGGCAGACAGGGGGATATTCCCCCTGCCCTGGGTTCCCACAAGTCGCCAGTCTGCCATCCCTTCAAATGCCATTCAGAGAGTGCTCTGATTTTTCTGGCTTGTAATTTAATTAGGGACGTGTCTGGGAAAGTTGTAAAGGATTGTCCCTCAGAGCTGGGTGTGATCCAGCTGGTAGATGGCAAATGAGCAGCTCTGCAGCTCCTCTTTGATTCCATAACTCTCCCACATTAAACTAAAAAATCTCCAATCCATCTGCTGATGTCAGGCTCCAAGGATATAGTAGAAAGGCTGCGAAAATTTTACAGTCAGAAGGTGGAATCCTCTGAATCATTTCTACCACCCTGCCACTCTGCAACAAGAGGGGATCTGGAGTGTTGCAGTTCCTGGTTTTCAGTGTGAGAATGGAGAATGTAAAGAGTGCAGTGCTTCCAAGAAAACAGATCATAGTGTATACTCAAACATAGCAAAAATCAATTCCATTTTCTTGTCTTGCATGGAATTGCCCATAAAAGAATTGCACTGAGTTCTACAAATGCTGGTTTTTTGGGGTTTTTTTTTTGTCTTTTAGACACAAAAGAGATAATGCATTTCATCTCTCCCACTGTCCTACATGACATACTATCATAGCATTTTCAGACATTAATAACATAAGTGTCTCTGTGAAATTGTTTTATTCTCTGTTCTTTTTTCCTACCAGTCAAAGTCTCTCTGTGCATTTTCAGACCCTTTGCTGTAATCCCGAAGTAAGAAAGGACCTTGAAAATTAAGATTCTCTCAATATTATCTACAATCATAGCAAGAAGGACCTACAAGTGTGACACTCCTCTGATTTATCTGAATTTTTGTTGTCACACCCCTGAAAATGGATGCTAAACTGCAGTGTATGATGCAATAAATTAACAGAAGGAACTAATTTGTTATGCAGGAAATCTTTACTAATTAAGAGCATCATAGTCTTCCTGAAGTTATATAGAATTACTTCAAATTCCTTCTATAAATTTTCAGATGTTCACTTCAAATATACACTTGGGATTGCATCCTGGCCAAATGTTTTCAGACCCTGCCTCCTCAATTTTTTCTCTGTTTCCTTATAGCCCTTCTGAGAAGTCTTCTGCAAGCTCATCTCAACCTTTTCTGGGTACAAATTAATTGTTGATAAAAATAAAAGCTGTTTGGACAGCTACATTTTTCACTGCAGCGCCAAAAGCAGTAGTAAGATCCACAGCATATTAATTATTTCCTGTTGTGCATCTGCTCTTGGGATAAGTCACATTATTGGGTGACAATTTCTCCATTCATGTCTCTACTAGGCTTAAAAAAGCACTGAGGAGCAGGTTGCAATAGCAGTTAAAATGGATTATTGTTTTTCAGACTACAAAATTAATCTCAGTTTTAGCTCTCTTTTTAAACACACCTCTAAAATAAACACTGTGCTTATTTTTGGCTGATGACACTCAAATATAATAATTGTGGTAGACACCCTGAAAAGATTTCACACTGCATCTGAGTGGCTGAACTCATTTAAGTGCTGCAGACAGCCTTTAGTCAGAAAAACTAAAGTCACAGAATTGTAGAATCACAGAATGCTTTGGATTGAAAGGCACATTCGAGATTATTCAGTGCCAGCCCCCTGCCATGAGCAGGGACACCTTCCACCAGAGCTGGTGGCTCAGAATCCCAAACAATCTGGCCTTGGACACTTCCAGGGATGGGGAATCCACAGCTTCTCTGGGCATCATGTACAGGGACACTGGTGAAGTGGAACATGGAGAGAATTCTTTTCCTGCTCCAGGTGAATGAGGCACAGGAGTCACATTAACCGGTGAGTGCTACAGAATGTCCACCAGCCCAGGTGTCAGTGGGGTAGATTTGTCCTCTGGCCTTAACAAATGAGTACAAGAATCCTTCCAGGAGAAGCAAGACAGCCTGTTTCCAAGGAAATAAATTTCCAAGAGTTTGCCTGCAGAGCAGTTCTGTTGCTTAAGGGATTTTGGCCAGGGAGGAGCCTCAGCTGTGATAACTCACCTTGCAAATGGTGTTGAAAGGAATGTGGGGAATGTGAGAAACTTCACACTTGAGCATTGAGGAGCACAGGGGTTGGGAAGGCATCAGTGACAGGGGCCAGTGGAACATCCTGTTAGGGAATGGAGACTCAATTCCAGCCAAACAAACTTTCAATTCCACACAAGTCCCCTTTCCTGTTGGTCAACCCCATGCCCTCACAAACCACCAGACTCAGAGGTTTTAGGCCCTCTCACAACTGATGTGTGTGCTCAGGCAGCAGTGTTCTCCTTAACATCATCTCTGCCCTGTGTGGTTCAGCTGCTTTCACTGGCCAAGGAACCAAAAGAGATAAAGGGAGGAGAAGTGGGGAAGATAAGAACAGGGCTGAGCATGAATTTGAGGACCTGGTGATGAGTTTACAGTTGCACATGTAGGGGCTACAGGGTTACCTTCAGTGTTTCAACAGCAGGTATCAGGGGTGGGGTTTTTTGGTGAGTGTAAATGCCTGGTTGTTGGTTGAGAAATAAGCAGGAACTGCCTTATTTCTGAATAATTCTATGAAATTACATGGGAGATGGGTCAGTGTGGGAATCCAGCACTTCCCTCTGGCTGCCCTGGCAGGTTTGGGACCCTGGCAGGGGTCAGGAACCCCCCTGGACGGAGCCCCCAGAGACACTGTTTGTGATCTCTGGCCATGGAAAAGAGTTTTCAATCTTACAGGATGAATTCCCAGCTCTGAGTGTTTGATATAAGCAATAATTAAGTGTGGCACGGGCGCAAAAGTAAAATTTTAGGATTCTAGATCAGGGGTTCAAAGGGGACAAGATGGAGGAATTGGGTGTGTCTTGTCCTTTTCCTCCTTCTTCATGCCCTCCATGTTTCACTGTGGTGTTGGTATTTTTCTGTTGGTTTAGGCTGGGGACACACTGTTCAATGTAGGTGACAGATATTGGCACGTTATTGTAAATCCAGCACAGGTAGTTTCTGGTATTTAATGTTTGTACCATCCCACTGAGGGCAGAGCCCCACACGCTGCCCTGCAGGACAGAGCTGCGGCAGGGCAACAGAACATGTTAGAGATAAACAGAATAAACAACCTTGAAACCAGCACAGACGAATTATGGCTTCTTCTTTGGCAGCGGGGCAGAAAGATGGAGACTTTCTACAATCTCGGAATCATCAATACCACGGATTCCGACAGGTCAGCTTAAAGAGAACAGAAGGATAAATGTATGACTTGATGCACCAGGCAGCCTCCACATCCTCACCTTGCATTTCCTACACCACCTTTGAGCCCTGGCTCTTCCCCAGCTCCAGCTTTCATTGCAAAGGGATTCCTATAAATTGTGGCACCTCTAGAAAACACACAAGTGTGAGGCTGTCCTCTGTTGCCTTATCCTGTGCCTATGGTATTCATATTTTTTGAACAGAGAGAGACATGATTCTCTCTCCTAGGAATTTTCCTGGGAAGTTGTGAGATGCAGTGAGGAAGCTCAGAGAAAGGAGAAAACAATTCTTATCTCTATTTGCTGCTCCTGTTGCTTGGCACATGTGGAATGTGTTATGGAGATTGTTTACCCAGGAGTGATTTGTTAATTGGACACCGGTGAAGGTTGCATGGATTGATTGGCCAATTGGGTCAAAGCTGTGTCGTGACTGCCTGGAGACAGTCACGGGTTTTTCTTTAGTATCTTTTCAGTATTATATAATTCTAATATAGTACAGTATTAATGTAATATAATTTAGTTTAATAAAAGCAATTTATTCAGCCTTCTGCAACATGGAGTCAGAGTGTGTTATATTCCCATTTGGGGGGTCAGTGTTTTGATATGTGCCATGTTTAATTTGTGGCTTTTGGTGTTTCATTAGGACTTTCCAGTCACTTACACAGTACTGGGGGGTGCTTTTGTGGCTGGTTATGAGCCACAGTCTGGCTGCAGCCTTGGCACCAGCAGCCAAGTCTCTCAAACACTGCTTTGTTACAAGCTTCCTTTCCACCTTCTCCTCCCTTTAATTAACTTTCTCCATTGAAGACACAGAGAATAGATCTGAGTTTACTGACAGCCATTTTTCAGTCCATAGTTTGCCAGAATTTCTTTTGAGATCTCTTTAAGAGAAACCCTAAAAGCTCTGGCATCATCCATGCAGTTAGCTATGGAAAGTATCCCTATTGAGCTGCACTGCCTGTCCTACAGAAGGAAAATATTTTTTTACAGTGGTATTTGGTCTCCTCCTCCACAGACCCACGTTTCAGTCCCCCATGCAAATCATACACTCTTGGCTGGGCATGCAAAAGCTGGCAGGCAATTAAATTCCTATGGAAAACTGGTTTATTTTCATAAATGCCAACTGGTGGTATTGAAGACAGTGCTAAATTTGTATGCTTTTTGTCCTTGAAATGTGAGCAAGGGTTCCTTTTGGGTTAATTCCCATTCATTTTTTGCCACTTATATAAAATCTGCTTCTCCCACCCCAGAGGATGGGACACGTCCTCTCCTATCAGACTATTAAAATCAGACTGACTCATGACCCAAAATTCTGTCATACATCTTCTCATCAAAAAACTGCTTTGTTTGCTGAAAGGCTCTTTTTATAATCCCCTCTGGTGCTATTCACTGTTAACACATCTTCCTGTTGTGGTCTTCCAAATTTTCAGTGTTGGTTGAGCAAGGCAAAGGGAACTCTAATTACTGGAACAATCCCTGGAGCAGCTACCAGTGAGAATGCAATCCCAGAGGGTCAAGAAGAGCTTGGATGCTTTTTGGTAAACCAAAATTCCTGCACATTCCAGCTGTCAAGGCAGCCACTGGCCTCTTGAACCAGCTCTCAACTGAACATTTTTAATCATTCCCCTGAGACCTCTTCAACAGCAGCAAACTTGTCCCAGGAAAGCTCAGTTGCAAAGGAAATTATCAGCAGGCTTATTAGTTTGTTGTTGAGTGTGTGGGAACAGTTTACAAAGATAGCATGAAGTGCTTTTCCTTTGGGAGGAGCTGGGAATAAAAAGGTTAAAAAATTAATTTGCAAAAATGAGTGGTTTGGATTCCTGAACAGCAGATATTTGTTTTTGCTGCAGGGTGTTTTTGTTAGCTGAGATAACAGAATAAAGAAGCTGCTTACACCTCTTATTCATCTGCTCAGAGATGAGTGTGATGTGATGTTGCTGTTTCCTTCCAGGGTAACCTTCCCAAATCCTGACTCAGCAGCACTCTGAAAGACAAGTCCTGCATCCACCAGGTCGGCGTGGGAATGCTCATGAAATCATGATTTTCTCAAAGCCTGGGATGTTTTCTGCCCCCAGCCTCACACACCTGTGCTGCTCCCAATGCAGCCAAGCCTGCAGGCTGCTCCTGGCATCCAGCAGTGTGAGAATTCCCCAAGAAATGTCCCAGGATTAGGAATCTTCTGCTATATCTCACTCCATGGTGATGCTGCTCAGCTGTACCAGGTACCAGGTCATGAGCATGATAGGTTACGTTCCTTGAAGTTGTTACAAGAATAGAGAGACACCAAAATTTCCTTCTGAAACCATACAATTAAGAGCTGTTTGACCAAACCCTTCTGACCAATGCACAATTTGAAATAGGAGCAGCCTCAAGGCCACTCTGCCCCAAAAATCAGAGGGCTTATTTGTGTATGATGACTTACATAGTCCAAAATCCAAGTATTTGCTGGCATGAGAGAGTTGGGAAAGGAGCTCATCCTGGAGAAAATGAGGCTCAGGAGGGACCCTGTGGCTCTGCACAGCTCCTGACAGGAGGGGACAGACGGGGGGGGGTCAGGCTCTGCTCACAGGGAACAGGGGCAGGAGGAGAGGGAATGGCCTCAGGCTGGATCAGGGGAGGGTCAGGTTGGATATTTGGGAAAATTTCTTCATGGAAAGGGTTGCTCAGCCCAGGCACAGCTGCCCAGGGCAGTGCTGGAGTCCCCATCCCTGGAGGGGTTTAAAAGCCATGTGGATGTGGCACTTGGAGACAGGGTCAGTGGTGGCTTGGCAGGGCTGGGAGAAAGGCTGGGATTGATGATCTTAGAGGACTTCTCCAACCTAAACAATTGTGGGATTCCATGGTCCCACATCTCTCTGAAGGGACTATAAACCCAGGATGGGGGTCCAATTAATTCTCAAAAAAATCACCCTCTTAATTTCACTTATATTTGCTCACACTAAACATGTTCTGGATGTCTCTTCCCATACTTTATTTCTATGATTTTGAGCAACAGAAAGGAATAATGAGTCAGAAGGTTCTTGGGAAAGTATTTTTTCCCCCAGTGAAGTAGGCAGCACCTATAAATATTCTGCAGGCAGACTCCAGTGCTGCAGCAGTGACCACTCTGTGACGACAGCAGACGCTGCCTCAATAGCAGGAGACAAGCGAGGTTGCTTCTGTGAAAATAAATTTACCTGTAAGCTCAATTTCAACAGCCACAGGGGGAAATCTAACTTCTTTCCTACTTAAAAAAAAATTACTTTCCTGTTGCCAGTGCTGCAGCATCACCACTTGAAAAGTATCCCCATTATTCCACCAACTGATTGATTTCCTCCTCACCATGCTGCTGGTGACTGAATGCATTTTGGGAGCCAATTACAGAAAAAAAAGAATATAGTAAGTGTTGCAAGAAAACCCAAAATTACTGTTTTAAATTTTTTTTTCCTCTTTTCTTCTTCCTTCTATTTAACTCCACAGTAGGAGTAAAGACCAGTGTAAACAAACCAAAATAATTTAATATTATGCATTTACTTGTATAATTTTTTTTTCTGTTGAGCAGAATGCAATAAAACCTTTATTTAGGTTTTATGAATACTGACAAAATGACTTCCACTGCAGCTTGCAGTTTTAAAAACCCATACCTGTGGACAAGTCCTTCTAAACCCACCCCCCAGTATTCTAATACTTGATATTTTATCTGGAATTTGTACCATGTGCCACAAGGAACAAAATGAAATTGAAAGCCTGGGAAAAAAAACCATCACTTTTCTAAAACAAGACACAAGAACAGGAAAAATGTGCTGGTTTTTTGCTTACTGTAATATTAGATATTTTATTCTGGGTTGTTATTATTTCTGTGTGTCTCATGCAGAGGAACTTTTATTAATGGAAATCAAAACCCACAGCAAGGAAGAGGCATTTTCCATCCTATTTCTGACTGTTCCCAGCTGAAGAATATGTCAGGCACAATATAACTTTGCTGTTGCACCAGCCTCTAAAAGATGCTGGCAGATATTTTGAGTTTGGCATTCTGTATCAATAAGAAAACAAAAACATGACAGTTTCCCATCGAGTCAGAACAATACAAGCACAGGACAGAATATTTTTTAGCATGTTTATATTCCATACCACGCATCTGAGGCTGAATTTTTCCCCCCTCTTTTTCTCCACTGTGTTTTCCAGCAGTATATTGACCAATTTATAGTCAGATGCACTTAGAATTCATTGACATCTTTCTCCTATGGAATTACATAAAAGTCGTGAGCCTCCAAGAATAGCAATTTTTTGTCTGCATTGACAAAGAGTATGAACTCAAAATCATGAGTTTTTTAGGGCTCTGCCCTCAAGGGCACAGGGGAAATCCAGGGCTACCTAGAGAAGCATCACCATAGCTCCTGCCAAGCCAAGGTCTCCTGAAACTACTGGTGCCATCATGAATTCCTGTCCAGAAAATTCCAGTAACAGTCAGCACCATGTCTAGAAAATGGGTGAAGCTGACAGAGGGGAAAAGGTCACTCTCCAGTGATGAATTTATACATGAAATAATCTCATTTCCCATTAAGATCATTGTTCGAGTAATTTTGGGTCGAGAGGATTCACCCATGTGCAGTTTTCCTCCGTATAATTTCATACTTTTATAGTCACATTCATCTGGGTATTTGAGGTCCATCAAGGCTTCCTTTTCTCTCCTGGGGATGTATCTCAAACCAGCCTTTGCATTTCCCCCCTATTTTGGTGGGTTTCAGTTTTCCAAAACCAGTTTTTGATATTGCTGAAATTCACTTTTTCTCTTATTTGTTTTCTCTCATTTCTGTTTCACAAATTCTTTTTTATTGGTGAAGAGTTTGGAGGGGGCAGCAACAAAATTTTGGACCCATAAATTTATATGATATGCTTATAGCATTTTGAGGATCATGCTACATCTCCAGTGATAAATACAAGTAGTTTTGACATGTTGGTTATTACTCATCATTTTCTGAAGGCAGAATATTGCTAAAAGTTTAATTAAGGGAAATTGTGACAAATTCAGACAGTCAATATTAAGCTGAAAAACAGGTGAGGGTTATAAAGAGTTGCTGATCTCACTAAGATAGAAGAGAAGGTGGTAACCTGCTGCCTTGAATAAAAGTTTGGATAATTCATGGAAAAACCCCTGGATTTATGATGATTAGAGAACATTTATTATTTGTTTTATTTTTTGTTATATTTCTTATGTGGTTTATTGAACCAGCATATTGGTTCTGATATCATAGTCACATGGGCAAACACCTGGTGTTTAGAACACTCTGGAAAAATCAAAGAATCTGGGTCATCCCTTCCCATCAAGGAAATTTTACCACTGTAATTATGATGAGATAAATGGTTTATCTAGTCCTTTCACAAAGTTTCACATGATTTTGTGAAAAAATTAATTCTGATCCTATTCTGCGATCATATATATGGGGGAATAGTCTGGATATTAATTGTGACTGAAACAATTGTGTGTATGTTGAAAGCTAAGGAAGTTCTCTACTTCTAGGTTTTGAATCTGCACTTCCCCCTGTGTTTTTAACCTAAACACATTCAGCCTCCGCTGCATCACATGCATCACCCTTAACATGATCAGCTGTTATTTTTCACAATATTTTCCACATTTCCTAAGGTTATTCTCCACCTTTCTCATCTCTGCTGTGTGAGCTGGCCAGTGCCCACCCCCTGAGGATGATTCTCATGGGGGTATCACATCCCTGGCCTGAACCCTGATATAAAAGGAAAAGTGATGCCCAAGCCATCACAGTGCACAAGAGAGGAAAATGAAAGCAGTCAAGTTTTCTCTCAAATGCAGCTCATCCTTTTCCTGCTGACACATTTTGTGTCACAAGAAGAAGAAGAACTGGCCTGTTTTGCTTAACACCAATATCTCTTCCTGTTCACTGCTCTGCTCAATTGCATCAAGAATTCAATATGCTTGAATGTGGAACCAGTTTATTGAGTGGAGATACCTGAGCAGTGACACCAAAAAATGAAGGATTTTGCTCCAGTAGAAGCTTTTGTAGAACCAGTTGTTTACTTGAGCAGATCTACCTGTTCCTATCACTTGAAAGCTTATTCAATGAACAACTTCATTATTTGAGCATGGCTGCTGATCAACACAAAAGCATCACCCAAACCCTTTGGTATTAATGCACCTTATTTCTGTGTTTTTACATTGTTTTTTAAATTTTTCTCGCCTCTCTCATGAAGGGAGGTTAATTAGCAGGACAGCTTCTAGTTTTCATTGACTTTTTTTTCTTTGAGTAATGCTGGAAGAAAGAACAACCACCTTCCTCTAAGTAAAACAAAATTATTTCCTCCTAAAAGTCCTGTTCTAATGTTGCCAAAGAGCATGTATGGAAATGGCCTCGGATTCTGAGTGTCCCCACCCTGCACTGCGACAGCTGATACAGAATTTAGCACGATCTTATGTCTTGTTCTTTCCTGCAGCTATCCCATGTTTTCTCTGTCCTTGTGAGACACAATTAATCTCCTTAATTTACAGTCCTGCTTCTAAACAAGTTGTTCCTTTGAATAGTGCAAGGTGGTGCAGTGAAAGGTCTGCCTGCCCATGCCAGGGGGTTGGAATTACATGTTCTTTAAGGTCCCTTCCCACCCAAAGCATTCCATGATTCTATTGCAATGCATGAGGAACGTGCACATCCAGGCATGTTCACACAAAAAAATGCCTTTTTTGCATTCCCAAACTGCAGTGGCTGTGTGCACACTGGGGTTCAGCGTGGACTTCTGCATTTTATAAATAAGGTTTTAGATGCTCAGAAGCCCCTGCAGGCACAGAAGAAAGGGGACACTGACTATGATTTAGCTTTGAACCTGCACCACTGGAAGGTGCTGTTTAGAGCAACCTTACAGCTGCTCTGACTTAAGGAGAGAGGTCAGTGAGCTCTCTCCTCATCATGGAACTCCTGGATGTCTTTTTGTGCTGGAGAGGGCGTGGAGAGGCACAGAAAGTCTTAAAAGGTGCTTCTGAAAGTGCAGACCAAGGATTGAAGAGTTAGTGCTTCTTCCTAGCAAGTCACAGTGCAGTAAAATAAAGAATTTGTAGAAATACCCTCAGAGAAATGTAGGTTTGCAGCTCCATGATGAGGCCTGGTCTGAAGCCTGGAAGACTGCTTGATTTTATCTGCATTCAGAAAAGAGTGAATTACCTGCCACAAGCAGCCAGAGGAGCTACTTTGTTGATGACAAGGGTCTTTCACTTGACTTTATTTATTTCCCTCCAGGTTGAACTTTTTTGAACAACCTAAGATTCTTTTGGCACTGGTAAGACCAGGACAATATGAGGATACTCACAGGGCAATTCATCCCACCAAGCTTAAAAAAATCTCACTCTCTTCATTAGATTTGAGGTTGTAGAACTTACTAAGAGAGAGCCAAGTAGTTCTACTGTTAAGTACATGACATATCTCACTTCCAGTGAAAAATGTCAGGAATAAAGAGATCAATTTAAGGGGAAAGTACAAGAGAGGATAAAATAATTTCAGGGCAAATTCATCCAGAAAAGCTTTTGTGACAGCTTAGTGAGTAAGGCTCCAAACAATTTGTTGAAAGAATAGCTAGGACACCAACCTTACCTGTGTTTTGCAGATCAGGAGGGAGTTTTCTCTGTTTATGGACTTGGTTATGTGCCATGGTTTCATCACAGGGATGGATGGCAGAGCTGAAAACCCTGGGATATATTTTCCAGCTTTGTCTCAAACCAGTGTGTTTCCTGCCCTCTGTGGAAAGCAGGTTGGAGAAGGTGACCTTGCACTGCTAATGAGAGCAACTCAAAGCCTAAAGAAATGGCAGAGATAAAAACTGCTGTGCAAGATCCTGTAAACATATGCAAAAAAAAAAACCAAAACCCAAACCCTCAATAAAAACCCCAAACCACTTTGGAGATATGGTATAATCTCCTCTGTTCATGCAAAAAGAATTAATGTAGGGTGGTAATTAGTTTTTTTTAAATTATACTGTAACTGTACTTAATGATCCTTTTGCCATCTAATCAAGGATCTCACAGTGGCATTTTGCAGTAGTGCTAAAGCTTTTCATACCAGCTCATTTGTCTAACGAGGTTTCTATTTATAAACCTCATTGGAAGTAAAATTAAATTAATGAAAAGTCCATCTCATTTTTCCAAAATACAAGAATATATTCACAGAATAGTTGAGGCTGGAAGGGACTCTCAAGATCATTTAATGCAACCCCTCTCACAAGGCAGGGTCACCTAAAGCAAGTTGCAACAGATATTCTTGTACTGAATTGGTATTGAATATTTATTCACCACTTCAGGCATCACCCAACATGATTTATTGAGAAAACATTTACCTTTGATTCAAGCACTTCCACACAGAAATGTTAGCAGAAGAGAAATGAATGTATTAACACTCTGCTGAGCAAAACCAACAAATAATATTTTTCAGGAATTCTGGGATTTTAATCCCATTCAAATATTTGATAAATAAACCTTTAAGAAGGAAAATAACAACCATTTACATTTCTCATTTTCATTGACTTTGTGGTTTAAAAGTTGGCAGTGAAACATGCACTTGTATGACCTTGGGGCCTTTTTAATATGCTGATACACACTAGGAACATCCATTTTATGGCACTTGCAATCATGAATTAATGCAGAAGAAGTTGTTTTTTAGAAATATTTCACGGTCTCTGTCCTTGAAGGCTTTCAAGACCACACAAAATAAAGGCCTGAAGAACCTGGTCTGAATTCAGTGTTGGCTCTACTTTGTGCAGGAGGTTGGATCAGTGATTCCCAACCCGACTTATCCCATGGTCTCTGCTCTGACATCAAGGCCAGCCAAAGTAATTTTCACTGAAGAGGGTAAAACTGCTCTCTGTGTGCTGATGTTTCCTCAATCAGCTTGAAATAAAAGAAACCAGAAGCCCTGTTCCCAGGGAGGCTATCCAGAGTGAAGCACATTTATCCTGAAAGGTTAAGTGCCCCATTTATCACGACTGGGAACAAAAGTTTGGCTTTGCCAGCGAGTGGCTGCTCCAGCACCACTTGCCCAGCTGTATAAACAGTGAAAAATAAATAAATTCCACCAGCTGAAGGTTTAGGCGTGTTCCTGCCTATCAGGAAGTCTCATGAATGACTATTTGTGTAAAGGGCCCAACAGGCGAAGTCTAAATCACTTTTGTGCTCAGAACTGTTAAATACATCACCACTGCTGAGAGCTGGGGAACTTACTGCCTCCCTGGATGCACATTTACAGGAGGACAAGGGAAAATAACTATAACAATTTGAGTAAAGCCAGAGGAAACAAGTCTCAAAATAGGAAAAGCTGGAAGGTGTTCTGGCTGATCTAATGGAGCACAGTGGTTTGTCAAATATTTACAGTTTTATTCATTCTGTGGTTTGTTAATAAATTTGCATATTTTTTGGCCACTGGAGGGAAAAAAAACTTGTCAGGTTTTGCTGCTGGGATTTTTATGTTTATTTCTTTTTTCTTTTGACAAACATAATCTGAGAAAACCCTGCTGGCTCAGTGATAAAGTCATACACGCAACAGAAAGTGCTTTTTTCCCCTTTCTTTCTTAGAATTAAACTATATTGCCAAAACTAATGAGAAACTAGTGTTGGATTACAAGCTAATTCTGTTCTTATGATTCAGGCATATATGTCTGATTATTCAGCTTTTAAAAATAAAACCTTTGAATACCTCTCAGTCAATAGGCTTTCAGGTTCCTTCCTGCTCCAAGTAATACCACCCCTCCCCTGCCTGAGAGATAACTAAAGCTTTTGAAATAAGGAAAGATTGCTGTCGTTTATGAAAAAGGTAAAAAAAATCACACCTAGGAGCCCTGCATGACCTGCTAATGTGTTGGAGCAGAATGAGAAAATTTTCATGTACAATGGGGGCTATAGAAAAAAATAATCAATAATAAGCAACATTAAGATTTACCCAGGAAATCTTTATTCCACCCACCTCTGAATGTGCATTAGGAAATTGTTTTTGACAGTGTTTACAACTCGCACACGGAAGGAGTGCGTCCTTTAATGAACAGCTATTTGCTCATAGACTCTTTGTGCACTGAGCAGAGGTGACTCAAATAAAAGGCCCTGCAAGGATGAGGGAAGGATGCCAGGTGAGCCTCCCACTGAGCTGGGGAAGAGCAGAATTTAGTGACTGAGATGAGGAGAGGGATTAGATGTTGTGAAATCCAGCACAGCCAGTCAACCAAAAAAAAACCAAAACAAACAAAACCTTTCTCCACTGTGCTGTTGAAGATATCAGGTGTTTTGGGTATGGAACTTCTAATGGGATGCAGGGACAAAGAAGTGTTGGGGTTGGAATGAAAAATTTTGGGAGTGCATAAAAGCTGTTGTGGGATGTTTAGTGGAAAGGACAACATCTTTTCTCATTAGTCCTGCCAAGGGGGAATCTCTGTGTCCCACCACTCACCAGGTGTATCTCAGCAGTGTCCCCCTCCTTCCCAGGACAGTGAGCCCATTAATAGATGCAGATGTGTCCGTAATTCCATGAGAGTTTCTGTGGAATTCACAGTTAGACTGTGATGCAAAAAAACCCCATGGAATTATTTGGGTTGGGAGACCATTATAGACCATTAAAGACCTTAGAGACCATTTTGTTCCACCCCCCTGCCATGTGCAGGGACACCTCTCCACTCTCCTAAGTGTCCAAGGCCAGGCTTCAAGCCCTGTCCATCCTGGCCTTGGGCACTTGAGGGGTCCAGGGGCAGCCACAGCTTCTCTGGGCACCCTCTGCCAGGGCCTCCCCACCCTCACAGGGACAAATTTCTTCCCAGTATCCCATCCATCCCTGCCCTCTGGCAGTGGGAAATTCTATCCTCTTCTCCTGTCACTCAAGACCTTTGTAAAATGTCCCTCTCCATCTTTCTTGCAGGATCCCTTCAGGCACTGGAAGGCCACAGTAAGGTCACCTCAGAACCTTCTCTTCTCCAGGCTGAAAAATCCCAATTTTCCCAGCCTTTCTTCCCAGCAGAGCTGCTCCAACCCTCTGATCAACTTGGTGGCCTCCTCTGGACTCACCAGGTTTCCCCCTCTGACAGTGCCCATCTCTTAGGGAAGGAAAAGTCTGATTATTTTTTATTCTGCCAAAATAAAGCTGAGAACTGAACAGTAGAAATACCCCCACATATGTGAAAAGAAAGTCACAGCTCGCTGGATTTTTATTGCAATAACACAAGAAACTCCATATGTTTTTAACTTTCAACTTTGCCTGTTCCCTTAATGTGGGCAATAAACATATCTATTTCTGAGATATTCATACAGCAGCAAATCAAGAATTTCTCTGCTTGGAGTGAAATAAACATTGACATCTGCTCTGCCTGGTAGAAATTCTACCAGGAACCCAGGAATAGACCAAAAGTGGGAACAATAAAGGCAGATGTGAAACCTTTCTTTGCAAAGGGAGGCTGGGGAGTTTCATATGTTCCATTCTGGGCCTCTCACAAGAAGATATTGAGGAGCTGGGGAGTGTCCAGAGGAGGGAATGGAGCTGGGGAAGGGTCTGGAGCACCAGGAGCAGCTGAGGGAGCTGGAAAGGGGCTCAGCCTGGAAAACTGAATTTCAGGATGTTCCTCTCTGCCCTTCTCTCTGACCTATTGAGGTCCCTCTGAAGGGCCACACAACTCTCTGGGCCACTCCCCAGTTTTGTATCCACATCATTCATAACTAGTGAGGAGAACCCAAGGGCAGAGTGCTGCTGGTCTGGTGTGGCATGGATGGAGATCTGCACACAGAGTCCCCGAGAGACACCAGCAACCCTGGCAGTGGATGTTGGAAACACAAACAGCTCGGGCACCCAGACTGCCTGACTGCAGCAGGGTCCAGCCTGGCTGAAAAATCCCTCTGGATAACAGATGAAGGTAACCCCTCTGAGCTCTGCCTTGCAAAGGCAAAGCTGAATTTTAACCCTCACAGTCTTTCCCTTGCTCTAGCACAGTATTCCACTATCAGTGCTTGCAGCTGATCCTAGAGGAAGTTTAAGTGCTGCGTGATGTACAGAGGCATTTCAGATTGTCACTTCCATGAAATAAAAATATTTCACCTAAATATTAGATAGGAAGTGTATGTTTATCCGTTGTTTAAGGTATTGGCACAGCAACTTACAGCTGAGATTCACACACAGCAAATTCCTCTTTGTGTGTATGTGCAGGGTTTAAAACTGTAAATCAATTGTATTCTTCTTTAAAAGCAAAGAAAATAATACATTTCACTGGAGCTAGAAAATATGCCCTGAGTGAAGGCTGTACAACCAAACTCTGAAGATGATGCAACTTCCATTCCAAGTCTTTGTAAAATTGAGCTGTACCTGGAGAAAGAAGGTACATCTTGATTATATTTTAGATCCTTTATTGTGACTCACAGCCTTGCCAAATACATTTCTAAAGGAGACAGGGTCATATGGAATTTAGTCCTGTGGATGTAGTTTTGAATTTCTTTCCCCCCTTGACCCTAGCTCTGATCCAGGAGCTCTCTGGAGTGTTTAGGACCAAAGGAAGGACATCAGTGACCCAGCAACACCAGCTTTTGTCAGGCTGCTGCTCTCCACTGACCAGAAGTGAACCTGCAGCCACCAGAGGGTGCAAGGAAAATGATCACTCAGATCTTCATGATTTGGAAAAAAGAAAGAATTTCAAAATACATGTGAATGAAGATTTGGGACAAAGGGGATGGATGTGGTTGCCAGCCTTTCTTATTAAAAACAAGCAACATGTTTGAAAGTCTCAATTTTAGTGGCAGAGTACTAAGGGATAAAAGTGTGGAATTTATGTTCTGACCCTAGGACCCTCACTTTATCTTTGCTTATTTGTCAGTAATTTAATTGTAGACTCATAATTATGAAATTCTGGAACAACACAACATTAGAACTGAAGTTCCAGGAATCAAAGCTTGTGCTGGATCATCCTGAACTTCCTGACAGTGGCTCACCCTCTCTTAGAAGCACTGCAAGATGGCTGCAAAAATTCATCAATATTGAAGCACTGAGAGATTTCCTGTTGTTTTATGGTATAAATCCAGATGGTGACATCCTTAAAAAAGTTGTGGTAGAGCACTGATGCATCTTAGGAAGAAATTCTTCCCTGTGAGAGTGGGGAGGCCCTGGCACAGGTTGCTCAGAGAAGCTGTGGCTGGCCCTGGATCCCTGCAAGTGTTTAATGACAGGTTGGATGGGGCTTGGAGCAACCTGGGACAGTGGAAGGTGTCCCTGCCCATGGCAGGGGGTGGAACACAAGATGTTAAAAGTCCTCCCAACCCAAAACATTCTGTGCTTCTATGACCTTCACAAACAAGAAAAAAGTGATGGAAACCAGGTCTCTTGTGAAGATACAGAAGGTGGTCTGTGGTGAAAAAACTACTGACAATTTCAAGGGTGTATTTGACAGTTTTCATGCATTGGTGTGCACTGGAAACCCTCCCTGTGCATTATTCACCCATAACTTTGCAGCTGTGGGGGAAAAAAAATTCTAGAAGGTCTTTCAGTCAATGTAGACAAGTTTGTTATACCTGAAAACATCCCTTGGTGCTACAGCTGACAGCTGTCGTGTCAGCAGCAGCTCAGTGAATACCCTTCACTGAAACCATGGAGGACTTCCCAAAAGCCTTAACAGTAACCTCACATTTCCCCCTCTTGAAGACACTGTGGCCACGACCTGCAATGTGATAAATTTCATCAAGAGCTGTGTCGTGGTTTGACACAGAAAAAGAATTTTCTCGGAAGGAAGAAGTCAGTTTGGATATTGACCAATTGAGGCTGGACACACCTCTGAGAACACAGAGGGGTCAAAAGTAGAATTCCCAGGAGAACTCGCTCTCTTTGGGTCTAGTCAGGTGCAGTGCAGACTCTCCCCTGCCTGGGGATGAGCTGGGTAGCGGGGGGGAAAAGCCATGTGGCCTTCGGAGGTAGGCCCAAGGGTGGAGGGACTGGAACTGAGCTGGGCCCCTGCAGATGGAAGGGTGGAGAAATCTGGGATGTCTCTGTTCCCCCCCAGAGTGTCTCTCTCTCTCTCTGGAAAGAGACAGGGGTGGTTTATCAGTGATACACCACGGGGAAGGAGAAGAGCGGGAGGGCTGCAAGGTGCCCAGCCGCCTGTGGGACCCAGAGCCTGGGCAGCGAGCCATCCTTGGGAGTCGGGACTTTTAACCCTTCCTTGAGAAATGAAGACTTTGTGAAATATTACTTCTCCTTAAGTTGAAGGAAAGAGATACAGCCTGGGACCTGAGATTGTGAGGGAAAGAAGGTTGGGGGGAGATGATGGAGTGGATTTTGGCTGGACTTTTTCTTGGTAGCCACAGACTCAACTGATCTTCTCCTCCAAGAGAGACTGTATTTTAGGAGGATGCCGGTGAGCCAAAGAGACCTGCTTCAGCTGGGAAAAGACAGAAGTGGAGTGAACAGAGAAAAGTTAGGGAGGTTTGTGGTGGTGCCCCCTGTCTTCAGAGAAGAAGAAGAGAAGAAGATCTCTGTTCCTGGATCCTTGGCCCCATGGGGAAATGGGGGGGACTGCGGTCCCAAAAATGAAAAAACTGAATTGTTGTTTTTTCCCTCTTGGCAGAGCATCCTTGAAAGGAAAAAATCCTAAAAGCAGTCTGTCCATCCATGCATTGGTGGTGAGAGCACCGTGCATGGAAAGGAGAGAGTCACCATGGCAAACTTTTTCTCCGTGCGGTGCCATGTGTGACATGGAAACAGCAGAGGTCACAGCTGTGTTTCTTGGGGGGGGGGGGTCTCTGGCACAGGAGAGGCTCCTCTCTCCCTTAATGGACTGAGTATTGATTATCTGGAGGGTGGGAACCTGATTGGGTTCCAGGTTGTGTCTTGCTGTGGTTTGTTGGAGTTGGGTGGTGGGAGGAGGAATGTTTTGAATGGTTTTCATTTTGAATTTTGTGTGTGTTCTTTCTTTCTTTTTCCTTTTATAGTAGTACAGTAGTAGTAGTAGCTTAATAAATATTTTTTTTTTCTTGTTATTAAGCTTGGGCCTGCTTTGCTCTGTTCTTGATCGCATTTCACAGCGTTCAGTTGAGAGGTTACGCATTTTCATGGGGGCGCTGGCATTGTGCCAGTGTCAAACCATGACAAGCTGCGAGGCTGAGGAGGATTTAAAGAAACACGTGCATCGTGGGAACTCGCGTTCGGCACGCTGCCTGCGGCGTTTCGGTCAGGGCAAAGAGGGTCAGAGCATTGTTCTCCACACCAAATACATCCTGTTCTCCAGGAGCACAGCAAGAAGGCAGACAAGGACTTTTCAAGGGCTTCTCAGGTAATCTTTGCTCAAAGTTGCACAACAGAGAGCTGCCAGGTACGTGAGATATTTCAAAAGTTCTCCGTGTAGAAATGCGGGTGGAAGGTGAAGCGATGTAGGATCAAAAATCACCTTTGCCCTTCGCAGTGCTCGTGTCACAGCAGCCTGCACGTGGCAGCAAGGTCTGGCAGATGTTTGGGACAGCCCACAGCTGGATGGGCACTGCTGTGGGATTGGTTATTGAGTTAGAAGGCATCAGATGCAGAATGAGAGGGAGGCATCAATACCAAGCACAGAAAGAGAAATACACACACACACACACTCTCTGCAGGAATGTCAAGAATTTTAGGGCAAGTATTTTATCCATAAAGAAAAGATTTAGAAGAAATTTTAGCAAAAATCCAGCCTGTTTCTCCTATGGATGAGCAGCAGAGGAACATAAACTGGATGTATTAATCTCAGATCCAGGGAAACTGTCTAGCAAATGGATTGCTGTGGAATTCCAAACGATGACTGCCTCTTTCTCCAAACCATGTTTGCCCACCCTCTGTCCCCCTTCTTCTAAGGACATGTGGCCAGCTGAACCTTCTTTTGGGAGATGTGCTGACAGGCAAACAAAGAAGGGCTCTCCCCACCATGGAGAGGCAGCAATTAGGAAGACCTCAGAGCAAAGATGGCCAATTTTGCCTGCAATTCCATCAGTAATGGGATTAGAGATTAATCCCACATGCAGATTTGCCTGAAGGAGTCAAAGTACTTTGGAAATTAAAAAATAAAAAAAGCTTCCTGCAGTTCAACAAGCCAGCAGTCCTTGGGGAATACTCCATTCAGATGAATTAGTGACCAATTAAAGCCCTGGCAAGAAATGACCTAATCAAAGATGTGTATTGAATTGCTAAAATTGTTTTAAGCCAAATATGAACAACAGGGATAAGAGCAAAATGATCCAGCCTGGAATATAAATGCTTTTTTAAGCAGAAGATGGGGCAGCTTCTCTCAGCTCTTGGTAGAGCACACACACTCATGAAGGGCTTGGGAACAGGGGCTGAATTCCACACAAAACTGAATTTTGCAGTCCTCTGTTACCGATCCACTTGCCTTTCACTCTGGGGACTCACAGCAGTGCCCAGGAGCCTAAAGTTGAATTACGCTCTACACACCTGAGCACCAAATCAGCAAATCAGGTTTTTTTTTTCCCTCAAAACTCCACATAAATTTGATAAGAGAATATTTTCAGATGCTGTGTTTTGCTTTGTACAGGTCAGGCTCCTCCAACACATATCAATATTTGCTCTCATTTAAGGGTCAGGACACTGCCAAGTTCACCACTTGGAGTCAGTAAGCAAGAAACTTATTTTTCCTTTTTCCTAAGTCTCATTTAGATTGAGGAAAACCACTTTTTCATCTCACACAGGTTACCAACCAAGTTATTTACAAATTTTCTGATATGTTTATCATTTTCAGCCAGGGTGGAATGTGCATTTTTAAGCTAGATTTTAAGATGATCACTACTTTAATTGTAACCACCAGTGTGTTTTGTGCTGTTCAATTAAGCTTTGAAGGGAAAAAAAAAAAGTTTACATTTCTCCAAATTCTGCTCAATTTTTTCCCCAGTCTGATGCTTAAGGATATTTTCTCAGAATTTAGATCATGCAACACAAATGCAAATTCATATCAGAGTCTTAAACCACTGGGAGGTATCTTGAAGAGAAGTTTAGCTGTGGAATTCAGTGCCATTTGTATTTCCAAAAAGCAAACCAGCCTGCCTGAACAGCTTTCCTTACCCCTGAAGAAGGAAAAGCTCCAAAGCATATTTAAAATTTAGATTAGCAAAATGCATCTGTCCAATCTCCCTTTGATGCCACCTGAGAGAAGTTCAAGGAAGGAACACGGGTACCAAAGAGGTTGATGGAGGGACCTGCAGCAGGTCAGGTGGACAAAAAACCAACTTTTTGATTTAAAACCACCTGAAGTTCAGTATTTTCACTTATGTCCATAAGAGAAAGTTATTGTGCACCTTTTCTTTCACTGACCAAAAAGAGATGAGAAAAGGTGCAGCAGGTTTTGCCCTCACAGCTTAGAGACATCATTTCTAAATTAGGAATATAATTTACTACAGTAAGTAGATTCTCTACTAAAGCAGCTACACAAGAACATTATGACCAAACTAAAAGGAAAAAAAATGTTATTAAATTATTATTAAAATTAGTCAGAATAAAGCTAAGGATTCAAAAGTCAGGACACCTATTTTCTTCCTGCTTTATCTCCCAAGATCTTTATGTAAAATCCCGGTAGTCCCTAAAGAATTTAACACCAGCTGGAAATATCCTACACAAATTTTGTCCCCTTTCATACTCTGCAAGTCACCAGAAGTGTTGGTTTTGACTTAAATATCTTTGTAATTAAAAAATTTAGAAGCAAACACCTCGTTCTGAAAAAAAAAAAAAAACCCTGAAAAGCCAACATTGGCTAACATCAAAAGTAATTGATTTTTTTTTTTTTCAGGAACAGTATTTCAATCCTATAAAAGCCTTAAACAAAGCTACTGCTTTTATACCTGCAGGTATTCTCTCTCTCTACATAGATAATGACCTGACTTAATTGCCAATTAGTGGAGCTCCTCCCAGTGAGACTTTATTTTATAAATGAGTCCTTCTGAATCAATAATCCTTCTGTTATGTGTTTAAGCTTTTTGCATGTATTTAGGAGAGGCTGTATTGAAGTGAAAATAAAGGGAAAAAAGAGCAGTTGAGGGTTGGTTTGTTCTTTATTTTCATATTTTAATGAATTTTAATATCTGTGGGTGCTATGCAATTTTCATTCAAGATTTTTTTTTGGTTTTTAATAAAGGAACAAGTACTTTTAGGGGGAGTTTTAATGATATAGTTTGGCTCTTTTGGTACTTTTAAACTTGGGCACAAGGGAGAAGGAGAAAAACTTATGCTAAATAAAAAAGAAAGAAAAATTAAAATTTCCCTGGCTTATAAATTTCTTCTGAGGTCATCAAGGTGAGGTCAAATAATTACTGCATGTAAAAGTCAACTCATAATTTTCACTTCTTTCCAAGACATTTAACAGACAATTCGTGCTTGAGCACAGCAAGGAGAAATAAAAGCAGCAAAATTGTTGAAATATTTTAAGATCTAGGCTGACATGAGGATTTCCAACTCAATGAGACACAATTTTCTTTAAAAGAGAGATATCTTTTATGTTTTCATTGCATACAATTAAACACACTTCATTTACATGGTATAATTTTCCAGCCTGTTATAAATAATGTTTTAAGTATTATTAAATATCAACATAATAAGATATTTTCAATTCATGGTTTGGGCCTAAAGTTCCTTATCAAATATTAGTAGAGAAAATTCTTGGGCTGTTAATAGTTTTTCTTATGTGGCCACTTCAGGAAAAAAAAAGTAAGAGTTGTTTATTCTGCATTACTGTGCACTTGTTTTAGACCTGGTGTTCAGGTGTTGTGAGAAATCAGATTACATGCCCGTGATGTAACTTGTTGGCTATGAATCCCTGCAATAATTTCAAACCAGAATTATTTAATCTGACAAGACAACTGAGGAAAACCAGATGCTTCTGTTTGGGTAATTTAGTTCTAATACAGAGCCCCTGGGGCAGCAGCTTCCATTGCAAAACTTTCACATCCCAGGTGCAGAAGAACAGGGAGAGGGAAGAAAATCTGGATTTCACCATTACATTTGCTGTTATGAATGTGCACACTTAAAAAATTCAAAAGCTACTAGTGCTGTAGATCAGTTAATCTGATTTTAATTGAAGTTACCTAAACTGGAGAACAGAAATATGGCACAAGTAGAGAAGAAAAAGCACTGGGACCCTTGGGCAGCTAGTGAGAGAAACAGGAGCTTGGAAAGGACTTTCATCCCATGAAAGGTGATTTTTCTGGAATGAAAAGGAGCCCTATGCACCTGCATTTTTAAATTCATTTTTATTTTGAATACCTGAACAATTTTTTTTCTGGTGATTTATTCTATGAGTATGATGAGAGGGAGAATATAAATAGATGAAACAATAATAATTTTCTTCCCCTGTGAGAATCCTGGAGTAACAAAATGTGTTGCCAAAGAAGCTACTGCATCAAGGGAAGTGTGTCAGAGAAAAGTGATGCTGAACTTGGCCAAGAGAATTTCACACGGTGGTAATAGCACAAGGAAAAAGCAAAAACCAAATGAGATTTTAATTTGTCCATTATGCTTATCTGGTCACAGGGAACCATCATGAATTTTGTGCAAGGATATCCCTAAAATCCACTGTAATGGGGATAACTGTGAGCAGCATTTCAAGTGTTACACAGAGATACAAATTTAGGCTTATTTCTTTGAAAAAAATAATACTTTTCTGAGGTAAAACAGAGGAATTATTTCTTGAAATATCATTATAGTTTACCAGTATTTAATATTTATTTTAATATCATATATAAAATTTATGTTACAGTCTATTTTATAGCTTATATTTTAATATAAAATTTTATTTAATTTAAATTTATTTTAAAATATAATATAATATAATATAATATAATATAATATAATATAATATAATATAATATAATTAATAGAATGTAATATATTTTCCTTTTAATATATA
Source organism: Taeniopygia guttata (assembly GCF_048771995.1). Classification (NCBI taxonomy): domain Eukaryota; kingdom Metazoa; phylum Chordata; class Aves; order Passeriformes; family Estrildidae; genus Taeniopygia; species Taeniopygia guttata. The sequence continues at coordinate 3,299,175 of NC_133028.1, forward strand.
TATTCTCAATACCACATTTCAGCAGTCACAGGTAAACCATAACTGCTTTACCTATTTCAAGCAGAAGCAATTCCATTAATGACATTTATAAACTGGAGAACTTTATGGACATTTCTTTTTGAGATTTTAGATAGAGCAAAATGAAGAATAAGCAGCTCTTTCCTTTAACTTCTCAAAATTTAATATATTTTCATCACAACTCCTTGTATTCATCCCTTCTGTAAACAATCCTACAATCTTTCAATCTCTTTTTATGAAATTTTTATTCCAGCACCCTGATTATTCTCATAACCAATTTCTGAACCCCGTGTGATTCTGTAATATACTTCAGGAAGTCCTTTTGTATTTTTTATGAGAGGTAGAATAACTGCTCCTTTTGCTGTTCTAATCTGCCTTCCAGCCTCAAACTATTTTCAGTCTTCTCTACCTGTTCCTGACGTTTTATTCCCGTTTTGTCCCGCACATCCTCTCCTGTATTTCCCAGCAGGAGATAGGATTTGCATCAGCTCTCGCTGATATCCCAAACCTTGACATCTCCATCTAAGCTGCTGTTAGAACCAGAGCAGGGTGTATAGATTTGTCTTTTGGAATTGTTTGAGGCTGATCTTAAAAATGAAAAATATCGTGTGCGTGTGTTATCAGGGAAGGGGGATGAAGAACAGGAGCTGCTGGTGTTTAACTCGTGGCAGGCAGCAGAAAACCATTTGATATATCCAATAAAACCTGATTTAAAACCAGCATTTTGAAGATTTCTTATATTTCATTTCAATTATTGCCCCCCAGAGCTGAAGTTATAAGCACCCATAAGGGACCATCTTTCCCTTCTCCAAGGTCATCTCTATTTGCATCACAGATGGGTTTCTACATGCTTGTTATTAAAATCTTCTGCTGATAAACACACAACTTTTCCCTTTTAGCTCCTTAACTATGTTCACTCTGAAGTTTGTACCTGTTGTTTGATCAAATCTTCCATTCTCCATTTTTGTTTTACATTACTCAATAACTATATTTCCAAAAATTAAAGATGAATATTGCGTTGCTTCTTGTGTCATCTCTACATTAACATGTTGCAGGGAGGAAAGAGTCTTGACATTCTCCTTATAAAATATAATTCAGTGGCTTATTTGTGTCCTAGATATTCAGAAAAAATTTTGTGGTTTTTTTTTTTTTTTCAGATGTGTTACTTGGAATGGAAATCAAAAAAACTCACTCTGTGTGATTCTATTTTCTCCTTTCCCCTGTTTTTAAGTGCCTGGAGAGAGCCTAGAAGAAAGATGGGGAGAGACTTTTTACAAGACCGCGTTGTGGTTTTAGGTGCAGTTCTTTCTGTAAACCAATTATTTAATTTTCTTTACTTTAAGGATGAATTTATTCACACTGGTATACTCAGGTGCCAACTCCCTCTGACACATTTGGGACAATAGCAGAGAGGAGTCTCTATAGGAATTTAAAATTAGAAATTAAGATAAGATTGATGATATTAATGTCCCAGAGTGAGTTAGCTGGAAATCTGGTCATTCAGCCAAAGTCAGTGACAGGACTATGGTAATATGGAAAGCAGATGTATTAAAAACAGGACCCAAATTTTTCAGGTACATGGGTTTTGATTCTACCTGTCTGAAAAAAATACCCCAACTTTATCTTCTGCCTTGGAGAAGATTGGTCCTGAATTGTCAGAAGGGTTAAATTCACTTCTGCTCAGTGGAATCAAATGAAAAGAAAAAGAAATCTGTTCATGTATTCAAGGCAGGGAGTAACAAAAGCACTACAATTACAGCATCAGAAAATAATTTTGAAGAGAAAGGAGCTCTCCTTCACTAATGCATTAAAGTATTTACATATGTGTCTATACATATCCTTCATAAAAGCCATTTGCCTTTAAAATAGACATTCACTGGTTATTCTTAAACACATTTTTCTCATATTATTCTGTGTCCCTTCAAGTACTTTTATTTGTTACAATGAGGTGCTGCAGCACTTAAATGTAATGGGAACTCAGTTGAAGACTCCAGGTGCTGTTGTAAATAAATGTAAAGGCAGCCAGCAATGGCTGAACCTAAAGAATAAACTTCCCATGGAAACAGGGATAATTTAATCCAAGGTCACAAGGAATGGTTGCATCCTGTAAAGATTAACTTTTTTTCCCTGAAAAAGTCTTTTAAGGTAAGAAAAACAGTTGCTATTTCATTGATCATGTATCAGCTCAGGTTCTTCAAGCTGTGTTCTCCTGTGATTCCATTCACAGCAATTTAAAAAAGATCCCAAACTCTGTCAGACAGAACTTCCAAGCAGCTCACCCTGGGATTTCAGCATGGGGCAGCTGCAGAAAACAAAGTAGTTTAGAATGCTGTTGGTGTTGTGAATCAAGACATTTTTAGGTAATGGGGGGAAAAGTGAAGAAGAAGAAGAAAGTTTTATGATCCAGCAAATGATGTGAGTTTTCCAGTTTCTTATTTGGTGCTGGAAAACAAAATGGACCAGTTCTGCTGGTGTCAGCATGAGTCTGAATTCAGTGGGAGACAATGATTTTGTCATTTTGTCAGCTTGGTCCAACTGATGCTTTGCATCTTCATGAAAAAGCCTGACACAGAATGACTCTTCCAACAGGAAAATGTTAATAGCAGCAAGTAGTTGATAAATTATCTCTGTGATAATCTCACTGATTTTGGCTAACTACTTGATGAAAATACCCAGGGAAGCAGTACAGGGCCTTTACTGAATGATCTGGCAACAAAAAACAGATGCAGGGAATAATTTTTTTGAGACACTTCTTAGAATTCATTTTGTGACTCAAAGAAGAACTAATTGCTGATGAATTTGTATCCAGAGTTGTCTTCTGCATTGTCAGGGCATTGACAGCACAGGAGTTTGTTCCGACAGCTGTTCTGCCTGTGCTTTGCATCTTAATCAGGCAGTTTTCAGAGAGTTATAACAGCATTTGCCACATCCCCTCCTTTGCAAACATTAATTAATTAAGCAAAACTCTTTCGAAACAGCAGAAATTGCAAAATCTACAGAGCAAACATGGAGGGATGAAGAGGTGAACAGCAACAGCAAACAGACAAACTCTCCATGACTCCTGGAGTTGTGTTCTTGGTCTGCCCAAATCTCAGTTCAGCTCTCCTGGGTGTCCCCATGTCCTCAGTTTGAGGTGTTTTATAAGGAAGGGTGCTTCCTGCTTGTCACATAGGGTGTGTATGATATGGATTATCCAGACTGAATTTTTTAACAATAACATTGTTCGTTTGGCCTTGCTAGACAGATAATTGCCTGATAAATTAAGGGTCTGTGCTGACAAACTGCAGATTTTGTCAAATAAATATTGTCAAAGCTGTTAGGACCCACCTTTTTTGCCTGTGTAGTTGAGTTAGTGAGTTTTAATGAGTTTTAACTCACTATTTTGGCATATTGGGCAGTAAATTGTCAAAGTAATGCCTACATTGCTATTCTTGTAAAGAAGCTTGAATGGCACCTCTAATCTCAGTAGGCAAACACTTTAAACATGGTAAAGCAGGTTTTTGGTATGGATTTTTTTTTTTTTTCTATTTGTGGCTGCTTCTGTTTGGAGATCGGGTTATAATGGATCTCCAATTTCATTTTTAGGAGTTGTAAGTACTTTTTGTTGTTTTAATGAATTAAATACGGTCACTGAACAACCATCAGAGGGGTCAGAGGGGAGTTTTTCATGTGAAAAGAGATGAGAGAAGCTGTGACTACCCCTGGATCCCTGGAAATGTCCAAGGCCAGGTTAGATAGGGCTTGGAGAAACCTGGGATAGTGGGAGGTGTCCCTGCCCATGGCAAAGGGGTCAAATGATGTCTCTTTAAGGTCCCTTCAATCCCAAGTCCTTTTAGGATTACATGATTTTATTTTGAACCTGTGTTTTTTCTTTGTGAAAGAGCTAAAATTGTGGACTGCAGTTTGGGAATAGGCTTGAAAAGGGAGTTTTGAGGGAATATTGGTTTTAGGAAACTTTTTTTTTCTTTGTGATTAAATGCCTAAAAGATACAAGAGGAGGAAAAGAAGACTCTGAGATCCCTCTGTACCAGATGGTATCTGAAGATAGCTCATAACTCATTGCAAGGGTCAGTCATGTTAAGAGCATTGATTTAGAAGAGGTGTCACTTTTGTCTCTGATCCAGTCAAATATATTAACCATATTTTAGCTCTTTTAAAACTCCATCACCTTTCCTCAGTGATGGCTTCCCACCCATTTTTCCACTGTGGATTGTATGGTGGGCATTTTTAAGATCATTTTGTGTTCCCCCTTTCCCAGGCAGATACTGTCCTTCTGCTGTCGAGTGGGAAAAATGTCTCAAATATATTTTATTGGTTTTTATCTGAATGCTCCAGATAGTAACATGGCTAATTCATCTTCACACTTCCCAATATGACCACAGTCCTAAACTTCTCTCTGGGGTCACAATCACGCCTCAACATTCACATATCATAATTATTTGAGTTTGATAAGACAGAGCCCACATCAAAGAAATAAATCTCTTCCTTTCTCCACATCCAGGTTCTTGGAAACAATAAAGAAATTCAGTCCTAGGAACAAAGATTTCTCCTCCTTTGTCTTTCCAGTCAGAGATGTGGAGTTCTGATGAGTACTCATTATAATTTCCTTGCTTCTAGAAGCTCATAATTTTCCATGAATTCCAGGTAGTGCTCAGAGCAATCGACAGCTGAGCAGGGGAGGAGGGGAGTGGTGAGCTCTTCCTCACATTTTGAAAAAGATTTTTTAAAACAAGAGTTTTCAGTGTTGATGCCACTATTTTTTTTCATTGTTCATGGTACATTTCCTGCCTGACTTGTGGCTGAGTTTTATAATCTTCCTCTGGCCACTTGGAGCTGCTGTCCAAAGGGTTTGAGCTTGGCATGGATCTCTTTGGATTTGGGAGAATATTGATCATCTTACTAGTTCTCTTAATTTAATGCGTTCAAGTTGGTTTGTCTACTTTGTGATCTTCCCGAAAGGCAACCCATCATTTCTTACTGCTAACTCTTTCAATTATTATCAGGGAACCTTTTCACAATCCTTTTTTAACTTTACTCTCATGGAATTCACCTGTTCCTTCCTAAAACATTAGTTACTAATGACCTTTTGATCTACATCTTTCTTTTCTCCTCCCCTGCTCCAGTAATATTTCAACATTAAATATGCCATGCAAGCTGATGTGGCAGCAAAGAAATGAGTCATCTCTTAGAACAGAGGATTATTTTTTTTCTAGTCGGTAGCAGGAATTTCCTTGAATTAAAAGGAAAGGTCAGAATTCAGTGAACAACAAGCAATGACAATGGAGTGAATAATCAATCTGGGCGTGCAGGAGAAGTGTGTGTGACTGGGATTTAAAGAGAGGGAAGAAGTTTGAAGAACTGTTTTTTTTTTTTGACAAAATAAGTAGAAATAAGTGACTAAGAACTAACACCCTGAGCATGCTGTTAGCTTCATGTATTGTTCTTTTGTTCACACACACACATTCTGTCCTGGTTTTCAAAAGCTTTTTAGCATCACCAACTTTATCCTCCTTTAATCTAATCTTTGCTTTTCTTGTCTCTCCATGGCAGAGACTTTGCTCTACAGATATTTTCCTGCTGAGGAACTCTGGGCTTTTGCAAATAATGGCAGAAATAAATACTCAGAGTAAATGATATGTACAATATATGTGTATGTGATTTTGGGGAGGAGCCTGGCTGGAGATTATTGAAATCATTAAATGGATCTGAAAATATCTGTATCAAAACCACATTATCCCTTTCTGTCCTCTGTTCGAGAAAATAACCCAGCTCTGAATCAAACCAAGCACAGTGGAACAGGGAAGAACAGGAGAAAAAGGCAATCCTTTGGATGAAATCCTCGTGCTGCTGCTGCAGGAAAAAAAAAAAAATGATGGAGGCTCCTGAAGATTTTCATTCTCACCCTAAAAGGAGACAAAACACGCTGGGAATGGGCATGTTATCCAGAGATTTTTAGTGTCAGGCTTCTCTCTGTACAGACTTGTTTGCACACACTGGGAATTAGCAAGAAGAGATTACTGAAGGCCATCAAGGACCCAGCCAAAATCCTGATTTGCTTTGGCACAAATGCAGGGTGACATAAAGAAACAGATCAGCCTGTCCTGCCCAGCCTAGAAAAACTCTGGGATGGATCAGCTGGAGGAGTGGGCGCCAACAGTGGGGAATCTGTTGTGATGTAGAAGATTAAAATTTCCTTCCTAGGCTCTGTGATGATCCATAAAAAAATGTGGCTAGGAAAGGTAGAAAAGTCCAAAGCATTTTGTTGAAAAGATCACAAAGAGAATCCTGAAAATAAATAAGAAAATGCACACTTGGGCTTCTGGAAAAGCAGCAGCGTAAGGATCCATTATGTTCTTGGATTTAAATGCCTCCATGCCCCAATGGACACACATAGCTTCAAATGATGCTGTGGACTTTTGGCTTTGGCTCCCTTGTAGAGATCACAATTCCTGAAACTGCAAGGTTTTTTTGGAATTCACAGCTGATGTTACTGTGAGACTGGGAGCACTGGAACAGCTGCTCAGGGCAGGGGTGGAGTCCCCATCCCTGGAGGGATTTAAAAACCATGTGGATGTGGCACTTGGGGACACGGGTCAGTGGTGGCCTTGGCAGTGCTGGGGGAATGGTTGGGATTGGTGATCTTAAAGAGCTTTTCTACTGATTCTGTGACTTCAGACAGTGATCTTGCTCCACTGGACATCAGGAGTGAAGTGGGTAAAATAAAATCCTACAGAAACTTTCCTCGTGCTTTCACTTCTGTATTCAGGTGGCAAGGTGTGAGTGTTAGAAATAAAAAAAAGTTCCCTTGTCCACTATCAACCACTTAAGAAAATTATGCCCCCTTGCCAAAAGCCCTTTGGGTCATTTTTGGCAAAGATGTTGCAATCATTTAGATTGTGACTGTACCTTTTTTATTTGTTATACCTTAATTCCTTCACAGGAAGGCAAAGTCAGGCCTCCTTTGAATGGCATTTCCAGTAATATTCACATTTCTGTGAGTGATGTCTCTACCGAGACCCCTTCAATGGACATAATGTGCAGATTAGGGGTATTATAAAAAGTGTGGAAACAGAATACTCAACTTGTCCATTCTCCCAAGTACAAGTGAGAAACTTTGGCCTTTGACCATGTCAGGCTTCATGTCTTTTCACTGAGATGAAGTTTAGATTCTCTTGAGTTGACAGAAATTGTCTAGCAAAGCTTTCAAGGTTGGGGGAAGAACATTTGTATTTGCAGTGACCATCTCAATGAGTGCCTTCAATAATTTTTTAAAATAATTTAGGCTGAGTCCCTTCTAAATCCAAGTTCTTCACCAGGGATACCTGAACTCTATGAAAATGGGCAAAATTTGCGCCTTTCTGCTAACAAGAGAACTTCATTAAATGGAGAGAATTTCCTAAAACAATAGTCAAGCTTTAGGCAGAAAGACTCAACATCCTTTTTTGAATTAGAAGGAACCTATGTCAATATGTCAATAAAAATATGTCAGTTTAAGGGTATTGTAGTGAATCCAGTTAGACTCCAAAGAGCTACACAACACTGTAGGACAGGTTTAGCTCCTGAGGGAGTTCTTCAGTGGCACAGAAGAAATGACCCCTCTATGGGGAAAGACTTGCTGTGCTAACAGACTTTTAAAAATTCTTGTGTAAGTTGGGAATTGTACAAGAATTTGCAGCATTCCAGTGAATAAACAAATGTAGGGGAGCCTGGTTAGCAATGAGGAAGAGAAGCAGAAAAAAATACGTCAAATAAATGGCCAGGGGTTTTTTAACAGCACCCTACGAGGCCTTGACTGCATGGGTGCAGTTTGGCAAGGGGAAAATAGATCCCTGTTTGCCAAAGACTTCTCTGCATATGGGATCATAAAATCCGTCAAAAAGAAGGAAAAATAGAAGGAAAAAGAAAAGGAAAAAGACCTTCCTTGTTCCTCATGTCATTCAAGAACTTGTGACAGCTTTGGTTGACAGGCACTCAGTGCCTGTCAGGATTTTTTAGGGTGTAACAGATCATTTTATCTTTTTAATGATACAGCCAGAGGGCTGGAGAATCTATAATGTATCTTGCTTCCAAAGCAATAAAACAAATGAGTGAAGGGCTTTTTAAATGCACCTCTAAAATAATGGAGCGAACCTTTTAAACAGGTCTGGCCCAAATACAAATTAATTTGGCATATGGATAATCTCTAGCAAACTCTTACTAAGGCAGAGAATTCCCCTTTCTGTCTGCAGTGCTTTTAAAACACCTTCAGAGCCAACCCTGAAATGGCAACTTGCAACCTGAGGGTTTCACTAATAAATCAAAATAGCAAAACTCAAGGAGGAAGAATTTGAATACCTAATTTCAGGTAAAATGACAAGGTTAAATACCTTGCTGGCATTTAAATACTGTGCTGAGTGCATTTGAAATGCAGATATATTGCTGGGAGTTTGAGAAGGTAGATATCCTAGGACAAAATTTATAGCCTGTCATGGTAGAAATTATTTAAAGAAAAATGGAGCATCTCTGGAAATCTCAAGAAAATATAGGGAAAAAATCAAGAGCTAACAAAACAGCAAAAAAAAAAAAAATAGAAGATGTGTGATGGGAGAGATTTTAAAGTAAAAATTTAGATTTCATTTAAACACAAATGAAGAATTTCTGAAGACAGTTTGGGTGTCTTGTAAAGCATAAAGAAGTTACAATCACAGAGACAAGTCCGGGAAGTGTGTTATTCCCTGAGAAGCCAAAAAAAAAAATGGCGTGCAGAGTAAAAAGACACCAGAGCAGTAGAAATGTGAGTGTTCTTCAGAACAACACTGATCAATTACACAAAAAAGTGGGGGGAGGAATGTATTAAAAGTTCTGGATAAGTGGAAAAAGATCCCCCTTGGACCTGTTTTGTTGACAAGGATGGAGATGGGCACTTATGGCCATGAAGGCCACACTTACAGGACTTACATTCCATTTCTTGCCCACCTGGACCTTCAGGCCCTATTTTGGAGAACAACTTCTGGTGTATAACAGGGATATTTTTCTTTTTAAAAAGGAAATATTTTTACAAAAAGTGACAAAAACCTTTTACAATCAGTAAAAAGTGTATGTGCAACTACAGAGCCCACACTGGTAAAGTGGAATGAACCTCCAGAGCTCCCAAGAACTTTTGAAGAAATCTGGCCATGCCATAAAATATTTCTGCAGGGCAGAAGAATAATGGCAAAATGCATTCTAATAATTGCATTTATGCAGTTTGATCTGCATAAATAAATATGCTGTGGCTTCCCATTCCCTTCTCCAGAGCCTCTGGCAAAATGTAACAACAAAACTCTTCTCTGGCAAGAGGAGCCCGTGTTTCTTCATAACAGACTCCTTTGTGCATCTTGAATTTCAAACTCAGAGAAAATTTTATTGAAAAAGAAACTCCAAGCAGCTCAAAACCCAAGGTCATTGTGACTGACAGGCTGCTGGCACTGAAGGATTTGACAGGCTTGCAAACACTTGCATCCGATGATAGTTTCCTTTCTAAATTAGAAATTTGCTGGTAGAAATCCAAGAGGGTCAGGAGATATTGCATTTCAAAGCTTAGATGCTTCTCACTTCTCATCAGGTTATCTTTGACATCGTGGTTTGGTGCAGAATCTCCTCTTTGCTCCAGCTGAATCTCAATCAGATGTCGCAGCTCTTGCTCCCCAACATCCACCCCACCTCCACCCGTGGCTGTGGATCTCTTCTGACCCCATAAATTAGACAACAGGATGGGAACAGTCTCCATGAGGCATTTTCAACTCCAGAAGCCCTCACTTGCAGCCAGCAGCTGAGCATTCTTTCAAAGAAAAAAAAAACAACAACTAATCAAAAGGGGAAAATGAGGATTTGCAAAGGCACTGCTGAAATGGTGGTGATTTTCTGACTTTTTCTGCCCAGTGCAGGGGCTGAGCTGGTGAGAGTAAATGTGAAGAGCTCTGTCCAGGGGCAGCACTGAACCACAAAACACTGCAATTGCTCCCATGGCTGGAAAAGTGAAGGGGTCAGGAAGAGCCCCAGCAGATTCAAGAGGCGAGTTGCATGTGGGAAACTATCAATATTTTTAGGTTGTTTTGAATAATGAGGAGAAAACAGATTGTTGTGGGTTTTTTTCACCTGTGTCATCCCGTGATTTAGCTCATGTGTTTTCTGTTAATTTTCTGTTAATTTTCTGGATCACTTTTTGTTTCTCTACTAGACCTCACCTTCAGCAGAGAGTTTGCCTCTGGGAGTTTGCAGAGATATGAAGTAAAAGTGTGTTGGTTCTGCCCTGAGCACACTTAGAGTGATTCCTAGATTTTGACATGCCTTAGTTTCTGCTCTTTCAGTCAAGCAGTGAAATTTGCCTGCACAGAACATGAATATCTGAGCAAATGTTTAGTTACAGAAGAATCTTCCCCCCAAAAAGCTCCATTGAATTCTTGGCTTGCATTCCTGTCACTTTTCTTTTCTTAAATTTAGGACTTCTTATGTAAGTAGAAAACATTATGTAAAAACTGCTGTAAACAGAGTAAGGTCAAGCATTTACATGTATTTTAGGGTTACTGAAGCACTGATGAGTTGTGTGTTGATTATAACTTAAATTGATCATATGTGGGATGTCCTAAGAAATTCTCCTACAGAAAGAAAAAGCATGGGCTCATGGAAAAGGAGGACGAAAGGAGGATGTTTCAAGAACTGAAAGTGCTGAATGAATACTTTGATTCACATTGAATATTTCACTCTCTTTTTAGCAGGTCAGTCTCGGGGAAAATAAAAAACCTAATATAATTTGTGGAGGTGTTAATGTACCTGACATTTTAATAGCAGAACTAGCTATGCCCCTTTTTCATCTTAGACATCTGAACTCTTCCAACATCAAGTACTAAAGGGAAAATACCCAGGTTTTCAAAAACCATCAATGTCTGTGCTGATCATAGTGATCCTGGGTGACATTTTGCCTTCCACAACATGGCAGAGTGTGTGCTCCTTTCAAAGGAAATGCTAAATGGAGAGCTGGGATGAGTGCTAAAAATCCAAAACTGTGTTCTTGAAAAAGCTGACTATAGAATAACAGAGTTTTCAGCTCGATGGATTCGTGCTTGTGCTGTGCTCATCTTTCTGATACCATCACACCAAAAAGTACAGGCAGGACAGGGACATCCAGTATCTGTTCTTCATTGTTCCCTTGTCTCTGTTTTCTCAAACACACATAAAGCTTGAAGGAATATCGAGTGGTCTCCTAGGCTGCTGTCACCTGTGAGACAGGAAGAAGGAGGGATGAATCTGCTTCCAATGTGTTGGACAATACCTCATCTATCAAGACCCCCAGAAACCTCCTCTCAATCTCCTCTTTTCTAGACTAAAAAAAATCAGTTTTTCTAAACTTTCCTCTCCAAAAGAGAATGCTCTTAAACCTCTTCTTATTTTCAGTACAATTCTCTGAAAACTCGCTCAAGTATGACCAGAATTGTGATTGCAGTGCCCAAACCTGAAGGCAGAATTCCAGCTGAGGGCATTGCTGTACAGATAGAGAAAAGCAGTGACCAGTGATATAATCCAGACTGGAATTCAACTGTTTCCACGAGGATTCATGCTGATACTACTTTGTCTGTGTTCAGCCCCAAAGTGTGGGGAGGGGACCCCTCTAAAGGCCCTTTTTTTGCAGAATTCCTCTTGATTCATTCTTAAACTACTTGGTATTTTCTTCAGTTGAATCATTCCACAAGAATTTCAGAACTTCTGTTGAAGTTACCAAGCCAAAATCCCTATTCTGTTTTCCAGAGTATTTAGAGGTTTTTTTCCTAGCCCATTAGCTAGAAATGCTATCAGATCACTTTCTACCTCCATAGTCAAATCACCAATGCAAATATTGAAGCAGAACAGATTCCATAGGACTTCCACCTAAAACATTCTCCCATTTACAGATAGTCAAAAGCATGTCTTTTTCTTCTGCTCTAAGGATTTAGGGAGCAATTTTCTGATTTATGACTAAAATATAGGCCATATTCCCTAATTTTTGTGGAGAACGTCATAACAGGGCATTATGAAACTTTTAAGACCTGTGTCCCCTTCTTCTCCTCCATTTATGGAGGCTAAATCATTAGTCAGAGAGGGAAATAGTCTGCTTTAACAGAATTTCTTCTTGACAGTTCCCCAGTCACCATATTTTTATCACCTATGACGTGCTTGTGAAATGTTTAATAATTTAGTTCCACCATTTCCAGCAACAGAAGCTGAGGGAGTTTGAGAGAGGTATTTCTGATTCTCTTTTTAAAGCACAGCCTCGCCATTCTCTTGAATCCCTTCCCCTCCCACCAACCAGGAGTTTTTTTAAGAATAGTTTTTACTGATTCCTTAAGTAGCTGTACAAAATGGTGTCTTAAAGGCAGGATGAGAAAAGACTCTGAAATCCCAGCGTGTCCAAACCCAGAGATGAGATAAGCTTTTGGAGATTGGTTTCTATGTAAGTCTTATTTCTCATGGAGGCAAAATTAGGCTGTTAGTGTCAGGAAAGGTATAAATCTCAGAAGCAGCTGCAGAAATGACTCAGGTTTCTGAAGATACGTGTGAGATGCTTCAGATGAAATTAAAGAGTGTAAGGAATGTATAAATAATAATAGAGCGGCCTGATTCTATCTCAGTTATCTCAGAGCACTTCTGGAAGAATTGAAAGGCAGCTGGTGAGAAATGTTATTCTTTTCTCAAAGGAAAAAAGTCCTAAAACTGATTAATCATCTCACATGACCTCTTGAAAGTAAGTTTTGTGAACTGGGAAGCCTGATATTTTTCTACACTGAATATCTGATGGGGTTTTTGACATTATTAATATTGCATCTGGTTTGACATACACTGTTACAAACAGACAAGTACCCTGCACTCCCCACAGACACCTTCTGGAGCATGTTACACACCAGAGTTGTACCTCCTTTTTATAATTCATCCTTTAGATTGGAATATAAATGAAGCTTTGATTAGATGAAGCCACAAAAGTTCATCTTTACCTTATTTCTTCATCCATTTACCTGTCCATGGTCAGTGATAATCTGTGGGCAGTGGCTGTTGCTGTGCTTTGGAGTTGTGTTTCACTAAAGTTAATATTTCCTGTACAATTTCCTTTTTTCTTGGACAAGCTCTACAACACACCATTGAAACCCATGGAGGAATAAAGCCTGGATAAATGAATTTTTTACCAGAAATCCAGTTCATGTATTGCTCATGTCTCTTACATCCATATCTGGTGCTGGGAGTGTGCAGGGATGGATTAGCAAAGATTTTTAGCATAATTAAATGATAAATTTTCCAACTACAAATAACAAGGTTAAATAATATTATATAGCAAACATATTTTGGAACCCTTTCTAATGTATTTTGGAACCTTTTCTGTGCTGCTTGATTTGATCTCCCTGTTAGATTTGGAAGGTGGTTCATTTAGTCAGTAACACTCTTCATCATCACTACAGTCTGCAACCTAAAATCTTAAGCATTTGAACTGAAATCAAACCCTGTTCCAAAACTGAGGGATTACTTGTTTTTCAGCCTATGTATTTATTTTATATAGAAGCATGTTATTAAATTTAATAGTGTAATAAAACCCCCATTAGAGCATTTAGTGCACAAGTGCAGTTAGCACAGTATCCTTTTTAGGAGAGTTATGAAGCAACATAGTCGAGGAGCCCAGATAAATCTAGGAATTCTTTTCTTATAGCCTGCAGCCATGTGCTTGTTTGCTCTTTATTATAAATAACACTAAAGTGTGTGTTTGAGACCCACCAAAGATGCCTCTGTAGCCCAGAGCAAGGAAAAGATAACATAGTCAAGAACTGAATATTCCAAGAATGATACACTATGAATATTTTTTGTTCTCTATGAACTATTCCTTCCTTAAAATCCCAAGAAAACCAGCAAAGGAAAAAGAAAAAAACCACAAAATACACAAACCAGAAAGAGAAGGAAAGAAAAAACCTTGGTGCTTAGATACTAAGCCACTTTTTTTTCCCCCTCCCCACAAGTGAGAGGTGAAGTGTATAAAAAGCATTTCCTGAAGTGAGTTGTCATTTCTCTACCTTTTCCACAAAACCAGGCAGGCATTGCTGAGAAGGGAACACTTGCAGCTACTTTTTCTCCTCCTATGACAGGAGAAAAGTTTGTCAAGAACCACGACTGGAATATTCATCCTACTCCATTTTTAGGTTAAAAAGTTAGGAATTGGCAAAGAATTTTTCTTGGTGTTTAGGGCTCCCCTCCTCAATGTCAGACAGTGGAAAATATGCTTTTGCTAGAAATTTCCACTTTTCTAACCAGAATCTCCAAGCTCTAAAATGAATACTAAACCCATGTATTTCAGGTCCATATGATTGACACAGATATATTTCAGTTTGCACTGATCAGCTGATTTTTGTTGCAAGATAGCTGAAGATTCATCAATAATCTTACAGGGATTGTCGCCTCTCATGAGCTGCTTTCCAGGATAACTTTATTATTCTCCTTTAAAATGAGCTTTCAAATGTGTTTTCTCCTGCAATAGGGAAGATTTCAGTTTTCTGCCTGTTCCAAACCCAACTCCAGTAATTTGAACTCAAGGTGTTGAACAATGATTGGAAAAAGATTGTGATGGATTGCACATGTAAGGCTTTCAATAGGATTTTGAGGATTTCAAGAGGATTTCAAGACTAAAATTATGCTGAAAATATTCAAATACAGCAAACTGGGCTTATTGTGCAAAAGTTAGTGTTCTTGGTTGTGCTGTTTAGCTCTTGAAAAGCCACCTAAAGATTTCTGTTAGAGCCCTGGATGCTGAGAATTTGACACTTTCTGTGCTGCCAGGCACTGACCCCCAGGAGAACACTGCATTGACCTCAGGCTGTGGAGAAGCTTCCAAAATGGAATGATAGAACTGGGATTGTGGGTGTGGAGTTTGAATAGAAGTGTGTAATATCACAGGGTGGGAAACATAGAGTTTAAGGTTTTAGAATATAGTAATAGATATAAAGCAAAATGGAGGTTGTAGAGCAGAGGCTGGACCTCCTTCTTCACCTTCTTCTCCATGGGTTTGGGTGGTTTTGTGTAATTGGATAAAAAAAGTCCACATTGCAGGCTCGGGTGGTTGGTTATTGGGCTAAAAGCAAAAATAATTTAGGTGTCATTCCTTAATTGGACAGTTTATCCTTAAAAGGCCTTGTAGAGAGAGATGGGGCTCCATTTTTAGTTTGTTAGAGTGAAGTTCTGTAGAACATGGAGTTTGTGAGACTGTAAAAGAGACAAGAACTAACAAACATCTGAGTCCAAACAAGAAATACCATCTCACACATTTAATCCTGACCCTGGCAAGAAAGAAGCAAAGACTCCACAGACAGCATTAGCTTGTCCCTCCTCACGGGTGCATGTTCTCCCCAGCAGTGACCAAACCTCTGAACTGTGCCCTTGCCAGACTCAAATACAAACTAGGATGGATTCTCCTCATTCTTAAAGCTTTGAGTGTATTTGTAGGCATTAGCAAAGATGCTTTTCAAGAAGTGTTATAAACAGATAAGGAAAAAATAGGGAAATGGATGATCCTGAGGACTTCAGTTTTGTTTCCTCCTTTGAAAATCTTGACCTAAATCCCAAAAGTTTTTCAAACACCCAGAAAAGACATTTGATCTTGACTAGTACAAGAGTTCTGGCCCACAAGTGAAAGAGCTGTTCTCCCTTATATGTGGGTGGAATATAAAGTTTTAATAAACCCTACCATTCTGAGTCATTCTAATCCTATTATCTCCCAATCCTCTCACTGCTCTCTATGCATTTACATCTGCAGAGGCTGGGCTGGATTTCTCCTCTACTCGAGTCACCTCTGCTACTTTCCCACTGGGCAGAGCAATGAACTAAATTCAGGAGCTCTGCCCTCTCTGATGGACACACATCCCTGTACTTTCCATGGGGGCACCTGGAGGCCACCACATCTCCCAGTTCTGCCTTTATTTTGGGTAAAGATTCATGCTTGGAGAAGGTGCAAGAGGAAATTGTTCCCTGTGAGGGTGGGGAGGCCCAGAGAAGCTGTGGCTGCCCCTGGATCCCTGGAAGTGCCCAATGCCAGGTTAGATGGGGCTTGGAGCCACCTGGGACAGTAGAAGGTGTCCCTGCCATGGCAGAGGGTGGGACTGGATGGGCTTTAATGTCCCCTCCAACCCAAACTATTCTGTGGAGATATATAATCTACACATGAGGTGATCTCATCCTCGTTCTGTTTTATTCTTGTAGGGTTTTTTTTTTGTTGTTGTTGTTGTCATTGGTTTGGGGTTTTTTGTGGTGATCTGCTTCCTTGGCAAAAAAAAAAACCCAAAAAACCAAAAACCAAAAAAACCCCAAAAAACAAAAAAAACCCCAAAAAAACCCCAGAAACAGCCAAAGTAGAGAGATTCACATATTCACAGATGCACACTTAAAAATAGCACCACTTGCTTCAAATTTGCTGATATTATCAGAGATTAATTAAGCTCCAGGCTTTCACATCGTCATATGTTAGAAACAGGTTTTTTGGTTTTGTTGTTTTTTTTTTTTTTTTTAAATCAGGCTATTTCATTGCTCAATTCTCTTCCTGTCTCCTATCCCTTCAGATAAGTTGATGTCCTCATAAACTTGAGCACCACGATAATGAGCAACACTGAAATGTCCATATGGAAAAGCTGAGTGAGACTTTACACCAGAAATCAATATTTAGAACACCCTCAAGTGGAAGGTTTGCAATTAGCACAGTAGCTTAAAAGATCAATTGCACATGTTTTGCCTTGTGCTAATTAGTCAGCCTGCCATGGAAATTCTAAAGTCCATTACATGATATTATTAATTAGAAATGACAGAAAAATCTAGATAACTGCTTTTGACTGTGTAGTTATCTGTCAAAGCTCCAGGGCTGCTTCTATTTGTAGACCAGCCTGGGAAAAAGTGAAATATTTTATTTTTGTTTTGTTGCATAATCAATCCCAACACATAATTTCATTAATGATAACTTTTTAGCTCCTGGGAATCTATTAGTTGTTTCTTTTATGCTATTTTTTGATGTGTATGAAGTTTGATTTATTACTCCAGATTTTACTCTCTTGGTGTGTCTTTCTTCTATGAAATATGTCCATCAAATTTATAACTTTCTTAAGAAACATTGCAACTTTGTTTTGAGTAGTTCTAAAATATGTGCTTGGCACAAAACCTAAATAAATTAAATTAGGCAGAATTCGTGACAAGAATAAGAGGTTAAAAAATCCTTTTTTTCTTTCCTCTAAACTTTCATTAACTTCAGTGTTTTGAAGTAATGCAGTTTTCTCTGAAATCAAACTGCACTGGGTCCTTGTGGATATTAATTTAGAAGCTTTCCTTTTCCAGAATTCTCACCATTCTTATGCCTTTTTTTAGGCTTTGAACCGCCCATGTGTTTCTGTAGCTCGCGTTTTGGGAGAGGTGGTTGGGATATTCCCAGTTCTTGAGAAAAGCAGGATGTGTTTCTCCTCACACCCTTCACTAACCGCACTGGTGGAGGCACCTCAGTAAGAAGTATTTAAACTTGGCAAGAAGTATTTAAAGAAGAATTCAAAGCTTCAGTAAAGTGAAAGAAGAGAAAACCTCAGAGAAAGACTCCAGCAGTTAAACACGACTTTTCCTTTTGTGGATATCGATCTAAACAAGTTCTCTCTGTATTGTCTGTGGTCAGAATAACCGAGAATAAATAAAACAATTTCAAGGCTACTTTGAGCAGCCCTCCAGTCTCAGTGCTGGGATTTATTGACCTTTCCTTGGTGGTTCAGGTGAAGCCACATCAGGGCTTTCAGGTGAAAGGAGAGGCAGAGGCAGAAGGAAGCTGGCTGATGGATCTCCTATGGAGATTTATGGCTTTATTTCCATCTCTGCTTTCTTCCCCTGTTTCATGGGAAGTATTAAAAGGAATTTGAAGGATTCCCTTCACCTCTCTGCTGTTCTGAGTTCTGTTTTCTTTCTTGCTGCAAATGAGAGAAAATAAAGCCATTTAGTGGAAGTAAGGCTGTAAAATCCATTCCCAAAATGTGCCTGTTTTAAATCGATATTAAGGAAAATTGTGAAAAAGGCTTAAAAGCTCTAGGCCCTCCTTTCTGGGAAAAGTTTTGAGAGAGAAAAGTCACTTCATGCACAGAAACTCTGCATGAAAGTTGGGAAGATAAAATAGATTGATGCAAACCCTCTTGAGTTTGTTCTCCAGGCTGATTCTTGATTTCTTTTACCCACTCTTCTTTCCATGTGTGTTTTCTACAGAACTTTGTAGCAAGGAGTTTTTTTATCTTGTTTCCATGCAGTTGATTATTCCTGTTTAGAAGCAGTATCTTTTAATTTCCTACATTGAACAGCACCCTATTTAATTCAGACCATATCTTTAATTTCTCCAGATCATTCTGAATGGTATGCCTGTCTTCCAATATTCTCGTGGGATCCGTGACACCTCATAGTTTATTACCTTTAGCAAACTAATTGCTTTTGCAAGTCCTAAAGGGATGCTGTTCCAGAGCTACATTGCTCTGAAATGGTAAAAACCTTTCTAATTTCCAACCTAAATATATTACTTGTCATGTTTGTTCTTGTCCCTTCCTTGTCTTAATTTCACTGGTGATTTCAATTCTCCCCCAATGCATTTATGGATGGCAATCAGATCTTCCATTCAGCTCATCACTTAATACACAAAATCCTCTTTGTTCTTCCCATGTTGAGATTTCCGTTCCAGCTCCCTCCACCCAGCCCTTCTGAAAGACTTCTCCAGTTTGACTTGATTTATCTCGATCTGGAGTGAACAACTGCTAAAATCCAGAAGCTTTGTTCCTGTATTTCAGGTGCAATCAGAACTTTAATATAGCCTTACACACACACACCCTTTCTAGAATATATGTCTATTTTATAAAAATAAAATAAATTATTCTGTATATCATGGAGCTGATTATAAAAGGTGAGTTTTCCCTGAGTTCACTTTTCAGGTTCAATAGATCACTGCCTAAAATACTCTGAAATCCACATAGATTCTGTTGGCTCAGGAATGTAGTTTTTTTGCATAAAAGCACAGACCAGGTTGGAAACTTGTAAAAATCTTCAAAACCCATTCTGCTAGCATTGGAAAATACAAAATATTTTCCTCCTAATAGTGAGGCCCTGGCACAGGGTGCCCAGAGAAGCTGTGGCTGCCCCTGGATCCCTGGAAGTGTCCAAGGCCAGGTTGGACAGGGCTTGGACCAACCTGGGATAGTGAAAGGTGTTCCTGCCTGTGGATGGTCTTTAGGTCCCTAAAAACTCCTCCTGTGCTTCTGTAATTCTCTGATCCTACACTCCACTTCCCATG
This sequence comes from Taeniopygia guttata, assembly GCF_048771995.1. Lineage (NCBI taxonomy): Eukaryota > Metazoa > Chordata > Aves > Passeriformes > Estrildidae > Taeniopygia > Taeniopygia guttata. The sequence continues at coordinate 3,318,502 of NC_133028.1, forward strand.
GTTCAACCATAACCCCCCATGGCTGTTTTTAATACATTGTGTTGCTTTTCTCCACTCAAGCCTCTCACACTGCTCAGTCCTCCTGTGTGTGGGATTAAAAACTTCAGTAAGTGAAGGAAGAGACAATCTTAGAGAAAGACTCCAACAGTCTGAAAACAACTTTTCCTTCTGTGGATATTGATCTAAACAAGTTCTCTCTGTATTGTTTGTGATCAAAATAACCAAAATAAATACAAACAATTTCAAGGCTCCTTTGAGCAGCCCTCCAGTCTCAGTGCTGGGATTTATTGACCTTTCCTTGGTGGTTCAGGTGAAGCCACATCAGGGCTTTCAGGTGAAAGGAGGGGCAGAAGAAAGCTGGTTGATGGATCTCCTATGGAGATTTATGGCTTTATTTCCATTTCTGCTTTTTTCTCCTGTTTCATGGGAAGTATTGAAAATAATTTGAAGGATTCCCTTCACCTTTCTGCTGTTCTGAGTTCTGTTTTCTTTCTTGCTGTAAATGAGAGAAAATAAAGCCATTTAGTGGAAGTAAGGCTGTAAAATCCATTTCCAAAATATGTCTGGTTTAGACTGATATTAAGGACATTTTCTAAAAAATCCTAGAAACTCTGAGCCTTTTTTTGTGAGAGGGAGAAACAAGTCACTTCACATACAGGGAATAGGCAAAAAAATCTTGGAAAGTTGAAATAGATTGATGCAAAGCTCTCTTGGGTAAGAGGAAAACATCAGCTACAGAAATGAATTTGTAGTTAATCTGCTTTCTTGTTTGGCCCTGTACTGTTGATTTTTAAAAACTAAACAAAGTAATTTCTACCAAAAATGAGTCACCAATATCTTGACCCATCTTGACCTTGCCTTCAGCTCTGACAAGATTTCTGGCACTGTTTCCCCCTAGTTGTGTTGTGTCTGTGTTGGGCATCAATAATGTTGTCTAATGATCTAATCTTTTTTGATTGAAGCCTAAAATGAGATTAACTCATCAAATGAGAATTAATAAATTCTCAGACAAAAAAAATACTGTGATAGCACTAAGGCTGAAAGGATAGGAAACAATTAGAAAAGCAGTAAAAAGTTAATAAGGATGTGTAATTCCAAAATAAGCAAAATAAAACCAGTAAAGTGTACCTAGAAATACAAGATATTAAGATAAAAAAAAAAATAGATTTAAAAAATCTTAAGTGTGACTCGCCATGGAATCAGCTAATAATTATATAACTAAAGGTAATAAAATTGGTGGTTTAAAGGGAAACAAACTTTAGCTTATTTTAATGTATCTAGTCCCTCTACATGACATTGTATTTCCTATCTAGAACGAGCATCCCAGACTTTAGCAGATTTGCTCTCTAAGCAAAGTGCAACCCTAGATCAGTTTTTCCTTTGCAAATGTCAAGCCAAGTTTTGAGTTCTTTGTGTTCATCCTTGACCTGAAGGTTTTGATAGTCTGCCCACACAGATTTTTTTGTTTCTTGGTGAACAGTTGGTGGTTGTGTTGATACAGGCACCCTTCACAACCTGGCAGGTGCCTAAAATATGCCAGGTGTGAAATTTGCTGTCTATGAATCACTCTAGTATGATTCCAATTCCCCAAATCCCTGGTGGGACATATGTTACTTAAAGTCAAAGGACTATCAGCAATTGCCTCTTTAGTGGCACAATTAGTAATCAAGTCAATGCTAATTGGGCAATTGTCCAAATGTCCCATTTTGCAGCCTTGTCTTCATAGTTTAGTTTATTTTTTGAACTATTTCTTTGTTTTCCGGCCTTGAGAAAACTGGTTTAATTCAAAAGAACTGCTAGCACACACTGGTAGTTTAGAAATTTCTAGTAATTTCTAGTAATTTCTAGTAATGTTCCCTGGCCCAGGTGTTGATAAGTTCTTGAAATGAGTCCCATTGTCTGACTTTATTTGGGAAAATATAAATAACAGATTTCTCAATCTTGATGTCTCCAGCAGTTATAAGCAGCTTCTCCCTATTTTTTGTGGAATTTCCTCTCTGGTGGATCACAGTGTCACCAGACTGGGCTGGCACACTCACATGAAGAGTAAATTTAGGAGATTTATCACTCACACCTCTTCATCTCTAGGACTGGCATGTGGAAATGGGTTTGTGTTCAAGCAAGGACGTGGTGTGTTCACCACTTTTTAATAACTGATGAGGGTGGAGAGAAGTGTCCTTTGATGGGAATGATCAGCTGGATCATTCTTGGATTTCTGACCTCATAAGCCAGCAATAACTTCCCCAGAGATTTCATGAGTTGCTCAAGCATGAGTTTTGTCAAGCACGTTTCATTTTTTTTCCCAAGTCTTCTTGTTTCAGCTCAGGATCAGCTGGAGTTTCAGGTGTTTTCCAGACTTTCCTGGAGCTCTCATGCCCAAGCCTTCCCTGCCTGCCTTCTGGAAGTTGCAGTCATTTGTTTTAAGTGAGTTCATGTAAAATCTGAAGCTCTTTGAACACTTCAGGGTCTTAAGGCCAGTCAAGAAGCAAAAAGAAACAACAGTTGCCATGATGAAATTCAAACCTTCAATCATTAAGCTCAATAAATCCAAACAATCTGAGATTTACACTGTTCTTTACTGACAGCTACTGCCACTATTTTTCTGTTAAAATTACAGATACTGCCAGATCAAAGAATCCTGGTTCTGAGTCATCTTTTGGGATGGGGTCACATTACACCACCTCCTTTCCTTTCACCATTCTAGATCAATTCTGCCATTTTGATGGGCATTTTTAATGGCAGTGGTTATCTGTGGGTCAAAACCCTTTCCTTCCAACAGTCAGGAGACACTTTGATGTATTAATAAGTCAAAACCCACATAACCCAATGCTCTTGTTTTTTTTCTGGACATCTTGCAGAGTGAGCTGTAAGATGTTTCTTTTCTGAGCAGCTGGAGAGCACCAGAATCCCTCTTTGTCAAAAGTTAATGGGGCTTGTCTTTGCCAACCTCATATAAAGGATCCAACAATTTGAGTACTGTTTGTTTAGTGGTGATTGGACTCTAGTTATCAATATTTTATTTATTCAGCATTGTTTTTCCAGGGTATTAGTACTCTTAAAAGCTGTTAAGAGTCATGACTGTGGTCAGATTATATTGGATAAAATGCTAAGACTGCTCTAAGTGTCCTCTTAGAACAAGTTTTCTTAAGATGTCTTGGTCCTGAATTTTTACCCATTTCTCTCATAATTGGCTGTAATTATAGATTTGATTCCTGAGTTCTCATTTACTTTGCTACTTGAAAATAACCTTAGGCCTTGAAATATTATAGCTTTCTCCTAATTTTAATTCTAACTCATAACTTTCTTCATCTGATAATGAAGAAACTCTTTTCAGAGGCAATGGCATTGATTGTATACTGTTGATTTATGTTTTAATCTCAAAATGTAAATTTAATTTTTTTTTTTTAAACTTTCTTCAGAATAACATTTTGGAGAGGGATATATGGCCATATGTTTTTGGTATGAATAAGCTATTTTCTCTAGCAATGAAGGCCACTATTTTTGTGCAAACATTTTCACTTCAAAAAACCTTGTTGATCTAGATGTGGGTTTATGTCCAAGTAATTTAACTGATCCTTCAGTTGAAAGGATCTCCACCCCTACAAAAGGTCTCTGTTAGAGAAGGTACTGGCAAATATAATTTCCATTTTTAATTTAGCTTGAAATTTGGGGAGAAACACCCTTATTTGAAGACACTGTGAAAAGTCTTATTTGCCTCAGTGGCTCAGCTATCTATGGCCCTATCTCCCAACCTGCCTGGCCACTGCTGGCAACACTGGCAAATCATTTCCTCGATGTTTGAAGAAGGTTATGGAACCAATTATGCCCTTTTGAGCCACTGTTTGAATTCAGAATCCTTTGATCAGTTCCATGCAGCTGCTAAGGCCATTATCAGAGGGAAGAGTTATTCTTCATTTAGTGCAAGGTCTGATACAGCCCCTGTACATAATCCAGATTTAATTATAATCTATAAACCTCACATATGCTCATAATTTAATGGTGTATCACTAAAGTTGGTGCTAATCAAGTCGAAGATGAGCTTTAGGTGCTGTTTTGCTGGGCAATATATAAAATATCAGTGTATGTGACTATCCTTGTCCTAGAAAACTTCCTTAAAACAAAGCAGAACATGTTGCAAAATAATCAACAAGAGCAGCACAAGAAAATTCACACTGATAAAATTGTAATGCTGCAATGGACTCTCCCTGCTGAGTTTGTTTCTTTCTTCTCTGGGCATTTTGAGTGTGATTTAGAGGACATTTACAGAGTTCTTCCTGCTCTTGAGGGCAGCGTGGGAGAAAGCATGACAGCTTCTGGGAATTTTGAAGGGCAGGTCTGCAAGGGGGCAACCAACCCTTTAGGAGTCAATCCCACCTATGAGTAACCAGCTGTGACTCATCAGAGGCTTTGGTTCCTTTTATTAAGGCTTTTCAAAGTCTCCACATCCTAAAAAACCATGTGGGCAACACACGAGTGTGATTAAGTCAGAGCAACACTCAGGTCCACAGGTTATTACAGGAAATAACACCATTAATTCTCCTAAGTGCTTGTACACAGAAATAGCAAAGGAAGACTAACAACTTCAAGAGCTCCACAATCCCAGGTGTAATGGCATTATAACAACAACAAAAACAAAAAAAAAAAAAAAAAACAAAAAAAAAAAAAGAAAAAAAGAAAAAAAAAAGAAAATCCTGGTATCCTAGCACCAAACACTCTTTGTTTTCTGTGGATTTCAGAGTGCACAATGCTCCTTGTTGCCATCACTATTCATAAACCAGATCCAAAGGGCAGGACTAAACGAATCACACAGATGAGCAGTGGCTGCATTTATTCTGTCCCCTTTCCACAAAATGGCTTTTGGGAGTCCCTGCATTAATTTTTAGTTTAGTCTGATTACCAAAGCTTTAGGCTATCTCATGCTGTAATTCCAGGCTTCTGTATCTTTGACATACATAATTTGTTTGATCAGACAGTAACAGCTTCTTGTACCTGTATACTCACATCTCTCCTCAGACAAATTCACCGATTCCTTCACATTTCAGCCCAGACTGGTTCAAAAGAAACATTCAAAATGCAAAAAGCACTCTGACAGACACTCTGTGATTTTTAGAACATGTGTGACACTTGCCAGCTTTTATAGCTTCCTACTGTCTGCCCTCCCCAGCACCCAATCCTGGTTGCAGCTCTCTCTGTTCCCTCACAAAAGACACCTTCAGCACTTTCACCTAATTTTTAATCACATAATAATAGAATCGCAGAATGGTGGCTTGGGTTACTCTTTTGACAAATCAATTATGATCACAGGATGTGTAAACCTCTAATTAATTTCTGCCTAGAGATTAATAGGGATGTTTTAGGGACCAGACTCAGTCTTCAAGACCAGGTTGGATGGAGCTCTGAGCAACCTGGTGGAAGGTGTCCCTGCCTGTGGCAGGGGTTGGGATGAGATGAACTTTATGGTCCCTTCCAACCCAAACAATTCTGTGATTCTAGGATGGAATATCATATGATTTTGGAAAACATAAGTGGTTTTAGAACTGAGGTTAAAAGATGACACGATTACATGATGTTTTTTTAAGTGTGGAGAAGTTGGAATTGAGAAGCCCAGCAGTAAATGTGTGACTGTGCTACTATCACACAAAACGTGTGGTCACAGATGCCAAGGACTTGAAATAACTCTCAGGTTTGTTTTGGCATCTGGGACATCGGTATGTCTGATAAGTATTTTGATAGAAATGTCTGTCTTCCTGTCATTTGTTAAAGAAGCTTCTGGAAAATGGGAAGTGCCACCATCTTACATGGTTGCAGTGCACAAAAACTCAACAATGTTTGACCAGATGATTGAAGAGATGACATTGGTTAAAAGATTTTCTTAAAACTGTGTTCATAATACCATCTCATTAACTGAGTTAAATTAGATTAGCACTTGAGACACTCTTGCCCATTTTTTCCCTGCCCTTATTATTTGAACTGCCATCAAACATTAGAACTATCTCTTTTTTTTACTAGTGTGTTCTAGTTTTTTGTCTGTCAACGTGGAATTCATTCCACCAGCAAAGCTGAGAAAATGTTTAAGTGAAATGTAACGCCCACAACTTCAGTTCCATGCCTTCTAAACTAACGCCTGAATCTCAGAACCAAGGATCTTTTGGAAATATTTGGATCAAATTTGACTTGATTTGCTGATAGTGCTATGGAATCCCTGTTTTATTTTTCAGAAAATTTGTGCTGTGCAGAGTAGACAGAGCCTGTAGAGTCTCCTGGACCTCCTGCTTCAAGTTTGATCCAAGAAACAGCAAAATATTCCTGATCCTTTCTCTACATCTACTTTGTCTCCAAAACAGACTTCGTTCACTTTGCTATTGGTTTCCTATAATCAGATTTGAATGGATAATGTGGGAAAAGCTCAGTATAAATTTTCAACAGAGCTAGTTGATCATTTGAGTGAATTTAATTGGTGGAGAGTAGTAAATATAATTGGGGGAGAGTAGTTGCTACTGGTCTCTTCTAGTGTTTGAAGCTAATGCAACACAGACTGAAGATTCCGATACCAACCTACTGCATTTCTGAGGAGTTTTTGTCTACCCAAGTTGACCACCAGGTCCAACAGTTCAATTATTTGCCATTAAAAATGTTTTCTATAAACTGGATTGGCTCCACAGAAAGGACAGAAATTATTTTATGGAAGAAATTTCACTTAATTCCTGGAGGAAAGAGGTTTTATTTACAAGTGACCAGAAGAGTCAATATAAATAGACAATACAAAAATATTTTAAAAATATTTTTTTCTCGCCTTAAGTCTCTCAGCTGTCTTCTTCTCAGCCTTTTTCACAAAACATGAAAATCTGGATGGTGGGAATGTCAGCTTTGCAATCAGTCTCCTGCTGAAGGAAGGACACAGATTTTGTGTGAACATGAGCAGTGCAAACATCTACAGCAGAGCTAATCGCTCCAGGATTCCTGGCCATCTGCTGGGAATCAAGTGAGTCTCCCCAGATGAGTCTGGAAGATGAGTCAGCTCTTGATGCAGGTGTACAAAGGAGGTCTGATGAGTCATGATTTAAAATTGCCCAGTTCTCTTTGAATACTTAGGAGAGCATTGGGTGTCTAGCTCACACTGGAAAGAAAAAAAAAAAATAAAGGTTAGACTAAATTAATTCCATCTGGAGACTATGTTTTTTTTTGGTTTTTTTTTTTTAAGCAGAGTTTTGAGGTGCTGAGCTGTTTTCTCCCTTCAGTAACTTCCCAGTGATCTATATGTGATGAGAACAGTTTACACAAGCTCATTGTTTCCTTATGTGTTTAAAGTACCATTCAACCAGCTGAGACAAAAATAAATTGTGAAAAGGAAGAACGAATATAAGTTTATGTATTAAATCCATCATAATTTAGGACACTTTCAGTAGACTATAATCATTAATCTTATGAAAGAGTCCTTTTTAATTATTTTAATCCATTTATGTTGCTGGATGACAAGAGGAGTCAGCTGTCTCACTGCAGACATTCTAGACTTGAACAAAACCTATTTTTCCATGGTACTATCCCATGTATCTTACACTGAAGAAGAAACCCACTACTGTAATCTGCAGATGTTCATTATGACATTGAAAAGTAGTCTTTTCTATTAACATAATTATAGGATGATGGCATCGGGCAAATCAGGGAGATGTTTGGGATTCTCAGATCTTGAAAACCAGCAATTATGACCACAGGGATCTCTGTTAGGAAGAGTTATAAACTGGTAATTGCCTGTGAACACAGAGGAGCCTGGGAAAGCTCTTCTGAAATATTTGCCATGCTTTAAACTACTCTGTTACACAGCATTTACTGGAGTTTATTGTAAATTTCAGCATTGCAAACCAGTTTTTCCCAGAGATGGGCTGTTTGCCATGCTGAGCGATGGCAGGTTGTCAGAAATCCTAGGAACAGAGTCTTTTTTTCCTGTTGAGTTTTTTTTTTTTGCAAGCTGTAGAAGCCCTAAGCTTATCATTAGTGTGTCTACCTGTATTTGTGAGTGAGTGACCCCAAAACCATCCTCAACAAAGGACTCAGTTCCAAAAGAGACTTTGAATTCAGCCTCGTGGAAGAAATGTGCAATATTCTGCAGAAAGCTCCTGACATTTTCACAGGCGCTGAGGTCCTGCCATTTTTCAGGAAGTGGCACTGCCTCCTCTAAACCCTGCTCTCCCAGCTAACACTCATTTCACAAGATTTCACTGCTGCACTCCGGAGCAACCAAGCTGGAGTTCAAACAGAAGGGATCAATTATCCATGGCTGACACCACAGTGAGTGCTGGCACTGAGGAAGGGAACATAATGGGCAGGGATGATTGGAACTGACATTAAACCAATCGAATATGAAGTCCCTGAGCTGAAACCCTACCTTGGAAGTGTAAATTGCTCTGAGGGCTGACAAAGCAACTCTGGTCTTGCAGCTGAGAGCAGGGTGAGCACAGCTTTGGACAGCTGCTGCCATCTCAAGTCAGATACACCCCTGGCTTCTGTCAAGGCCCTGATTGTCTCAGTGTGAGATATCCTTCAGCTCTGAAAACGAAACATTTGATTGGAAAATTGGTGCAGGCAGTGGTGAGATGACAGAGCTACGCTCTCTCTGAGCACATCCTTGCTCTCAGTGTCCTCTCACTTCCTAAATGGACCAATGTGACACCTGCTGCCTAGTCATTGCTTAGTCTATTTACAATATTGATCCTTTCTTCTCTCTGTGTGTCTATATCACCTCTTTGCACTGAGGATTGTACCTCCCACAGCATAACTTTAAATCTATTTAGTCCTTAGTATCAAACTGAACATGACTAGTACACCCCTGACCCTCAGGAAATCTGTAACCCATTCCTTGATGAGATGGTCTCCTCCCTATGCTTGTGTAAGGAACTCTGAAGCTACAGTGGAAAAAAGAATTCATCAATCTTATTCACTGTAGGGAAGGACTAATTTTTTTCTTAGGACCTCTGACTATTGTATTTGGAATGTATCAAGAAATTAAAACCTAGGCTAGTGAGGCCCTGGTACAGATTGCCCCGAGAAGCTGTGGCTGTCCAGAGATCCCTGGAAGTGGATCAGGACAGGGCCTGGAGCAGCCTGGGACAGTGAAAGGTGTCCCTGCCCATGGCAAGGGGGAGGAACTGGATGGCCTTTAACATTCCATCCAATCCAACCCATTCTGTGATTCCATGAAAAGAACCAGCAGGATTTTGATCAGCAGCTCCCATTTATGTCACTTAGAGGTGATAAAACCTCCACTGGCCTGCTGTGTGCAGCACGGATGTTAATAAACATCTGGGAATGTCAACTCTATCCATGAGAGCCAGGAGGGACAGGACAGCACCAGCTCAGGCAGCTTCCACCTTCCCAAAAACCCTGCCGGTAGCTCCTAGCAGGGAAGTTACAATGGAGGAAGAACCCAGAGTACTGATGTTTATACCCAAGGAGCAGCTGCTCCTGCTCCAATGTCCCTCAGAAGTGAGAGGCTCAGCTGACAGGGCAGCTGCTTCACTAATTCAGGAACCACTGAAATAAAGACTTAATTCTTCTCTGCAGTTCACAAGGCAAATTGTCCTGCAAACTACTCCTCTTCCACTTGCTGGTTGGTAGCAGTTGTGAAAACCTTCACAGTTTAATTGGCAGAGCTCATGAGTGCCTGGGAAACAGCCACCCAAACCCAAAAGGAAATATTTATCTCCCTGAGCTCTGCTTTGAGGTGCAAATGAGAGGAAAAACCATGTTTGATATTTTGAACAACTGAAGTACCACCAGCTTTGGGCATCATAATATTGCACACTTCAAGGAGGTATTTTTATAACTACTTATGACTTGATATTACATGGGTGAGATAAAAGCCATTAAACATTTCATTTTGGTACTTCAGGCCATGCTCCTTCTCTTCAGGTGAAAAAAAACCCAAACCAAAACAAAACAAAACCATACAAGAAAAAAAACCACACACACAAAAAAAAAACCAACCAAAAAAACCAACTGTCTAGAGTAATCGCTAAAAGACTTTATCATCTTTCAGTGGTTGTAGTATGAGTATTAACATCACCACCAGTGAAAGAAAGAACTGCTGAAAATCAGGACACTCATTAAAATAATGGGCAGCATACTCTGAGCTCCAAAATGGATTTATTAGTTAATGCATAGAATAATGAATAAATAAAACTGGAGGAAAGCTTGACTTTGCATCTAAAAACAGCAGGGCAAGGGCTGGAGATGTGGCTCCTTGAGTAAGGAATATCTTAAATACATGAAGAGAAATGAAATTCCTTTTGTTTCTCTCAAACTGTTTGAGACTACATAAAGGCAATTTTGCAGTTTCTCAGTTATTTAAGGTATGAAGAAAGAATGATAATAGAGAAAGAAGTTTTATGATTTGCCAGCTTAGAGAACACCAGCTGCCATCTGCAGGGAATCAATAAGTTTTATTGACCCAACGATGAAATAGGAGTATTTCATGTTCTAACACTTGCTCTGTGACTAGAAATATTTTACATTTATCCTGTTTTACAAAAGGAGTCTTGGTGTTTCACCACTGTTCTCCTTTCTTCCAAACACCAGGCTCACTAAACACATTATTAATAAAAATGTTTTTCCCTTGAAGTCCATCTTTCACTGATTTTACCTGACATGGACTCTGATCCACCTCAGAAACAGAAAATTTCCTCACCTTGGTTTCAAAGTGGTTTTCATCAAGGCTTCTGAATTGCTTTAACAGTAATTTCCCTGCCAAAATCTTATCAAAAAGATATTGAGTTTTTATATTTTTTCCCCATATATTGGCCTGCTTGCAAATCAAATTCCTTTAACCTTGCTCCTCCTAGATTATTTTTTTGTTAGCCATATTCAGTTTTTAAAGATCAAGCTCCTGGAAAATAAAATTAAAAAGCATTATTGATAATGAATTTCAGGCAGTACTTAGCTTAGGATTTCTCTTATCAGATAAATTAATTATTGAAAAATATGCATACATACATATATATATGTGTCTGTGTAATTTTTTTTCTTTAAAAAATAACTTTTGTCATCAATAAGCAGTAATCATGCCAAATTCTGTGTGCATATCATGGGATACTTAGATTTTTTGTAATTATTTTTGAGCCTGACTTTTATTCCCAGTAACAGCTGATGACAGCACTTTGTTTTATGAGCTCTACACTTGGATTTCCATGTTTTTTAAGGCTGAAAAGTGAACCTCCATAAACCAATCAGATGCTAAAAGGCCTGAAGCTGGAGAACGGCAAAACAACTGTAACTGACATTTTCTCTCCTGCTGAAATGAGCTCTGGAAGAAAATGGACTAAAACCTGGAGATTTTCACTGTTTCTGCCAAGTACTTGTTTGAAGGCCATATTAATCTCCTTCAGCATTGAAAACCTTAACCAGAAATCTAATTTGAGGGCACTTTGACTGGAGATTTTGAAATTAATACCACTTTCTTGAATGAAAATCATTGGATGAAAGTAAATAATTATGATAATAATGATAATAATAATTATAAAATAATTTAAATATATGGAAAAAGTGATTCACAGCTCAATTTCTCACCATCCACTGGCTGATGCCCTGAGATCCAGAGCAGTGTCACTTCTTTGTTTTTGAGGTGAATAACTCTCCTTTCTTGCCCTCTCATCACTTCTTAGACATGAAACCTGCACTTAGGATCTTCACAGAACTCAATTATTCAATTTAGTTTTTGGCCCTTGTGTATTAGAAAACACACACAAGGAGCCTGGATTTGCATAGGATTCTCTTTGGTGCAGAATTTGACCTTCTTCATCATCAGGTTGCAGCTGGTTGGAAGTAAAGACTTTCAAACTAGGGTTGGAGAGTAGAATTGCAGATGCTTAAAAAAGTGTCTATCTCAATAAGTGCACTTGTCACCACAAAATGACAGTGAGCAATATGATGGAGATAAGGAATCCAGATGGAATTGCTGCCTTTGTTCACATTATCCCCAGCACAGATTGAAATTTGGGAAAATCAAGCCAGAAGTCCTCGTGTACCATTAGCAAAGCTGTGTTCTGCTCTCTTACAGAGTGACATCAATGGGTGAAGGAATTAAGTTATCACCTGGGGTGTCCAAACATTTGGCAATCTCAAGAATAACAAAGCATTTAAAGTGTGTTACGTTCTGTACTACAGATCTTCAGAACAACACAATTATATTTAATGCTGTGCCCTGCAATCTGTCAAGCCAAAGCCTTTCTTTCTGACGTATTGTTTGCACATTGTAATTTATTTTAGTGCTCTGTAGAGGTAGGAAATGAGGGAAGAAATCTAAAATATTCCTGCTGTCCTTCTCTTCCTCCTCCAAGAATCTCAGAGTAACTTGTCAAAAAGTGAATAAGTCAGTTTTAAAATGTTCCTAATTAGGGGATGTGCATATTTTTTCAGCTGTGGCTGGTACAACCTGGATAATAGTGGGCAGTTTTGACACAATCTGTGCAGTTTTTGCTATAATTAGACAGACATGCAGAATATCCTTCAGAGTAGAAAACGACAGGTAAAATGCAGAATTGGCTGGCAGATTTCGGAGATCTCGTGCTGTCATCTGCAGACGTCTCTCCTGTCCATAAGCTAAGCTCACAGCAAAGTCTACAAGAGCAACACGGCCCCAAAATTGACCCCCTGAGATATCCCTTAATGGGAGCAGAAACTGTGGGCAATTCTACAGCCTTTGGTGGGTAAGGAAAATCTCAGAGTAAGAGACCTGGAGCTCCTGGAGCGGGGCCAGCAGGGGCTGCACAGGTGATGAAGGGACTGAAGCATCTCCCTGCCCAGGAAAGGCAGAGGGAGCTGGGGCTGGAGCCTGGAGAAGAGCCACAGATGAGAGGGGCCCTCTGCCCTGGATGTCCCTGGTGTCCCTGGGTGTCCCTGGGTGTCCCTGGATGTCCCTGGCTGTCCCTGGATGTCCCTGGGTGTCCTTGGATGTCCATGGGTGTCCCTGGGTGTCCCTGGATGTCCCTGGATGTCCCTGGGTGTCCCTGGGTGTCCCTGGATGTCCCTGGGTGTCCTTGGATGTCCCTGGCTGTCCCTGGCTGTCCCTGGCTGTCCCTGGATGACCCTGGGTGTCCCTGGGTGTCCCTGGATGTCCCTGGCTGTCCCTGGGTGTCCCTGGCTGTCCCTGGCTGTCCCTGGCTGTCCCTGGCTGTCCCTGGCTGTCCCTGTGTGCAGGGAAGGTCAGAGTAGGGCCCAGGCTCTACTCCAGGGCCCAGCAATGGCACCAGAAGAAGGGACAGGGACTGAGCCCAAGGAGTTCCACCTGAATTCACAAAATTCAATGACCAGGTTGGTAGAGATCTTCAAGATCATCGAGTCCAATCCAGCCCCAACACCTCAACTAAACCCTGGCACCCAGTGCCACATCCAGGCTTTGCTCAAACACATCCAGGGATGGTGACAACATGAGGAACATGAGGAAGAACCTCCCCACTGAGAGCACTGAACAGATTGTCTAGGGAGACTGTGGAGTCTCCTCACTGGGGATATTCCAGAACTGCCTGGACACAACCTTGTGCCCTGTTCTCTGGGATGGCTCTGCTGGAGCAGAGACCTGGGACCAGGGGACCCTCTGTGGTCCCTTCCAGCCTGACCCATCCTGGGATTCTGTGAAATTTAGACAGAGTCATGGATCTACTTGGACAAGATCTTGTTTCTCATTTGGGATTGACATCAAGTGGGATTGAAGGTTAACTGGAATTTATGATATCTTGAACAGGTTTAAAGACTTGCAGAAAACCTATCAGTTTACTTGCTCTGGGATTGAATTCACGCCTCCAGCCTGGAATTCCTGTGTGGTAGCAAAGACGTGCATGTTCTCTCTGAGAGCTGGGCCAGGAGTTATTACCTGAATATCCACTAGGAAAATCATCAGGACAGAAGGAAATTTCCCATCAGCACAGCTTCAAGTTGCTACAAACAGGACACAAGTTTATTTAAAAACTGAAAAATTATATATATATATATATATATATATATATATAAATAGATAGATAGATAGATAGATAGATAGATAGATAGATAGATAGATAGGCATATCTTGAGTTTATCTTCCACTGTGCATAAACTCTCTCCAGATCTCCATCTTAGAATAAGAACATCACACACTGCAGGACTCAGCTGTTGTCTTATTTGTCTCTTCACTCAGGGAAGTTTTGGGATGAGCATGAGGGCACATGGTAGCTGTGGAAATGTGCTTATTTAGTGGGAGAGAGCAGAAACAAACACAGCTCCCTTTTGATATTTTGTGTTTGGGATCACTCACGCTGTTTCCATCTTCACTGGAGTGTATCTTGCTGAAAGGTTTTGTTCAAGACCATGAAGACACAAGACTAAAGTCATACTGATCGTGCACAAGGAGCTTAGAAACCTTCCCTCATCTGTTCCATATGCTTCTTGCAAATGTGGTTTATGTTTGTTGGTTTTTATTTCCCATGGGAATAAAGAGTTTCACTGTTATGCAAAAACGTGTTCTTGTCTTTTATAGTCTGTGCAGTGTTTTCTGCATGAGCCTCTCATACCGTTAGAAAAATCCACAACTTGTAAAATAAACTGAGATACAAAATATAGTTTAAGAAAAGGAGTGAACCAGAGCATAGCACTGCCTCAGGCTGCACTCCTATTCCAAAAGTAAGTCCAAGTTTAAAAAAAAGTCTAAGATTGTTTTAACTTGCTCTTGCTGCTGCTATGGGCTAAGTCAGCATTACTGTGTGAAGTTAGAGGTCTCCTTAGCATGGCACAGCAAACACATCATTATTGTCACATCATTAATTCTGTTTCCTATGTAAAACACAGCCCTCAGGGATTGGCATTTGAAGCAGGCTGCAGGGTACTGACACTGTTTGAAAACCCAAGGAATTCTTCCAGTACACAAACCCTGAACTGTTAAAAAGTGACTATTTCCTACTTTTCATGTGTTTTCTGGATTGTATCCAGGTTGAAAAGGCCTCTTGTTGAAAGCTTCTCTTTTTAAATTCACTTTTCTGTGCAGGAGTGTGCAACATTAACACCTTCATTGCAATTATGTTGGGTATGGATTGGAAGGAAGAAAATGAAGTGCTGGTGATGGCAAATCCAAAGGTTCTGAGGCACAGGTCTGAGTGTGCCTGTGTTGGCAACATTGGGTCTCTGAAGTTTGTCCAGAAATATTAAAATAAATACGTTCTACATACCTACTCACAAATCTGTGAGACTTGGAGTTTGCTACTGGAGTCAGAGAGGAATTTAACACAAAGATGAATAAAGAGGACTTTTAATAACTACTGTTCAATTTAGTTACACTGACTGACCTTCATGCAAGCCCTGTTTTATTCCCTGTTTTATCCCTGTCCCTGTTTTCTTACCCAATTATCCAGGAGTTTAACTTCAGGCTGCTCTTAGGCTTCATCTGACCAGTGTCACTGCAACTCTGAGTTTGTGTGCTGGAAAACAACTGCTGGAACAGGAGGTCACATACCTCATCTGCACTTTGTCTTTTAAAATGTTCTTTGACTCCTGTTCACATTTGAAGGAAAATCAGAGAAAATCAGGCCAACCAGAAGGTTGGTGTGAATTAAGGACATTCCTATTACTTTCTTGAGTTGTTACTTGTCAGTTTAAAGGCACTTAAGACCTGAATATCTTCATTCATGCTCTACTTTCAGTACTTTGTTCTCTTTTCTTCCCGGTGTCCAGACTTTTCATCTTCATCCAGCTGCCCTCAGCTCTAACTACCTGAATGCTCTGCAGGGAGCCATGAAATTCATTGCTGAGTGATAAGTTATTCTGGGAAACCAACAAGGAAAATGATTTGGTTTTCACCTTCCAAATCCAAAATTAGATGCCTAAATTTGGAAACTGGTCTCCTTCTCTCTTTTTTTTTTTTTTTTTTTTTGTTTTAATCCCTACAGAAAACCCCTCTGGCAGGTGATTTATTTGGTGCCTTCTAAGAGCAAAGTCTCTGGAGATGTCTGACTTCCTCTAGTGATTTTACAGGGAAGACTAATGTAAATAAATTCAAGGATCTCTCAGTTCAGTCCATAAATCTGGGCTGCACTTGTAGATTCTGACTCCTTTTGTTAAAATGTCTTCAGTAAAGAAACTCTGTCTCGACAAAATAATGTAACACTGGAACATATAACAAAAAAAAGGACATTCCAGCATTCATTTAATTCCACTTTGTCAAGCCAAAGTTAGTTTGTGCTTCAAGGAAAAACTCTAAATTTTTTTCTTTTATTCCAGCCTAATTTCATGGATTTATGGCCATAAATATTCCAATTACTTACATTTAATGGTTCACTTGTCATCACGTGGGCCACAGCAGATCCTTGTGCCCATGTCCTTCACCCCGTTGCAGTGGGAAGGAGCACATTGGCTAAAGCTGCCCCCAGGCTCGGAAATGATGAAATCTCAGGTTGTGTGAGCAGGGCTGTGTTGGAACTCAAAATGTCCCTCAGACATTTTTGGAAGTTCTGGATCCAGGTCAGAAGCATTTGAGACCCTGGCAGGCAGCTGGAAACAGCTGTGATTTTGGATTTGAACCATGGAATTATTTACCAACCTTGCAGGAAGAACAAGAAGTCACAAAAGTTTAGATATTACAATAGAAGTAGTCACAAAGTAGAGGGAAGAATTTTTGAGTGCTGTACAGGTGGGTTTGGTTTTGTACACGGGGGTCAGAGGTTTTAAGATGGAGGGATCTGGGCCTGTCCTGTCCTTCCTCTTTCTTCTTCCTTACCTCCGTGTTCTTGGTGATGTTGGCACTCACAGATTGGTTTAGAGTAGAAAAGCACCATTTAATATAGGTAATAGGCATTGGGGAAAACCTGTAACCATTTAACACATAATGTACCATATAAAAGACAGCAGCAGCCCTGGGCGGGGAGAGAAGCAGTCGGGAGTCAGAGAGGATGTCAGGGTGTGTGTGTGCCTCTGCCTGAGCTGCTGAGCAAACCACAGCAGCTCAAGAAGAAAATCTTTTAGATAACTTGCAATAACTGCCTTGAGACCGAACAACAGAGACTGCTGAGCCTTTCTTTGAAAGCACAGGTTGGAGGAGAGATTTTTCCACCACACGGAGCCACCCCCGACATAGGGTGGGCTCCGGCAGGGCAGCAGGAGCTGCTGAGCTGTCCAGGGGCAGAGCATGAAAAACTGCTCACACTGATGAATTATGCAGCATGACTGAAGTCAATCAATACCACTCTCTGTGATTTATGCCCATTCAGACACTCTGACTCATGGCAGGGTCAGCACTATGACGCTTTTCCACTGTGGAGAAATCCTCCTAATCTGAGATTTTTTCATTGTGAAGATCTCCTGTTTTTTTGGAAAGGACACTTATACCGATCTCCTTTTTTTTTTTTTTTTTTCTGTCGCAGATCTTTTAGCAATTAAAAATCCAAGTTCAGAAATAATTTGCCTTCCATAATCAAATAAACAAATAAATCAATAAACACTTCTATCTTCAAGTTAAAGGTTAATGAGGTAAGAAATAACAAGCAGGCAGAGAAGTGGGCAGCTGGAGAAGAGCTGATGAAGTTGTAGCTGATGATGTTTCCTTCCTTAAGTGAGTGCAAAGAGCACACATACAAAAGAGAGGCTAATTAGTCTCTTTTCAGTTGGAAAAAGAACACAGTGAAAA
The DNA here is from genome assembly GCF_048771995.1 of Taeniopygia guttata. Classification (NCBI taxonomy): domain Eukaryota; kingdom Metazoa; phylum Chordata; class Aves; order Passeriformes; family Estrildidae; genus Taeniopygia; species Taeniopygia guttata. Next base: position 3,336,137 of record NC_133028.1, read on the forward strand.
ATCAGGCAGAACCACACAGCACAAGCAGCGCTGTTACCATTCTGTGTCCTTCTGTATTTCATACTCGTGGAGTCAAGAAACTCTCCTGGAAATCAAGGAGGAGCCACATCAAGATCACCAAAACAACACTCCGTGTTCAGCAAGCTACGTGCAAAGATGGCAAATTTCAGACCTCCAGAGCTGAGAAGGTTAAACAGGGAGATCATACACTGTGCTTTAAGGGGTGGAAACTCTTCATAAAAACCTCTGCTGACCAGACCTCTTCCTTTCCTCCTCCAGTTGCTTCCAGAGGAACTCCCTTCACTTTCCAAGCTTAATTTAGTGCCTGTCCGTGGTTTCAGAGAATAGAGCTAAACTTGGTCTCGTGAGGACACATTATTAGCCAGAAAATTTTATTTCTTCTTGTGGCTTTCTGGGTTTCTCAGTCTGTAGCAATCATAAGCAATTTTTCCTTAGATGGATGTCTGGCTTAGGAAGGTCTCTGGTGTGCCACTAATTAGATAGAACAGTTTCTGAAAGGAAGTCAGCATTAAGAGGTTGTGCTCTGTGGTGCTATTTAGGTGTCTACAGGGAAAACAACACATTCAGAAGCTCTTATCTTGGAGAAAATTACTTTTTTAAGATACAGAGTAGTTCCTAAAAAAACATGCCCAGTGAGGAAAGCCTGAAAGAACTGAAGCATTTTATTCCAAGCAAGTGAATATTGAAATAGAATGTCTGTAGTAGTCAGATACAGAACAAAGTGTGTATCCAAGGGAGAGGGAGGAGGATGGGGAGATGTTTGGACCCTGAGATTAAAAGATGGGGAAAAGGAAGGCTGGAAAAGGTCAGGAAGAAGCTTTGCAATTTTGCCAGGTTGCTACCCTGCCATGGAGACTGTCTGCATGAATTAGGTGGGTCTGGCTCAAAGATATGCAGCAATCTTTCTTTTTTCCTTTTTTTTTTTTTTTTTTTTCCTTTTTTAAAAGGAAGAATTAAAAATAATAGCTCAGTTCTGTCCACTGAATACATTTCCCATCATTCTAGGCACAGACACAACTTAAGGAAGGGCACAGGAGTCCTCCCCTGAGTCATCAATAACTTGTCTATCGGGGAGAGGTGTCTCTGAGTAGCTTTGGGAATTTAAAGCACAGCTGACCTTTAAGTGAGCACAGGTTTGTCTTTAATGTGGTGTTAGTGTCACCTCCCCTCTGATCTTTCCTCTGAAGCTTCCAGCACAGCCCCCAGAGCACCCAGAAACTCAAACAGATATGTCCTGGCTGCACATCTGCCCACCCCTAAACCCAAAGGCTCTGTGACCTTCAGCTCTCATGATGCTGCAGCAACTCCAGGTCAAAGAGAAGCGTCAGGGCTGTGGCGCTGCCCCATTTCCTCACATGAAAGTGCAGCTGTGGAGCAGCCCAGCAGCCAGCCAGGAACGGCTGCACCCTGCACTGCAGGCTCTACATCTCTGTAGATGTGGCTGGATTTTAAAAGAGATGTCTGCTAAGGAAGGCAGGAGCGTCCTTTGAAAAGGAAAAGGTAAACCCCCTCACTCTGAATTATTATAATTTTGAAATTAAGGGGCTCTCAGGCAAATATATGGGAATAGGAATAACAGTTATTTATCAGGGAAGAAAATAAAAATAAAATAAAAATACAGTAATACAAAACAACACTGCCAGAGTCAGAACAGGCCCTGGCAGCCTGTGGGTCAGGGAGGTGGCAGCAGTCCCATCCCATGGTGGCTCAGCGCTCCTGCAGTGCCAGCTGTGCTTCTGCTGGAGCAGGATCCTGCACAAGGGGGGAGTTTTCCTCTGGAGCTGCAGGGCTGGGGGAGATGGGCCTGGGCTCCTCTGGGAATGCAGTGGGGAAGAAAGTTGCTCCTCTTTGAATGCAGTGGGGAGAAAGCTGCTCCTCTGGGAATGCAGTGGGGAAGAAAGCTGCTCCTCTGGGAATGCAGTGGGAAGAAAGCTGCTCCTCTGGGAATGCAGTGGGAAGAAAGCTGCTCCTCTGGGAATGCAGTGGGAAGAAAGCTGCTCCTCTGGAAATGCAGTGGGCAAAGGCTGCTGTGCTGTTCCCAGGTCAGATTGTATCCAGGTAGGAATGTTTGGCTCCTCCCCTGGGCAGAGCATCTCCCCATGGAATGATGGAATTTTCTCAGCCATGCAGGGACACTCACTGGCCCATGAAGAGAAGATAATTAATAATTAATGGCCCATGAACAGCAGAGATCTCCTGGAGGGAGGATGGGCTGTGAAAGAGATAAAGAAAACTGCCCAATGAACAGCAGAGAACTGCCCCACCTCTGACAGATGGAAATAGAACACACAGCCCCAGCCTACGAAAGATGAGAGCAGCAAACTTTGAACCACCAGCTGTAACTGGATTGCAAAAGGTGTCACTAGTCAAGGGGACACAGAGCTGGTGTCCCCATGGCTGTGAGCAGGGTGTCCATGTTCTTCTTTTAGCTGCAGCAGGTCCAAAGAAGCGCCACAGAAATTATTAGAAGGATGGATCATGTATCCTATGAGGAAAGACTGGGAGACCAGAATGTGTTCAGCTGGAGAAGAGAATGCTGCAGGAAGAGCTCAGAGCTCCTGCCAGTGCCTGAAGGGGCTTCAGAAGAACAGGAGAGGGACTTGGGACAAGGGATGGAGGGACAGGACAAAGGGAATAGATTCAAACTGAAAAGAAGTTGGTTTGGAATGGATATTAGGAAGAAATCCTTCCCTTTGAGGGTACCCAGAGAAGCTGTGGCTGCCCATGGATCCCTGGAAGTGTCCAAGGTCAGGCTGAACAGGGCTTGGAGCAACCTAGGCTGGTGGAAGATGTCCTTGCCCATGGCAGGAAGTGGAACAAGATGAGCTTTATGTTTCTTGTAACCCAAACCATTCTGTGGTTTTATGATTCCAAGACAGTGCAGCCTTTCATGGCTGTGTGTCTGGATCAGGAGCTGGAGGCAGCGTTTCCAGTCTGTCCATAACTTCTGCTTTGAAAAATTAGGATAGGATAAAGCTGAGAAATCCTTTGAAGTCTCCAGGGAATTTTCCTGGAAGTAATGAAGTCCTTGCTCTGTGACTGGTTCACTTCAATCTGTTGTCCAGTGTCCTTCCCTCCATCCTCACCCCATCTTTGAAACCCTGACACCAGTGTAAGCCCCCACTGAGCTGTTACTGTTTCCTCCAGTGCTGAATTGTGACTTTTATCCTCCACAGGAAAAGATTGTTTTCCTTCAGGCACATCTTTCCTCAGTGTCACGTCTTGAACTGATTTTGGAAGGGGAAGGTTCCCATTTCTGTGAATTCAATCTGGCATGCTGGATTTGGAGATTTAAGTACTCTAACTACCCAGTTTCCAGGCCTGAAGTCCAAATCCAAATTCCTTCATATGTAAAGTTCCTGAAATACAAAAAAACCCCCACCAAAACCAGAAGTTAAAAAATGAGTCTTTAATTATGTTTGTTTGAAAACACATTTGTTTGAAACTGGAAGGTTTCAAGTTTGATATTCCAGAACCAACAAACTTGAGTTGTCTGCACATGTATTTTTTTTTTTTTTTTAATCTGACAATTTGTCATATTTCTTCTGGCCCACAAAAGCAATTCCTACTGACCAATGCCAAGCTCTGTGCTGAGTGGGAGGTATTTTTGTCAGGGATGTTGCAGACGATGTCTCAGCTGATATGAGACTTTCCAAATCTGTCGGATTAATTTGACCTGCTCCAAGGGGTGGCATTTTGGAAATCCATGTCCAAATTTAAGGAGCTCTTTCAAGTGCAGAAAACATGCATGTGTTCCTCGTTTACCCCAGGCTGGGTCATCATCAATCCCTCCCTTGGGTAATACAGCTGATAAAATGCAAAGCTGACGGGGGTTGGAGTTTTTTATTATTATTTCTAGAAGGCAAAGCTAAAAGGAGATAGAACTGATGAAATTTTTATGCTGTTTGCAACAGAAGAGAAAGGGAAAAATAAGTGGATTTGTTTGCTTTGACCTTGGCTAGAAGGGGTTTGGATATTTTCAAGACAGCAAAGTTCAAAAAGTTCTTGTGAGCTGTATCCATGAGGACAACCCCTCCTCCAGGAACTTCTTCCTGTCCTCCAGGACACCAGTGGATTAAAAGGAATATTTTGTGATAGAAGATTAATTATTTCTGTTTATTTTCATAATCAATTTTAGGAACTTTTAAATATGATATTTTATCTCTTCTCCCCATGAGAGCTCTGAACACTTGGAAGGTATTGGAGACTGAAGATAATCATAATAGAATAGCTTTGACCTTGGATTAAAAAATTGCCAAGGTGACAGAGAAGAACATGAATCAATTACAACTCATACACAAGATACAAAGGCTGCAGTTGGTCAATGTTTTAAGAATCCAGGACCAAAGAAGCTTGCCAGCAATCACAGCCAGATCCACAGCTCTGTATCAGCTGCTTTCTTCAGTGCACTTTGACTTTTAAAGAAAACAACCAAAGGTGTGCAAGCTCAGGGTCACTGAACACGCCTCCTGCAGGTATCCAGAATTTTCAGCCATCCAAGAATATTTGAGAAATCTCCACTTGCAGGCTTCAAAGCAAGGCACCAGGGATGAGAGGGAATTTGGGGCAGGGTAAGGTCCTGTTTTGTCAGAAGAATATTTCTGGGGTGTTTTTGGAGAGCTTCTAATTTCTTTAGAGCAATTACCATTCCCATTTGGCAGAGCTGCACCCCACTCAGTGCCTGCAGGAGGAGAAATAATAAAATATATGGGATCTTTGTTTCTCAATGAAGAGAACAAAAGCACAGAGACAGACAAGTTGGAGCCATCATTGTGGTGACAATGACAAAACAGTGTCTTTTTCTGAGCTGATTTTACAAGATAATATAAAGCTTTCAAAACAAAGCATTGTAAGTGCTCCCGAAATATAAATAGAAGTGGTTTATAACCTCTCCAGCCCTGCAAAGTAATTCTTGCTATTTAAAATATGGCTGTGCTTAATGTTGTGTATTTTCAGACCACGAATTATGATTTGCTTTAAGTGCCTGCTGTGTTTGCTCCCCTTTTGCTCCACAGAGGACAATTTTGGAATTTATTAACTTTTCATTCAAGGTCTGATAGGAATATTTGTACAGCATTCTAAAGGGTGCTTGGTTAGCCCTGAAGAGACCTAACCCAGGCCCTGAAGGGGTCCATTTTTAATGGGATTTTAGAGGTGACATTAACAACAGGCTTGGGGCAACGAAGCACAAAGATGACGAGGTGCTGGGATAAAATCTGCTTTCTTCAGGTTTGATTAATGTGTTTTGGCTCCACGGGTCCTTCCACAGCAGAAACTCTTCCTAACACACTCCTGTGCCTGAAAGGGAACTGTGGCAGTGAGGAAAACCATCCTGCCCCACAGCATTTGGGGGAAGATTTCCTGTCCATCACCCTCTTCTTTCTGCTCCGCTGCCACTACAAAGAGTCACTCACCAGCACCTCAGGAGATCTGGGGTCCTTCTCAAAGGGCACTTGGCACAAGGCTGGCGTTGAAGGCCAGGTGTGCCCAAATTCCTACTGAATTACTGCTGGATTTGAGGTGAGAAGGAAGCCTGGAGCTCTCTATGCCAGCCTGCTCAAAGAAGGAAGAACTTGAAATTTGCACACTTGGTAGCTCATGGCCAGAACCAGTTAAATTTTGGGCATATTCAAGGTTCTCCCAGTTTGTGTTGTAGTGTTTGGTCACTGTCATGGTGATGTCAAAATCCCCTCAGATTTTAAGTCTTCTGAATAGAAAATGGGACTTGCTTGGGCATTTTCCTTCATTTTGAGAAACCTGTAGAAACATCAGTAAGTCTGCAAAGGTAAGAAAAAATATCAACCATTTTTATTATTAAATAAAACAATAAAAAAAATAAATTAGGTAAACCAGACTACAACAGAAGGATTTAAATGCAAATCTTGCTTTGCTACTCTTCCCTTTTAGAAGAGCAAGAAATTGATTCCTGGTTAGGATTCAGCCAATTCACCCATCACATTAATGCTCATTTTTTGGGGTTACTGAAGAGATCCCAAGAAACTCTGCCTCAGAAATCAATACACTCATAAAAACTTCCCCATTAATAAAAGTGTTTGAAGAGCATTTGAGAGACCATATTAATTTTATAAGAAAACTGAGAACCTGCTGTTGAAAAATGATCCATATGTCTTAATTTTTCATGTTCTGACTCTGCTTTGGAACATCATTGAAAACAAAAAAGATGAGAATAAATTCATGCTGCCTCTGACCATTTAGTTCTGTATTTAGGAAGAAACATCCTTTTTGTACTTATATATTCTGTCTGCCTGCAGAACTCTGTGCATGCTTTCCATCTTGATAAATTTCAGGGATGAGTTCTGGGTTTACAGCAGAACTTAAAAAGATATTTCTGGATGAACAGTTGTATTTATTACGAATGGTTCTCCTGCAGTTGCTCATCTACCATCATCTTTAGCACATTTATCTGAAGTCACTGTAGGGAATATCTACTACAAAACTGCTTGTAACTTTAAAAACATTTATCATGGCAACAGCTCTTGAAGACAGAATGGAGTTTTTTCTCTGTTGGTTTCAAGAGAGTAATGAAGCTGGTGCTTAGTAATCTAGCAGGTGTTTGACTGGGATTGAGAAGTGAATTAAAAGCAGAATTCCTCCGTCCTGGGTTAACATCCTGATGGCAAGAATATTTTCCTCTGTGTGTCAGAGAGAAGTCTCTGCCCTCTGGTGTGTCCATGTGTGCTGAGGATGAACAAGGATTAAAGATGTCTGGTTTTGATCACAGTGCTGTCTGTCACAGTATCCTTCTTGTGCTCATTAAAAACTGGTGGTACACTTTGGTTGTTTTTTACAGGAGAATTTTTCCCTTCAATCTGCAAATTCCCATTTAGGTGTCTGTGCATTAAGTAGCATACACATATTCATCCTCACATCCTGTCTGCATCTTCTGCTGTGCCGTGTCTGTTTAACTTACATGGCAGCTATGCATCACCTTTTTTTTCAGTTAAATAACAGGGAATTCTCATTAGTGTAGAGGTTATAAGGTTTCAGAATGTCAAAAAAGCAAGATGGAGTTGGCAATTGATTAACCTGAGGTGGTGCAAAGCTTCACCCTCAAACAATCAATGTTTAGTGGATTTAAAGATGTATTGAGTTGTCTAGTGACTAAGGATAGAATTAGAGCCTAAATTTCCTTTAGAGTAGTTGTCACTTACTCAGACTTTTTCCTTGAGAGGAAAATACTATTTGAAAATTAACTAAAATGCACTAAATATGGTGTCTGTATAACTATTGCAGCTCATATGCCATAAATGTTTTAAATAAGCAAACAATCCAATGCTTTTTTGCTCATCAGACCATCATTCTAGGCAATAAATATTAAATCTGTACCCTAGAAAGAGGTATTTTGTGTAAAATCAAATGCATTGTAGGTATGGATAAATGAAAGGAACAGTAAAGCATGTTGTTAGCACCCCACTCACAGTTTAGTAACATATGTTAGGCAGGGAATATGGACATATGTTATGTCAGGCAAGTGGAGAGTTTTGGAGGGAAACCAAAATCCATGGAGATAATGGTTTTACTCCCTGTCCTGTGCTGAATTCCCAAAGGGGAGGATGGGAAGAGCACCAGAACCTCTGCCTGGGGCCTCCTGTGGTGTCTCAGAGACAGGGCAAAATGACAAGGAGTCCTGATCAGCTGAAAACATCAATTCTCTACTAGGCTGAAATGTTTAGATTTGCTCAAAGGGATGGACTATGTTGGGTTTTTTTGGGGTTTTTTTCAATATTGGAGAATTGCCAAAATGAACAGAAATTTATCACGAATAACATGAGGTCTATTGGGTAATCTTTTACACAGGTACAAAATATCATAACAACACTGGCGGAGTTGATCTAATTAAAAGCTGTTTCTCTGATGGTCATTAGTAAATTCTTTTGCATGTATTGCATGCAGATAAAACTTCTATTCTCTGATTTTGTCATTTATGACCAAGAGCACTTCACCAAGTCACTTCTGGACATGTACAGGAAGGAGATACAGGAAAAGACCTGAAAATCACAATAGGTGTGAAAATTATTCTAGAAATACCAGTAATGCTCACAACTGTGGGAATGGGAAGAAACCCAGTCAAACAAGAATTGTGTTTTTATAAAAGCACATGAACACAATACCCTTCTTTTCTTTTCAAAGAAAACACTGTAGGTAGAATTTTGCAACCAGATAAAGGCAAAGGGAGGATTTCCTGGTTACCTAATCCTGGCATCCATTATGTGCCTGTGTTTTGAAATGAGAGAATCACATCTTGCTTTTCTTCTTGCAGGAGCTCTGTGTTATTCCTGGCTTAGGTTGGACAGTGTTCCCTAAAAGAATTAATTCTTCATCTTCCTCCTTCTACCATGAGTGATGCTCCTGCCTTCAATACATGTGGTTCAAAATAATCAACTTTCTTATGGATCTGTCAGTCTCATTAATCCAGTGCTCCTTTCTTGAAATATAAATGTAGTTCATTTTTGCAACACCTCTTTCAGGTGAGCCCAGGGTCCCTTAATTACCAGGCTTATTTTGATGAGAAATTGAAACACATAAAGAGGAATATACTAAATGTATCTACTGAGTGTGCATCCTCATTTTAGGACTTGTAATAAAAAGGAGGTCAGAATAAAGGTCATGGTGTTGCCTGACCTTAAACTTTATAGAATCATAGAAACGTTAAAGTTGTAATCAGATCATTAAGTCAAATCATCAACCCAGCACCACCTCCAGGTTCATCACTAAAATATGTTCTCAACTGCTACATCCACAGGTTTTTTTTACACTTCCAGGGATGATGACTCCACCACTGCCCTGGGCAGCCTGTTCCAATGCTTGACAACTCTTTCTGTGAAGAAATTTTCCCTAATATCAAATCTAAGCCTCTCCTGGCACAACTTCAGGGCATTTGCTCTCATCCTGCCACTTATTTCCTGGGAGCAGAGACTGAAACCCAGCTGTCTACAGACTTCTTGCAGGCAGTTCTAGAGGGTGAGTATGTCCTCCTTGAGCTTCCTTTTCTCCACGGTGAGCTACCCCTAACTGCTCATGGTGCTCCAGACCCTTTCCCAGCTCTGTTGCCCTAAATGTGTTTTTGTAGTGAGGGGAAAAGACTGGCGCTGCTCATTAAATCCTACCTGGATATCTTGATATGGAAAATAGATTTCAGACAGATGCAAAAATTGTTTTTGAGGTAGCTACACTCTGGTCTTTGTCGGGGAGCAAGATGGGGGTCAGCTTCTTTTCCCAGGAACAAATGAGAGGACAAGAGGAAATGACCTCAGGCTGTGCCAGGGGATGCTCAGTTTGGACATCACAAGGAATTTCTTCATGGAAAATGTGGTCAGGCATTGGAAGTGGCTGCCCAGGGAGGTGGTGGAATCCCCCATTCCTGGAGATGTCCAAGGAATGCCTGGATGTGGCACTCAGTGCTCTGGGCTGGTAATAAGGAGCGGATCAGTCACAGGTTGGACTTGATGGTCTTGGAGGGCTTTTCCAACCTCAATAATTCTGTGATTCTGTGAAGAAATAAGTTTGCACTTGCTTGCCATGCCCCATGATTCTGAAGACCCTGTTGGTCTGGTAGCTGTGGCATGGGATGTTTCTCATTTCATTCCTCACAAGGTGCTGTGGGTGTGGAAGAACAGCTTAGAAGAGGCAGGTGAGGGATGCCAGGTGTGACCTGAGCAGCTAAAAAAGGCTCCAAGAGTGGATGGCAGCAATCCCTGAGATGTATTGCTGACTCTCAGCCTGGTGCATGCTGTGAGCACAGATATAAGTGGTCTCTGAGCTCCCTGCCTCAATGCACACTGACCTGTGCTGCTCCTGCCGTGCCTCCAGCTGCAGGAATGAAACCCCTCCAAAACAAGTCACACACACAGAAATGGATCTGCCCCAGCTGGAGCCAAGGGAAATTCAAATCCTGCTCAACTCACCCAGGAGACACAGAACTCTGAAGCATGAATATTCAATATTATCTTCATTTTAATCCTCGGCAGGAAGGATCTTGAACATTTTGAGGGCAATGCAGGCATATTTTGTTCCATCTCTAGTCCAAAAAACTTAGCTGATAGGTGAGGTTAATTTTAAAATGCGGATTGAAGTAATTATTCAGTCTTTGATTCAATACTGATTAGGCAAAAATAGGCTTAAACTGAGATGTGTTCTGGAAGTGTTGCAAACACAATGTAAAATAATTCTTAAGAGTTTGTACGTGATCCAAATGAATGGGGTGAAGGCTTTAGGTGGTGCATTGAGTTTGTGTGGCAAGGTTTTGGTAGAGGAGAGACAGCAACTACACCAACTGACCTTCTCAGTGTAGGGCATGCTTTGCTCCCCTTGAAAAATTTGTATGACTTTTCTGAATGTTAAAATATGAATTCCGGAATGGATGTAGGATTCCAATCACAGCAATGTGTTTCTTAAAGGTAATAGCAACTTTTTGGTGGTAGTCAGTATTGGTTGTTAAAAGTGTATCTTTATATCTGTGCTTTCTTCTGTACGTTTGCCTCCACCTTAATCACAAGGGAGGCCTAAAAACAGAATTCTGTGGGTAGCACAGGTTGTTTATCAGGGTTTTGCTAACAGACAGACCTGTTAATTATCTGCTCCTATTGAGGCTGCTGTGTGAAGAACAACTGGCAGTAGGGCTGTCTTTAGCACCTACTGTATTATCCTGCTCCTGAATTACACCTTGCTGAGCAGGAATGCTGCTGGCTGGATGTGGAGTGTGGGCTGCACTGAGGAGAGACAGGAGTGGAGATGGGATGAATGCAGAGGCACTCACTGCTGGGACTCCTGCAGAGGGTAAAGGTGGGGCACAGGGACTGTGGAGATGCTCCAGCTGTTGGACAGCTGAAGGAGGAAAGCAGGAAGGATTGGATTCAAGGCCAGGTTGGATGGGGCTTGGAGCAACCTAGTAGAAGGTGTCCCTGGCCATGGCAGGGGTGAAATGAGATGAGCTTTAAGGTTCTTTTGAATGCAAACCATTCTTGGATTCTGTGATTCCTCTGTTGAGGTCTGGTGAGGGTGAAGAGAGGATTTGTGAAGCTGCACGTGAAGAGAGTGCCAGCCTGTGCCTGTCCTGCATGGTCACACCTGCTCTGGCTGTTGTCCACCCGAACATCCACCATGTTGTCCACACCTCTGACGCCTCTCAGGTGCTGTCCACCTGAAAATCCAGCTGGCTTGTTCCTTGTGTTGGGGAGGTTTCTCTTCATGAACAGGACAGGGCTGCTGGGTATGTTCCTGGAGCTTTATTTGCAGCATCAGCCTCATGACATGGCTGAGACAACAGGAAGATGGCAAAGCTCACGTACAGCCAGCAGCAGCCAAAGATTTCTTTGTTACAGAACATTTTAAAAACTCTCTAGCCAACAGCCTATTGCTAAAGATTACAGACAATTGTTTTTGCCAGTTACTGAAAGTACACATACACATGCTTCACACAATGCTTGCTTGTCTTCTTTCTATTGACAATACAAAATACACCATTATTAATCTTAAAACCTTCTACTATCTTGCTAAGCATATCTCCCGCAGTCTTAAGCTCTATCTTAGCCAAGCCTAAAACTCAGGCTATTGATTAATATCCTTGCTTGCTATACCGTTGTAACTTTTTCTACTTTCAGACTTTGCAGCTGCAGCTAGTTCTCTGTTCTTTCTGTTTCTTAGGCCTGCTTTTACAGCTTTCTGGAAATCTTTTTACTTTTATCATTTCCTATTGTAAATGCAGGTGAACCCAATGGGAAGAAATGTCGATGTCTGACTCAATTCAGAAGGCTGAATTATTTCTTTATTATAACTATGCTAAAATACATTAATATACTATATAAAAGGAGGATACTAAAACTACATACTACTTTCTCTGACTCTAATACAACTCATGACCCTCTGTCCAGAGCCCAGCCCCAGGTAGGTTGGATTGGCCATCAGGCTCAAACAATCCTCACCAGAATCCAATCAAGCACTCACTCCAGGTAAACAATTCTCCAAACACATTCCACATGGGTAGAAAAAAAAGAGCAGAAATAGAAATTGTTTTCTCTTTCATTTCTCTCTGTGCACCCTCTATGAAAAATCCTGAGAGGGAGAAAAATGTGCTTACCACAATTTCCCACATTCCTATTTCTTTGACTTAAGCCAAAGAGTAAATCAACACCTAAGCATTGAAATAGATTGAGAGCTCAGCCTCAGCTCTGTGAATTCAAACCCTCACCTGGCAGGGAAGGTGCAGCTTCATCTCTGTGGCTGTGGTAATGGACACCCCTACCCACAGCAGCTTCCACATTGGTTTTTGGACATCTAGAGGCACCACAGACAGAGCAACCAGCAGCTTTCTCAAAGCTACAGAAGTTTCACCTAAACCCAAATAAATGCCTTGAGAGCCCTGTGAAAGAAAGCAACACCTCCACAGCTGGAATGACGGTGGTGTCCAGCTCACACTCGATTCATTACAGGATCAGAAATGCTCCTGAGGTAACCTTCAACCCACTGAGAGGTGAGATGGGAATTCTGCACGGCCTCCAAGAGAGGTATGATAAAGACTGACCAGCAAAGTGCCTTTCTCAAAGGGTCTTGCCAGCTTGTAACAGAGCTCAGAGGTCTGAAGGACACCCTGGAGCCCAGGTTCCTCCTTTACAAGGGGCCACCCTGCTTCTAAGTCTGGATCATGTTCTTCCACCAGCAAAACAAACAGACAATTTATTTGTACAAACCTTGTGCAGTCATCCAAGTTTCCCCATTTAATAGCAGAGTTTACTGGGAAAAAGCTATTTCTTACTTTTAGAAACCTTAATTCAGGGTCAGTGAGGAAACTCTTGCCTAAACACAGAGTTTTAAGAGCACCTCTGCCATGTTATATTTGTGTCTCTGTTCCTATAATTAAAAAAAAAAAAAAGTATAATGGGCCACTAAACAAATTATTCTCAATGCTGACAGAAACAATTAACAATTATTATTTATAACATAAATAATCTAGAGTGAATTATGTTTAGTTCTCTTCTGCTCTGTCCCCAGCATTTACATTTCACTGCTCTACTGGTATGTTTTGGCGCCTACTTTATTTTTGTCAGAAAAATCAGTTATTTCTGACATTATTTCAGTGCCTTCAGGGCAGAATGCTGGAACTGAACAACTGGTTCCCTCCACAACATTTTCCAAGCCCACATCAAGTTCCTTTGCTGTTATCCAGAGAAATTATGGAAGCAGGGCCAGCGGCAGAAATGCACTGGTGGGGTTCACTTTGAGCTGAAAGCTATTTCATGCTGTGTATCCACATTTACCTCCATATTTATAGATTTCTGTGTGTCCAAAAATGGAGATCTGAATATATACTCTTGCTTCTTTTGAGAGTGAAGAGTTTTTATATTAATTAGAGATGCCATGGCCAAGTTTCTTTCCAGCAGTCCCTAAACAAAGGAAAATTATCTTTTCAGCCAGGTGTTCTAGGTCTGCACCACAGACGTTTCTCCACTGCTTGTAAGTATTTAAGGTTTTTTCCTGGTGGAGGAAATCAATTAATCTCTGCAGTCATCCACAGCGTGGTGAAGGGCAGATGCATTAAGCAAAGCTCTGACAGAACTACAGCTTGTGGCATGAATTTGTCATCCTACATCTCCAGTGCATGGCCTTCATTCCTGTCAGTGTCTCTGTGGATTGAAACCTTCCTCAGAAAATGCTCTGCAGCCTGAGATTTCCAAGATTGTCTCAGTTCAAAGTTTCATTTCTGCCTGACACTCCCATCTTTGCTTTTCCTCTGCAGAAGTAATCCAAATTTGTTAATTCCTTTTGGGTACAGCAAAAGGAACAAGCCCTATTAATATTATCTTCCAGGATAAGCCCTAACTTACCTTGAAAATAGCAAGTATCAATAACCTCATTACACCTTGGAAGCACCAGGTGAACTGCAGATTTTTCTTTATATAGCTCTGTTTGTTTACTCTTGCCCATCCTTGGGATGAGTCACTCTTAATGGTAAATACAAATACAATGGCAATCTTGAAGCTGCTTTTCCTTTGTCTGCTGTTCCCGATTCGTGCCCTTAATTGCAGCAATAACTTGAGCAAATCAAGAAAACAGGGCTGAAAATAGGTACAGCATCCATGCTGGCTGGAAAGAGAGGTCTTTATCCCTCATTTGGAGGTGTTGATTCCAAGAGAGTTTGAACTCCCTCAACTTTGCTTGACCCCAGGGAGAATCAATGAGACTTTGCTCCCACCCAGGCAGGCAGCATTGATTCCTGCTCGTTCACACCTGGATGTTCGTGGGAGGACTGGGAAGAGTCAGGGGGGAAGGGCTGGGGGGTTGATCTCTCCTCTGAACTCCAGAGCATTTCTCACTCCAGATGAATTTGCCAATTACCACTTGGATGTCTCATAATGTTTCCTCTCAGCTCAGGGCAATCAGAGAGCTACTCTGAGCAGAGAATTTATCTTGATAACACTCAGTGTGCCAGCATTCAATTTATTAAAAATGTCTTTCCAATTACATTAATCTGTTTTTTTACTTCTTTCAACAGAGAGTTAATGTTTATGATATTGCAGATGGCTGTGTACAACACACGTATTTCTGATTCTTAAGTATTTTGTATATATGCAGGAATTGAACACTGGAATAGAGGATGTTTGACAATCATGGCACCTTGTACGTCAGAATATAATATGTTATCTGGATGAGTTTCCCTCTTATTCTGATGACAGTCAAACTATTTTATTAATTAATTTTAAATTGTCCTCGTGCTAGTTGTTATTCACATAACAGAATTCTTCATCTCACATCAGTAGTGTGTATTTTCCAAGTGATATTTCTCTGGGCAATGCCAGAAAAACAGTTTGTTCTTTTCCCTTTACCTCTGTGAAGTTTATACATCCTGGCTTTCCTATTTGGAATGATGGATCCCAGCACTCTTGAACAGACTGCAACATTGATTTCATTATCCCTAAATCCCATGTGTTTGGCCTTTTACCAAAACTGTGTCTCCTGCTGTGGATAGCTCTGATATTGGGCAATTAATCCATGGTCTCAAAATACTGTAAAATAGATGTAATAAATTTCCCTGGAACATGATTTTTTAGGATTTAAGAAATTTACAAGACCAAGGAGCTGTTCCCACAAATAATTTTGTATTATTTAAGTAGTAAATACTTCTTTAGTTAACAAATATTGATAATTTGCATTACAAATCGCAGCAAAAATAGAAATGTCATTAATAATATACTACATTTAATTATAAAATAATATTAATATGTTGACATTTGTCGGAATCTGTGGTATTGATGATTCCGAGATTGTAGACAGTCTCTGTCTTTCTGCCCCATTGCCAAAGAAGAAGTCATAATTCATCTGTACTGGTTTCAAGGTTGTTTATTCTGTTTATCTCTAACATGTTCTGCTGCCCTGCCGCAGCTCTGTCCTGCAGGGCAGCGTGTGGGGCTCTGCCCTCAGTGGGATGTTACAAACATTAAATACCAGAAACTACCTGTGCTGGATTTACAATAACGTGCCAATATCTGTCACCTACGTTGAACAGTGTGTCCCCAGCCTAAACCAACAGAAAAATGCCAACACCGCAGTGAAACATGGAGGGCATGAAGAAGGAGAAAAAGGACAAGGCACACCCAATTTCCTCTATCTTGTCCCCTCTGAACCCCTAATCTAGAATCCTAAAATTTTACTTTTGCACCCGTGCCACACTTAATTATTACTTATATCAAACACTCAGAGCTTGAAATTCATCCTGTAAGACTGAAAACTCTTTTCCATGGACAGAGATCACAGACAGTGTCTCTGGGGGCTCTGTCCAGGGGGGTTCCTGACCCCCTGCCAGGGTCCCAGACCTTCCAGGGCAGCCAGAGGGATGCCCTGGATTCCCACAGACATTAAAAGATAGTATATTGTTAGTAATTTGATTAGTAAATAAGTACTGATTTATCAATATAGAGATAAGTAGGGTGAGGGTTGCTGTAGTAACTCATCTTTCTGAGCTGTGGGCTGTGATTCATCTCATCAAACTCTTCGTGTCTGTGATGTGTTAGGATGTGTGTGGGCTTGGATGGTCATTGCACAGTGGAGAGAAATGGACATTTCCAGGATATAACTCATTTCTGCTGAAGGAAGGATTTACCAGTATAAGATTAAGCCTTTCCTGGCGGTCAGAATGTCCAGATCTAAGGCCCAAATTCTGTCATTTTCAGCGAGGATGAATCAATGACAGTCTCCTGGAAGACACAAACTAAATAAATGTCATATTGTCTGTCTGTACGATAACTCTGCAAAACGCTTTCCATGTGGAAGCTTTCCCAAGCATTACAATAGCTGATCTTTTTCCCTGTGATTGATGTTAGTTGTAAACGACGTGAACATGCTCAGAATTGTTTAATGCAAATCAACCCCTAGACTGTTTTCACAGGATGATTTTGTCTATTCCTTGCAGGAGAAGCTGTGCATTAAGCCTGAGAAGTGAAGGATTTAACTCCCTGTTGTCAAGCAATAACTCTCTAAAATGCTGCAAAATAGTTGAAATCTGTCTCATTCATCACCATGTTGTCCAAGCAGGTGGGATAGTGGGGCTTTGATTCTGTGTTCATGTTTATGTTTAAAAGAGGGAAGCAATTAATTATCCATTAATGAAACCATTAATCCTTCTTGGCAGGTTCTTATCAGCCAAATGCTGCCTTAGTTCATCTGGAAAGACAAACCACGTCATACTGAGGTCTTGCAAGTCCATTTGTATTGAACCCATGGTTTCCTGGAAATTACAGACAATTAATCCAATGGGAAGTGCAGCTAAACCACGCTTGCGTAGTTACTGAATTACTCTATATGCCACTGTTAGTCCTCATGAGCTGAATAAGCACATTGAGAAGAATTTGGCCTCTAAGGGTATTAAGAAGGAGGTATAGCACTGTCTCTCCATAAATCTGCCCTTATCACTGTGGTTTGCTGTAACAACCACACTTTCCAGGAATATGAAGTTTAAAATGTTCCAAGAAGTACAAAAAATTCCCCGAAGCGTGAAGTCATGTGCTTCATTTCCCACAGGGCTCGCCACAGGGGATATGAAAATGCAATGGCTTCAGCTTGGAGCTAAATGTGTGTCCTGCAAGCAACAGACAAAAATGCATCAGGATGCAGTTTGGATGCAGTTTCAGCTGCACATCATGTGTGAAGCTGAAACTGCATCCAAATTTCTCCTTTTCATAAACACAAAATTCTGTTATGACATAAGGAAAATCTTCCTTTATTTCCAGCCTAATCTTTTTGTTGGTTTGAAGGAAAAGCTATCTATTGTGTAGATGCCCTGCTGTCAGACATCAAAGTTCCTGTGTGAAGTAAAATTTTAACTCCACAGCAGTGGCTGCATCAGCCTTGAAGATACTTTTTTTGTTGGTGTTATACCTTTATCAGATGGAAATTTTATGCCTTTCTGTTGCTCGTTTTTTGTGCTCTGCCAAAAACAAAAGGAAGAAAATATCACATAATTCCCTGTGAGGGTGGTGAGGCATTGGCACAGGCTGCATAGAGAAATTGTGGATGCCACATCCTTTGGAAGTGCCCAAGGCCATATTGGATGGGATTTGGAGCAAAGTGGGATAGTGGAAGGTGTCCTCGCCCATGGCATGGTTTTGAAACTGGATTTTTTTTGAAAACCCTCCCAACCCAAATTATTCAGTGATTCTTTGGAAAAAGGAAAAGTAAATCACAATTACTCTCTTGGGATTCATCTTGAGAAACTCTGGCAAAAAAAACCCCCACCCAAACCCTATACTAAATTAGTTTCTCTGGCACAGCAAAGAAAAGTCTGACTGTTGTAGAAAAGGAGCTTAAATCTATAAGGTCTGGTGATAATGGTTGCACAATGAAAATATGTATCAGAGGCCAAAGGTTTAAGACAAGACCATACTGTAAATAATTCAGCACTGACCTGGTGGCACCCTCTGTTTTATCTTCACAGTTGTGACTCTGAGCATTGTAGGAGGAAAAGGTTGCCAAAGGCAATGAGACCTGACAATTCATTAAGTATTCTGATTTTCTGTTCCTCCTTTAAACCTACAGCAGATCCACACTGTTAAATACTGCTGTAGATCCAGCTTTACAAACATTTAGGATTCATTTTCAAGGTTCTTAAAATGCCTTAAGTCTCTGATAGGCCATCAAACCAAATGTGTTGGCTTTTTAAACTTGAATAGAATGTGAGATTACCTGTCCTTACTCATTAAAAGAAAAGAAAAAAATTAATGAGGCAGTTTGAATAAGCAGTTTCAAATTCTTCTCTGAATTATTTTCTCTCCATGTGCATTACTTGATAACCTGTTACACCCTAAATGGTAATTGCATTTGGGGAGAGGAGGAAAAACACTGCCTCCCCTCCAGGGCTGCTGTCCCCATTCTTCTGGGTGCTGTGGTAGGGATGGTGTTGAGTCTACATTATCAAGCTGAGCAAATTTTGGGCTGAAAACCAACATCTTTAGCACCTTGGGTGTCTGTGCTGGGTGCAGCCCCTTCCCTGGGACCTCAGACCTGTGAGGGCAGGAGGCTTTGATAGATTTTCTCTACATTTTCCTGCTCTTCAGCTGTATCCCTGATACCAATATTTCTGTGCACCACAGAGCTGGGGCTTCTCCCTCCATTTATTTGTAGATTCTTTGACTCATTAAGTTGGGAAAGGTCACTGAGTCCAACCATTACCTCAGCAGCACCATGTTCACCACAAAACCACGTTCCCAAGTGCCACAGCCACGTGCCTTGAACCCTTCCAGGAATGGTGATTTGACCACTTCCCTGAACAGCCTGTTCCTGCCTTCCAGTGAAGAATTCTTTCCTAAACTTCATCTCAGCCTTTCCAACTTGAGACCACTTCCTCTGGCTCTTACCTTCTGTGTTTTTTTCCTGTATGCGCTTAAGTCTGGTTTTGAAACTTCTCATTTTGGCTTCTGACTTTGTACAAACAAGTTACGTTTTTGTATTGTCCCTTGTGAAGGGTGATTGATAGCAGAAGGGTCATAGCTATTACTTCATTGCTACTTTCCATAAATCTTACAGGTGATATTAATGTAATAATGCATAAACAGTCAATGAATTGACTTTGACTGGAAACAGAACGATCCTGAGATCATAACCAAAAATAGCTATGTTTTTAGAGCAAGCTCATAACAACCATGTTTCCCTTTTAGAATGAGGCATAATCCCATTATATTTAAAAATTACCAAAAAATCATAAAAATAGAAGGTAGAATACATAATTATTGACTCTGTTTGGCCTGAAGGAATAAAACTCTGTTTCAGCCAAACAAGATAACATCAAATTTTTATTCCTTGCATTTCATTACTTATGACTCATCTCTGGCCAATCCAATTATCATTCTAAATACTGCAACTGTTTTCAAAACTTATTTCACATTACTTTAGACAACTTCCCCTGTACTATTTACCAAAATCAAACAAACAGTAAATTAAAACAAGATGTGCTCGCAATGCACTGAGAAATTTGGGATTGAGAACTGTCCAGAGGAAAAAGTAAAAATGTGGAAAAGCTAAAATAAAGGAGAAGGTCTTGGAATCTGACTTAAAAACCAGGTGATAGGTACAGAATGTACTCTTCCTGCACAGACTGCTTTGTTCTTTTTAGGAAGAATGAAATGAAAACATAATAAATTGAAAATGAGTTCAGTAGGAAGTCGTAAGATTTGACATTTTAGACCATGTTTGAAACCTGACTATTTTAGCTTGGTTTGACGTATTTGGTAGCAGCTGCAAAGCAACAGCTCCAAAGCTGTCTTAGAAATTTTGGGAGTCCTTCCCTAGGTAAGAGAAGGTGGAGGTGGTGGCACATGGAACAGGAGCTTTGGCAGCAGCACTCCTGATCTTCTCATCACAATGTCCGAATCTTCTGCTCCTTGCAGAAGACTCATGCAACCCTTTTCCAGCTATTTGAGTAGGAAAAGAAGGACATTTGGACTGCCATTAACCAAATCTCAGCTTCTCCAGATTCTCTGTGCCAGAATTTTGAGAGAGAAGTCTGCAACTCCTGTCAGGGCTACGCTGCTTTCTGCTGCTCAAAGTTCTTGTCTAAAGAAACCTATCAGCAAGTCCTTCAAAGATGAATATAACAACTGTATGATTATAATTATTTCTGTCTTATCTATTTGAGTTTTCTTTGCTTTCCCCCTCCTATTTGTTTTTTTTGCTGAGCTCAGAGTTCAATGTATAAATATTTTGGGTTTTGTATGAAGAATTAGTGGGTTTTATTTCAGCTTTTGCCCCAAGGTAGAAAAATTCTCCGCTGCTGTTTCCCACAGTAAAAGCCCAGAGAACTTAGACACAATTAATATATATTTAAAAAGTATGAATTAGTTGATTGCACAGGAAACAAGGTTCTGGTTCAATGATGTGCAAATCCTACAAAACCAGTGAAGAGTTGAAACACTCAGAAGGAGCAGCATCTTCATGCAACAACCGCAGAGCCTCTGGTGATAACATAATTCAAACTGTTGTTTAGTCCCAGAATCTCCTAAGAACCCATGCAAATTGTGACTAGAAAGTTTTTATTTGGATGCAGTTTTGAAGCCTTTGAGGGGGGATGAAGAAGTGCTTGAGCCAGCTCCAGGCTTTCCCAGAACGCAGGCAGGATTACAGCTGGACTTGCTTTTCCATCTTCTTTTATCCATCAGATTTTTTTCCTTCCACAAAATAAGCTCTGCAGGATGTGGATTTACAGCTCCTTAGATCTCTTTGCACATCTTTGGATCCCTTTGCAGCTGGTATAGTCCTGAGGAAAACTCAAACCAAATTACTCTGAGTCCTGCAGAGCCTGGTAACCAAATAATGGCCCACCTTTTTTTAATTAAAAACTGCATAAGAACAGATACTGCAAGTAACTAACAGGTGAAAAATTCATACCTGATTGCTTTATAGAAACTTGTTTCTCTGGCTTGATCCCATCTCATGATACCTGTCTGAAACTGTATTTTGTGTAGCCAGAAGGAATTGGAAGCACTTCATGACATTTGCATCCTTGCTGTGAAATGGAAAATGTTTTTGATGCTTTGTAAACAGAAGAGAAACCCTTAGAGGGTCTCACTCTAACACACTGTGAGTTTTATGATAATTAATTAACTGGATAAGCTCATAAATGTAACAAATAATTGTGTCTAATGGGACAATGGCTCCAATTTCCCCTGGGTGTATTACTTGATTAACATTGATTTACTGTCCTGGGCTCTGTTCAATTAAATAAAGTTCTTACAAACACATCATATTTTAAGTAACTGCATTAGCCTCCCCCCTTCAAAAAAAACAAACACAAACAAACAAAAACAAACAAAACAAACGAACAACCCCCCACAAAAAGCCCCCCCAAAAACCCACCAAAAAACCAAACCAAACCAAACCAAACCAAACCAAACATAGAAAAGAAGAAAAAAATAGCCATGAGTCATGTCTTTCATTCATTACCCTGAAAAGTTAGACTCCAGCATTCTCATAAAGCTAAATGATATCTTGAGAGAAAATGTAAAATCTCATCAAAATCTTTTCCAGGGAGCTCTTCTGATAGCTCTAAATGCTACCCCACACTGACTTTGTGTTCCACTTGGCACACAAAGAAATTAAGTATATTATTTACCAGTCTTGTACAAGACAGTACTCCTGCAGAAGGAGCTGCAAAGGGATAAACAGCAATTTTTGAAGCACAAAGCTCACAAAAAAGTGAAATCTGATTCCTTATGCCAATAAATGGCCCTCTAAATGACACAAATCACTGTGGAAGGAACATTTCTGAGTTGAAAGAAAACAAGAGCAGATTTAAAGTTCTTGTTCTTTAAAAATTATTATTTTCCCTACATTTCAAATACTATAGAAGCTGGAAGCTTCTTGAGAATGTCTCTAAACATTAATAAATATATTTTCAGCACTAACAGCTCTAAGTGCTTTCACTTGGCAATGATCAGAGAAAATTGATTCCCTCTGAGAATTAAGTTTAAATAAGATGAAAGAGGAAAACTCTGCTGGGGAGGAGTGTGACACAGCAAGGCTGGTGTTAGTCCTCAGCTCCTGGTGCTCCTCTTTGCCTGTTAATCCTTGGAGTGTTGGGATTGGCAAGGGGGTGGCTGTTAGGAGCAAACCTGGTGTAAATCTCCTCCACATTTACACCCCCTGTTCACAGCCTGTGATCAAAGGAAACCCCTCACCCTCCTGCCGTGCTCATCCCTCCTGAAATACTCTGCTTTGCTCTTGGAAGCTGCTGCCTTTGGCCTCCTCTGTTTTTTCAAAATATCTTTTTTGTGTTGTGAGCTCTCAGATCCCCAGTGAGAAGCAAACAAGCTGTTGTTCTGCTAATTAATATCTCTAAAGTTTGGTCTTCCTCACCAGGGCACTAACAGGTTATTGAATGCTCTTGCCTCTGAAACGAGGAGGAAACCTCTCCACTTCCAATATTTTTGTGGGTGTTCATTTAAATATAATTATTCACAAAGGCTTTATGATGTGGTGGATACCAGAGAGGCTGTGGTCTACTGATTTTTTTTTTTTTTTTCATTTTAATAAGGAAAGATTAAATCCTGTAGGTCAGAAAAGAATGAGTAATATCCTTCCCTCTATGGCACTTTGCATTATCTGAATGCATTTTCTTTCTGGGAACATGCTAATCTACTTTTAATTAATTTTTTTCCCCAGAAACATGGATATTTTGAACGAAATGTGTGCCCAAAGTCTTAAGTTTGGTGACTCATGTTAGCTATAAAAATATCTGTTTTTTATGGTGGCTTTATGAACCAATAATCTCTGCTTAGCATTCATATTTAACTCATATACTTGCTGGCTGAGGGTCTTTTTGACCAACACTAAGTTAAAAATCAAATCTCCATAATGCTTAAACACCTATATTAAGAAGCTTAGCTGAAGTTTATATAACCTTTATATTGCTGCAATGTCTTTAAAATCTATTTAAATTAAGCCTTTTGGATTATCTCTTGATTATAATATATTTGGGGATTTTTTTTTTTTTTTGCTGTGTTTTTTTCTCTCTACAATTTAAAGCTGCAGATAAAACCAGAGTATTACTTTTTATATCCTGCTTTAAAACAAGCAGGGGGCATTTAGTGAATTCTCTAAAACTTCATTGCAAAGAAGCAGAGTGCAAAATGTTAGGGTCATTTCCCTTAAATAATAAGCAGGAAAAAAGACTACGTTCACATTTTCTGTGGATTTTTATGGCAACAAGTGGCAGAACACTTAAATTTTTAGTGCTTTGGGCTTCAGTGATGAGCAGCCAACTGCAATGGCAGCAGATAACAATTAGGGAAAAGGCAATGGGCAGTTGATTGCCTCCATCAGTGCATGAAGAAAAGAGACTTCCACAAAAACTCTTCCTGCAGAAATGCCCATGTAACACAATGTTTTCTACACATTTATTGTATTTAGGGAGTGATTTGGGTGCATTTTAAGATACTAACAACGAATGGTACATGAGTGGGGCTGGACACTTTGCTAGTGAGACCTGAGCAAAGATCCCGATAAAATGCAAGTGGATTTTGATTTTGGAGTCAATTTCATCCCAGTAAAATCCAGGTGGGTTTTTAGCAGACACAGAGTGTTAGTGCCCGTGTAAGAAACAGAATTATGAAATCATTTGGGTTGGGAAAGACCTCCAGGATCATTGGGTCCAGCCTTTAACCAAGCCCCACCTTGTCAACTAAACCAGAGCATTTGAGAAGAATAATACTGTTAATCTATTGATAACACATTCAATTAATCTGCTTTTAGGGAGGTGGAGTAAAGCTGGGGGGAAGAAAAATAGTATTTTTCTTAAATAACAGTCTAAAATAAAAGTTAGTGCATTTTTCTTCTTCAGTTTGCATTACTGCTTAGGAACTCCATATAAATTTCCTTCTGGGCAGCAAAGGAAACAAAGCACAAAGACAAATATTTATTTTTAGGATGAACTTGGGATAGGCAGAGGAAGACTTTCCTGTGTGAAATAATGTTTACAATAATCAAATCATCTGAAATTAAGGCAGGTATCAGGCTTGAGAGAAACCAAGTCCTGTGCTGTGTAAAATGACCCCCACATGGCATATATTCATATTATATTTTTTGCAAAAATTTTATGCAGCAAGAAACTTTCTTTTTGTTTTTCTTCTTTTTAAAAAAAAATATATTTTTGACCCCTTCACTTGATTACGTCTTTTTTATTTTTTTTTATTTTCCCTTTTTTTTTAAATATGATTTTGTGTTAGCGGTGATGTCAGACTGGTCCATTCTATCACATAGGTTTGGCAGCATGATCTAAACCACACCACCACCTACCCTTGTGGTGCCTAAAAATATCCATCCACATCATTTTGCTTTTCGGGATGTTTTAACTTAACACTGACAATTGAACTTTTTGTCCAGGTGTGGTTTTAAAGGAATGGGAATTATTTCTCTCTCCAGGATATTTTGAATCAACATAAATTGAGTCTGATGTTATTATTTGGGGATCAGGTGAGAAGGAATCCAGTTGTGAAGGCATGAACAATTCTTCATTAGCAGGTTTGTGTGAGTCATCACCATGCAAGTGCTTCATGCATTCCTTTCACTGCAGGATTTTAATTGGCAAGATCCTCTCGTGCCTAATGACTGCAAATACTGGGTGTTATTTCTGTTCCCTCAGGCCCCTGAGCTAAACCGGTCATCAAGGTCTTAATTACTTCCCATCCAAGCAATAGCTGCCATTTATCAGCACGATTTAAAGCTTTTCTCCTCGAGCCCACCTGCTAATTTTTGCTGTTCAATAAACCCCCGACAAGCAGGAATATGCCAGCTTGTGGCAAGGAAAGGGAGATGTTGGGATTTTTTTTGACTGCTGTACTAAAAAATCCCTGGGATAAATGTAAACCAGCCCCTGGCAGCAGCATCTCAGTGTCTTCTGAGAGTTGGGGTTTTCAGGGTTTGCCATACACCATCTCAGGTCTCTGACTTGGCTCCTCTTGGTTTCTTTTAGTTTATTTTGCATGCCCAGGTTGGTGAATCCCCTATCCAGAGTCCATCCTGCAGGTTACAGCTTTTCCAGGGCTGAAGGTGGGTTTCCCATTTCCAAAGGACTCTAAATTCTGGCATATTGCCTGAAAAGTGAGCCTAACCCCTGTCCTGAAAAGGCATAATGCCCACCTAAACTTGAGTGGATCATTGAACCAGAGGGATTCTGCACAAGCGATTTAACCACTGCTAGGACTAGATAAAATTGCTTTAACTTTTATCCCTGGTCTTTTGGACATGGGATCAGTTATCTAAGAAGCTGAACCTAATATTCCTCTTTGGGAATTATCAATTTTTTTAGCAACCATCCCAAGGAAGTGCCATTGTAAGACAGGGATTCCACTGTACCTGATTAAAACAGGAATAAGGAAGCCCTGACACCAACAACACAAGGACTTTATCAACACCAGCTTCTGCCATAAGAAAAAATGAAAAAAACCCAAACCCAGTGACCCTTGAGGAGTAGAAAACTATTTTGCTTTTACAAATCAACTTCCAAGGTAGTTCCGTAAGCAAATGGAAGATTCTTCCAAACTATGAAAAAAGCAGAGTACTCTCATATTTTAGTAATATCTGATTACTTCTCTTTCAAGCTGTGACATAATAGAGAAATTAATTAAACCAAATGTCACTGTAGTCCTATCTATAATGAATTTCAGTGCCCTAAAATACTCCAAAAATTGACATAAGAGCACAAGAAATTGTATTAAAAGGCTATGGCATTTAGTAGGCACTTGATAAAGGGTAGTGATATAAATCACACCAACAGCTTTAGGTACTTGAAATAACCATTTCTTTATACATTGTTTTATTGTCTGGAGATCCTGACTGGGACTGTGCCCTGCTGGATGTGCTGTGCAGAGAATCCTCTCCCCTCCCCTTCCCTCTCTCATACAATTCCCAAACCCAATGTTAATTAATAACCTTATCCCATCGTAAATGGAGGACTAATAAGAAAGAAATCAAGCAACATCTGTGATATAACATTGATTCCCTTTGCAGCTGCAGATCTGGGTATTTCCTATGTTTTACTTCTTTTTCTGGAGGGAGTTTAGGCACTTGGTTAATTACCCCTATTTGCCCTATTTAACTTATTAAATATGGGTAATAAACATCACCCAGTCATTATCTCCCTTTCTGAAAGCAAACAGCTCTCTGAAAGCCCCTCCCTGATGGGTACTGGTGGAGGGAAACCAAGACACAGCCTGAGGCTGTGGTGAGGGGTCTTAGTGTCCTGTCCTGGGTTGTAAGATATATGTGTATTCTATTCCCATCTGTCAGAGGTGGGGCAGTAATCTGCTGTTCATTGGGCAGTTTTCTTTATCTCTTCCACAACCAATCCTCCCTCCAGGAGATCTCTTCTGTTCGTGGGCCATTAATTATTAATTATCTTCTCTTCATGGGCCAGTGAGTGTCCCTGCATGGCTGAGAAAATTCCATCATCCCATGGGGAGAGGCTCCACCAGGGCGAGGAGCCAAACATTCCTACCTGGATACAATCTGACCTGGGAACAGCACAGCAGCCTTTGCCCACTGCATTCCCAGAGGAGCAGCTTTCTTCCCACTGCATTCCCAGAGGAGCAGCTTTCTTCCCACTGCATTCCCAGAGGAGCAGCTTTCTTCCCACTGCATTCCCAGAGGAGCAGCTTTCTTCCCCACTGCATTCCCAGAGGAGCAGCTTTCTTCCCCACTGCATTCCCAGATGTAGCCCAGGCCCATCTCCCCCAGCCCTGGAGCTCCAGAGGAAAACTCCCCCCTTGTGCAGGATCCTGCTCCAGCAGAAGCACAGCTGGCACTGCAGGAGGGCTGAGCCACCATGGGATGGGACTGCTGCCACCTCCCTGACACACAGGGTGCCAGGACCTGTTCTGACTCTGCCAGTGTTTGGAATTTTTGTTTGTACTATAGCACTTGAATTTTTAATTTTCCTAGTAAAGAACTGTTATTCCTCCTCCCATATCTTTGCCTGAGAGACCCTTAATTTGAAATTTATAATAATTTGGAGGGAGTGCATTTACATTTTCCATTTTAAGGGAGGCTCCTGCTTTCCTTAACAGACACCTGTCTTTTAAAACCAAGACATGACCTCTGCTGGTTTCTGATCTGAGAAAGGTCCTTTTGTACAACCTATTTTTTCAGCATCTCCAGCCAGTATTTACTTTTTGCTCTCCTGATGGAGCAAAGAAAAGCAAATTGGTCACATTCAATATTTTCCCACTGAGCACATTGGAAATGTTAAGAGAATCTGTTAATTTGGCTAATCCAGCAAATTTATTGGAGGCTCATTACTTTCCTTGCCCCTTTCTGTCTGATTATTCATTCACTCCTTTGTGTTTACCCCCTCTGCAAGGCAGATTTTGGAGAGTAGGGGTTCCTCTTGTATCTGGGAGGGTTGTTTGGTACAATGAACCTCAGTACTTTTGTTGTGTTCCTTCTTTCACTACTCAGGAATTCCAATGTAATGGTGATGCCAATATAATTTAAAGAGATTTGATGTTTTCTTGCTATTAAACAAATAACATGGAGCACTGTTAGCACAGCTTTTCACACCCCTCCTGGTTTATACCCACTTGTTTACAGCTCTACAAACTGCAGCTCAAGTCCATCTGCCTGTTTTAAAAGGCATAAAAATGATGTATAAAAATACCTAAGCACCCTACACAAGTTATCATAACTGAAGCCCATATGGCAATTGTAAAAACAGAAATGTAAAAAGTTCAAGGCAAACAACTTGGGAAAAAATGAAAAAATATTTGGAGTCTTTTTGGAAAAAAGTTCTTTAAAAATGTAGCTGGCCTCCTTGACTCAAAGTGTAATTAAAATTTTGTTTCCAATTTAGTGAAAGATAAAGAAGTCCCTTAACCTTATAACCCATCCTGATTAAAATAGGCTTTGATTATATCTCATTGGTTAGTACAGAGCAACACACACTACATAGAATTAGCAGAAATTCTCTTTTCCAGCCTAAACTTATCCAGGTTGGTTTATATTCAATTGACTCCTTGTCCTTGAATTATCAAGCACAAGGCTTTCAGAGCTGGGACTTTGCATCTGCACTCAGGACTGTGAAAGTCATTTTGAGTCAACATGAGAAGAATGGAAGTCGAAGAACAAGCTGGAATGGAAATGCCAAGTGAGAAAAGGTGGATCTTATTTTCCTTTCAAATTGCTCAACTTGGAGAGTGACAGGAAAAGTTTCCCTCTTAAAACCCTTTTATTTTCTGGAAGTTTTCAGCATCTAACAGTCCTGGGTTACAGTGGAGCACATTCTCTTGCTTCTTTTAGGTGTGCTGAAATTTCCATGAGCAGCAAACAGCATAGCAATAATGCTTACAATGTCATGCAATGCTTCAAAGCCTTGCACAAATACTGAGGAACACTCTGGAAGATTAGGAAAAAAAATCATAGCTAAACACAGCTGCATCTTAGTTAATATTTTTTAACTACGTTTATTTACAAGAGGCATGCAATTAAAACTGGGAGGAGAGGATTCTGCTCTCACTGCAGGGTGCAATTGTCAGTCAAACCATTTTTAGACCTTGGTCTGAGGCTGTGTCTACAAACTCTTCAGACTGACAGGCGAGTTCCATCTCCGCAGATGTAACAACCTATTTTTGAATAATAATGTGGGTTTTGATTGGCAACCCAACAATGGCAGAATGCAGCCATCCATGTACCCTTTTTATATCTGATTATCTGCTGCTGTACCACTCCCCTGTCATGCACATCCCTGCTGTCAATAAAAATTGGTCTGGTGCTCAACTCTGCACAGTCCACAGGATCAGAACGTTAAAATAAGAACATTAAAACCTAAAAAAACCAAAATGCTTTGAGTGTAATAGTCTGACTGCATCCTGAACAGTGTGACTGGTGTTTCCAGGTCCTTTACAAATATATCTTCAGCAGTTTAGCCCTGGCATTGCGTAGAATTTCAAGGATGGCACAAAAAAAGCCCATGGAGAGATGGGAGGGAAGAAATTTGAAATGTTCAGTAGTGGCCCAGTTCAATGTGTCTTGCTGGTCACATCACCTTGGTAGGTTGGATGCAGCATTTTGGATGACTCCAAACTCAAATAGCCCTGAGTTCCACACTGTGACCTTGAATTCTTCGTTTCCTCACAACAAAATGTTGCTTTGATTTACCAGGCAGCTGCTTCTCAGTTTTTGTAAAGTTGAGAGAAGTCAAGCTTGTGGTGTGTGTCTGTTCTACCATGGACAGAACATTATCTTCCTTAATTTAACAGGTCTTTGTTTATAT
Source organism: Taeniopygia guttata (assembly GCF_048771995.1). Lineage (NCBI taxonomy): Eukaryota > Metazoa > Chordata > Aves > Passeriformes > Estrildidae > Taeniopygia > Taeniopygia guttata. The sequence goes on from NC_133028.1 coordinate 3,365,421, forward strand.
TGTGGTAATAGAGGTGTTTCATGCATTTTGAAAAGCACTTTGTCAAATATTAGGCTTTACATCTTTGTCAGGGATCAGTGCTACAATTCACTTACCCATGGCTTTTAATGGGAGCTGAGTAGAGTTCTCCTGGCTTTAAATTTGGTTTTTTGGTACAAGTTATCCTTATAAATTTCCCTCAGTTTCAACAGAGAGAGAGGCAGAATTGGGAACTAATTAATCCCATCCATCTCAGCCAGTTTTCTTGGGGGGTTGAATTATCCCTCTGTTTCTGGATATTGAGCAACAGCATCCTGCATGTGCACTCTGGGCATTTTTCTTCTTCAGGGTCATCAGCTGATGATGACAAGAGGAAATTTTTAAACCAAGCACTTCTTGATCTTAGCCCTGCTTTAAAATGTTGCTGTGTGGGTTTGAAGGAGGAATTAAATACAAATAAAAATGTCTGTCATAACATTTGGAGGGAGATGTATTTTAGCTGATTCAGACCCCCATCTAAATAATAATTTATCAGATAAACAAAAATAATAAATTTTCAGATATAGTAAATTTTCAGATAAACATAATCAATAAATTCCTAAAACCAGTAAGTTCTTAGATAAAGAGTTTCCTGACAGCTGCCAGTTAAAGAACTTTCAGGAGATTTCTCAGGCGCTACCTCATGACCTTTTCCATTCTCTTTCAGCCTCAAAAAGCATTTTGATTTTTCTGCACAGTAACTATCTTTGTGACACTAATTTAAGGCAACATTTCTCTCTAAGGACACTGAAAAGCCATTCCAGCTTCAAGTTACTTGAGAACTTGGACAATTCATTTACCCAAGACCAACCGTGATCATTCATTGCCAATCCCAGTGTCCCCAGCCCGAGCCTTGACTCAGTCCTCAGCCTACAGACAGCCCATGAGTTCCTGGTGGTGAAAAAAGGCTGACAGACTGTCAGGAACAGCAGGAAATTATGGGATGAGCAACTACTTCATCCCTGCTGTTTCTAGGAGTGCCTTAGGAAGCCAAAAAGAAGAAGTGCACGGACAACAAATCCCAGAATTACATTTTCCAGGGCAGGTGTTTGAAGAGAAGGAACAAAGCCAGTTTCTGTATTTCTGAATTAATTGCCTTGTTTTCAGTCAGTGCAGAGAAATTGAGCTTCTGAGCTGAAAAGTCTCAGATTTTTACCTTTCCAGACAATGCCTATTAAAATTGTTCTGGTTTGTATTTCAATTTTACTGCCTTGCGGACAAGGTGATTTGGTGGCCAAGAAGGATAAGTAATTTTTCTTGCAACGTATTGTTCCAAAACATCCAAGAGAAAATATTCCTGCCATATCCCACTCCTATTAAATCACAGGTTATCTTAAGAGACCTGATTTCCACCACAGGTGATGGAAAACATCCACTTTTTTTTTTCTACAAAGTGTTCTGCTTGTAAGAACACTCACTTTTTTCTTCAATTCATTGCTTGATTTTTTTCTTCTACAAGAAATGTTGACTTACATTTTCTAAGAAGGCTGTAAAGTTCTGTTAAAAATGCAGAAAAAATGTGATTAATGAACACTAACCATAGCCATAAAAAAAAATTTAAAAATGTTTATCTCATTAGAATAAAGTGCTTGTATGTTTCTCTTCAAAATTTCAATCAGTTAATGAAAAGAGTGTTTCTTTTATTCTTTTTAAATAATATATTCAGTATAAACGACTGATTTTTATCTCGGTAATAAAATTTTAAGCTGAAGAAAGAAAATTCAGGCAAAATAACTAAATTTGATAATATTTGATAATAACCTAAAACTTCACTGTAATTTATTTACATTTGGAAACTTTCCCTCAGGAAATTCAGAATTTAACATGGGAAGTGGCGTTTTTCTAAATTCTTCAAAAGTATAAGTAGAAGAAATAGCCTTCCAGCAAACTGATCTAAGAAAATTCTGTGACGGTGTTATATACTTACATAGATCTGCTTTGTCTTTTCATCTCCTGGCAATGCTCACATTAGGAAGTGAAAACCAAATATTTTAATCACATCAATTTTGATTTCTGATAGACACACAGGTTTATAGCACAAGAGTGATTGCACTTGTCTGCTAAAATGAACTAACCATGGCTTAAAGGGCATGGAGGGATTAAGAATTTTCATAAAAACTAATATAGCTGACTGTGTTTACATGACAAATATTACTGAAAAAAATGTAAACATGGTCTGATAATTGTTATACATGCAGATTAAGAACTTACTATTTATGACATTCAAAAAATGAATAATTTTTTTAGCTCAAATAGTAGAAATCCCTGTTTTAATTTCAAGGCCTTGTCCTTCTGTATAATCCATGAAGCAGAAAAGCTTTTTGTCCACAAGTGATGCTTGGATTGAATTGTTTACCAAAAAAATCTGAAAGAGTGAATTCTTCCTTCCAAAGGTGTTCTGGTTCCTGTCAATGTGATGAGGTTTCATACATTCATTATTTGGTAAAAACTTTATTCTGGAGGCATCAGCATAGATGATTATGAAACTTCCTTTGCTTTGTGTAATTTTTTATTGCTTTTATTGCTTTCCTTCTCCTTATAAACCCAAACACTTTGAATCATAGACACTATCCACCATGATTTACATGGTGGGGTTTTATTTATCACCTCTAACATCATCAAGCCCAACCATTCCAAGGCCATCACCAACCATGTCCCCAAGTGCCACATCCACTGGTCTTTGAAATAAAAATCTGACAACAATCAATGAATGTGTACTCAAATATCTGTGAGTCCAAAGTCATTGAGAAGGAAACAAATGATGCTCAGTTTTCATGGCAGCTTGTATTAACCAATGAACAAATGGCACAAGCATTTCTGATCAAAGATATTTGGAAAAAGAATCAGCTGAGATCACTGTTCTGGAGTCTGCTGTTTGACTTTACTGGTCATAAATCATTCCAGAAAAATCTCTGTGCTGAGGTAGAGAGATTGCAAATGAACACTGATGAAACTCCACGGGTTTGTTCCTGGCTGGGACATTCTTTGCTTTTCAGATGCACATCCTGGTGAAGCTGTGAAGTAACCAGCAGGTTGATACTAACCCTGTTATTGTTCTGTTCTTCTGATTATTCACTTTATCCCATCTGTCCTCGTCTGTTCTACTGGAAAAATGTTCCTCTGGACTGTGTTGGACCCTGCTGTGTTCAGATGAGGAAGTGAGAAGAGGCAGTAGGTGGTTTGTCCCTCAGGCTGCCACTTTGATATTTTTAATATTACTTTTTTTTTTTTTTTGGTAGAAGAAACTAGGGAAGTTTTTGTGTGGATCCCCTGCCAGCCTGCCACGGGGCTTGTTTCTGTTTCAAGCAAGGAAAAGGATATAAGTAGGAGTGAAGTGTTTTAAGCACCTAATGCTGCAGAAGAACTTGCCTAGGTAGGAAGGATCATCCCCATTCTGCCTTCAGAACTTCGTGAGCTGTAATTTATTGCAAGAGCAGGGTCCAGCACCTGGGTCTGGGCAATTCCAAGCATAAATACAGGTTTTGGGGAGAATGGACTGGTCTGGAGAGAAGGATTTGGGAATGTTGTTTAGTGAGAAGCTCCTCATGACCCAGCAATGTGCACTCACTGCCCAAGAAATTCCCCATGTCCTGGGATCCATCCTCTGCAGCACAGGCAGCAGAAGGGGGAAGCAGGACTTAGACAGAAAAGGCAAGGGCATTAAACATGGGACAAATATTCCAGAACTGGTAAAATGGGAATGGGGTGAAATCACTATGGGAATATGCAAGACTTAGGGGGTGAAATCTCTATAGGAATAGGCAAAGCTTTGTAAAGTACCATGAATATAGAAAGTTTCTTGAGAGGAAAGCAAAATATCTTATTTACTTATTTACCTGACAACAAGGTCAAGGATAAAATTTCTCTCTTTATACTTTTCAGGAAACAGCAGAGAATATAAAAGGAGCAATTGGTACTAAAGAACATGTTAGCACTACTGCAAAAGGCGATGGCATTTTCCACAACCTTACATAAAGTTGAAAAGAAATTAGAAGGCTCATAGCTCCCAAATTTCTGGGGTTCTGAAACAACCTCTCTAGAACAGGGTCATGAAAACCCCTGTGCTTTAGTACAGGTTCATAGAGGGAAAAGGGTTAGAATTTATTGAAGAACCAAGATCAAGAGGGCAAACATATTTTCAGGAATTTTTTTAACAACTCAGGATGGCACAGGAATTCCACAGGCTGTGCACATCTGCCTGCTCCATGCAGACGTCCAGTATGCTCTAAAACATCTTGAGTGGTACCAAACCCCCCTTAGACAGCTGAATCCATCTTCTCCAAGGCAGGTATGTCCTTGTGGATCTGTGTGTCATCAACAGAGAATTACAGAGCTGTGTGTAGGTCTCAGATTCAGTCAAAGATAAAACGGAAAATTTCTAACCAGGCAGAAGCCTGAGAAAGTACTGAGAAAGAATATAAATAAGTTCTTTATCTCTCGTTGTTCACATTGTTTATAGTTAAGTTTTGCTACTGTACATCATTCACTGCACACCAATAGAATGAGATGTTTTCACTTCGAGTTGGTCTGCACAAAGCTCTATATAAAAGAGTGATGTATTTTGAAATAAATCAGAGTTCTATTCTCTCGCCTTCTGAAGAGAGTCTATTCAATCCCATCCTGCCTCAACAGCGTCAGTGTGTCTGTCTAAGAGCTCCAGGGTTGTGTGTTTGTCTGAGAACTCCAGAAATGCATCTGAGAGCTCCAGAGCTGTGTGTCTGTCTCCCTTGATTACCAACAGGGATGAGAGTAATGAGTTGAAATGCAGATGTTATTGTGAATGAGATGAGCTGCGTTTGGGCTGTACATGTCTCAAGCATTTTAAAAATCAATGCAAGTGCCTACAAAGTCACCCTAAAGCTCTGGTTATTAAAGGAATTGGAGAGAAGATGTGACAAGTGTCTCCCGCTGAGTTAAAGGTAGTGGAGATAGAAACACTCTCTTGATCTTTACTAGATGTGGGGAAAGAGAAATGGTTCAAATTACAGCAAGAGGGATTTGTTCTATCTACCCAGTCGGCTTTTCTTAGAGGGAGAGTTGAGCCCTGGAAAGGGCTGGGTGGTGCAAAATTGCTCTACTACCTACTAAAAGCAGTCTGGGAAACACAGTGAGAGTGTTTCTCTTAAGTTTTGTCTGAACACTAGTTTTAAGGCAGTGGTTGTGATGACCTCTGGAGCCTCTGCGAGCATTGTATTCTACTGTTTATCTGACTAAAATGGTACCTGACTTTAAAATCATTGTTTAACATATTGCTCCATTTCTTTCCTCTGTTTTTTGAAAAGGTAGGTAGCTTATTCCTTCAGAATCTTGTGTATTTTCATGCCCCTGAACACATAAAATGAGGTCAAAACCAAGCAAACAATGAAGGCAGCATATATCAATTTTTCCTACTTTGCACTTGCATCCAAACTTTCCCTTCCCTTTCCCTTCCTAACACCTTTGATTTTGTTCACACAACAAAAACTTTACTTTTTATTAATCCAGAATTTCCCACTTTGATTATTCAAGCTACTTCCCCAACTGCTCTCTTCCCCTATTTCCATAGTTAAATCACCTGTTGTAACTAAAGTCAGCTGCCAGTCAGCTGCTTTCAGCATTGATGGTTGTGAAAGCAGCCTTCTTTTCACTCAGATGTTCAGCATTTTTAACAAGAAAATGTGAATTTCAGAGAGACTTCAGCTCAGAGGGCAGATTTTCATGTGTTTGCAAGCAGAATTATGGTTGCAGAGGAGCCTGTGGTTTTTACTTGCTATGTTTAGTGAAAACTCTGCACTGAATCATCCTCACCTTGTTTGGATTTTACATCAAGTTGTTTAACTCAGGAACTTTAGTTAAGATTGGTTGATTTTCTACAGTAAAACTGAAATATGGGGGTTATAAAGTATTCATGTTTGCTTTCTTTAAAGCTCTTCTCTTGCTCTTTGTGTTCATAAAGGCAGCAGTGCTTCTAAAATAGTTTTCTGGTCAAGGTTGGATCCTTCATCAGCCAAAGGGGTAGGAAAATATTCATTCAAACTTTTAACCAGAGTTGCAGCCCCATAGAGCTGTTATGGCAGTTCAGGTGGAGGAAGGATTCAAGGTTTGGTACCCTGCTCCTCAGGGTAAAACACCAAAGTCAGACTCCAAAGAGGGGCAGAAAATTGTTCTTTTACTAGTTTGTTCAGATCTGGACATCAGGATTGCTCATCTTCCCCAAAGCACTGGCCAATCCTTTTCATTATAGCCCCTCTCCATGACTCATCTGTGAGGGTTTAAGAGTGGCTCCAGAGGTGGGGGTGGGAATTTCTGGCCATAGATTTACAAGAAATGAGTAAATGTTGTTTGTAAGCTGTGCTGGTACCTTTAGGCTTCTTGCTGGGTGCCACCACATGCTGTGTGTTTGACTTCTCATCTGGGGATTTTTCCAGCTTTGGGGAGGATTCTGTGTCTCTGTCCCTGTTTGTACTTGTGAGAAATGACACTCACTTAAAAATCTAAAATGTTTATTATAACCTTATCAAAACCTTACCTTATTTGATATCTTTGATAACAGAAGACTGAATAGACAAAATATTACGGTGCTGGGAGAAAAGGATTTTTCCCACCATGTGCTCATTCCACACAATGGTTGTTCCAGCTTTTAATCCTTTGCCCCCTCCCAAAGTTCTGTCCATCAACCCTTTCTTCTCTGTCCAGCGGTGGAGATCACTTCCTGACATCTTGATTGGAAGTCAGATGTTGCCATAGTATCGAGCCAACCCAAATCCCAAATCCCCCAAATCCCCCAAATCCCCCAGCTTCCCCGGGCATCCCATGAGAACAATGAAAAAGGGGGAAACAAAACTATAAATCTATAAAATTTCAAATATACATAATATTTGCCCTTTAATTGTGAGAGTCAACCATTTCATTACTCATTTATCCCATACTTGAGCACAGGAAGCTCTTGACACTGCCTGAAGCCTCTGTGTGGCCCTAAGTCACATATGCTGAGTTTTGAACAGCACTGTGTTTCAGCTCCTCTCATTTCTTTTCCCCCTCTCTGTATTCCTGGCTTTTGAAGCCTGGAGTGCTCTCCTAGGTTTGACTCCCCAGTGCTGTGTCAAGCTGCTCTCAGGTGACACTCAGAAAATGGTATTTTCCTGGCAGTGGCTGTGTGCCCTCACAGACCTCGAGAGAAGAAGAGCCAACACACCACGTTGGTGAAAATGGGTGTATTTCCAAAGCTTTCCAAAAGCTGCTGTGTCTCACACTGAATTATCACCATCAGCTCTCCATGCTCCCTGTTACTTCTTCGTGCTTTCTTTGAAAGGGCTGTAAACCTCTTACAGACATCATGATATCTTTTTAATTTAAATATCACAGATCTGTAACGACCCCATGAACTCACAGCTCAGATATCCAAAGGGCAGTCATGGCCATTCTGTGCACCTGGAAAAATTTCTGTACCTAGAGACCAGGCAGGGCAGGAGCAGGAACAATGTGCTGCCTTCCCCAGCTTTTCTGCCTCCTGAGGATGGTGGCAACCTGGAGCTGTACAGAAGAACAGGCTGATCTGTGCTTCACAGAAACTGGTAAACTCTTTTTGAGATAAGGAAACTTAGGAGGGGAAGAAGGATGTAGCTGCTCTTAACTCTGGAGAACGATTTATCTAACCTTTATGGGCCCCTCCTACACCTTCTTCCCCAACATGTTGCAGTAATTTTCCTGCTTGTAGTGTCTGTAGGGATTTCTAATCTTTCTTGGAATTCTTAAAAAATGTGGGAGCTCAAGATATTGTGAGTTGTTCTGAGGGAGTATTTCCACTTATCTGTTGTCTCCTAAATGTTTTGCTTTCCCTTCTTCTCCTTGGTGTATGGAAGGGGGCATAAAAGAGTGGTTTGACTTGATTTGTTAAGTAATTTATTTGTTTGTGCACCTCTTTTTTATGCTCCACCTCTTCAAAACCAATATTTGCTAATATTGTCCACATTAACATATACAATGACAGCATTTAAGGATTGGAAAGTTCCTCTCATTTCACTCGCCCTTCAAGATTAGCCTAATCACTTTCTAATCCATCCCCTTTTGGCTCTCTATGATTCTGTTGTCCAAATCCAATTGCATTTATTTCCACTTAATCAGTTATTTTATGGTCCTATCCAAGACTGTCATTTCTGATAGCTGGTTTTCCAAAGTGTTTTAAATCGTTTTAATTAATTTCCATCTAATCTCTCCAGGAACTTTCTGGGATGTTGCTTTCTACACCAATTAGCCTCCCAAATTACTGGCATGTGCTCCTTAAGAAGTTTCCTCTTATGTTGGAGTTCCTTTGCTGTAGCTGTATGGCCCCTGTTATAGCAGAGGAGGCTGAAATTCCCTTCTCTCCCTTTCTGTTAATGGACTCGGCCCTGAATGTGGTTTGCACAACAAATAGGAGGATCTCAAAGACCTATTTGGCACCTAATTACTTGGAGATAAATGTCTGCTTCACCCTCACTTTTGGTCATGCAGGTAACATGCCCTGAAACACATTCTCAGTCTCAACAGGTTTATTTTCCTTTGGATCCTACTTGGACATTTTGCATGTTAATGTATAATATATAAAAAAGTCAGACATAGAAATATATGTACATAAAATATTTCTAAATATATTCTCATCTTTCCTTAATATTTGCAAAACTGTTACTTGCCAACTGTAACTATAAAGTTAAAAATTTTCCATCTGTTTATGATGTCTCGATTTAGAGATATATTTTGCATTATCAGCTAACCTGAAGAATTCAGTAGAGCTTGAACTTCTTGTTACAATTATTTAAGGGGGAAAGAGGAGCTCAGCAGAGCACAGAAGAGTGAGAAGGGAGCAGGTTTTGGGGGTGGAAAAGAGGGAACAGAGAAGCACTCCCAGGCTGTGGGAGCAGGCAGCAGAGCAGAGGTCACGGTGCTAAGTCAGGGTGGTGACTCAGTGCTGTGTTTGTGCACCTCCAGTGATTCTGTGTGACTACATATGAACTGCATTTAACTCACTGCTTGCAGGAAATTATTTCACTTTAGCCTTCCGAGAAGTCTTTGGAAGAAAAAGGGCAGACACTCCCTCTAGTGTCGTACTGTTTAGAGCAAAATAAAGTTCCGTTTATTTATTTTTTGGCCATCGCCTGTCACCTTCCTTGATTTCTCACACACATGCTGGTTCCAACCTGGCTTTTAAAATTCCTCCCACCACAATTGCTCCCAGCTGATTGCACTGAGATGAAAGAAGGACTTCTCTATGAAAGTCCCTTTGAATCAGGAATGGGAGTAGTGGGAACAATCACCTGCAGTGCTGTAGGACTTGAGCAGCCTACTCAGAAACAAGGGTGAAAACCAGCATCAAAAATACCAACCCTGCTGGAAGAAACTTGTATTTTATACATGAAGATGAAGTTTTCCAAAGTCCAAGAGAAATAGTGTTTGACTACACAGTCATATCAGGCTCTGAAATAAAAACACATTTAAAGGATTCAGTGGGCTTAGGAGGTCCTTTAAAGTTGATGCCAGTGGGCAGAATGTGCCTGGTGCTTTACCCTGCACAATGCCCTGGCTCAGGAAAAAGTTATTTTGTCCTGTGTCTTGGAGCTCCAGAGCTGATTTTGGATTGCTTTCTACACTGCCTGCTTCTGTGAAAAAGCTAAGCAAATCCTTGGGCCATAAATCCAACCCCTGTGTCACTGGAAATGTCTTTGAAGCTTCCAGTAAAGCCTACTTGTGTTTTTCTCTTTGACACAAAATCTGGGACAAATAAGAATGTTTTTAATGCCTTGATTGCAAATATCCAAAAGAACATTTATTCCTAACAGGTGCTCAGGTCAAACTTGCTTGTTTTTGGTATTCTGCTGTTTCATTTCTTTGTGTAGATGATTGTTTTGTTAAGTCAGGGGGTTTAGGAACAATTTTTCTTCATACAAACACTCCTGTTCACATGTGGATGGACTGATTTAGCTGGAAACAAGGAAAGTCTTTGTCCATTACTATTCACTGTGTTTCCACATAGAAGTCCTGGGAATTGAAACATAACTTTAGGTGGCTAATATCCAATTGTCCAGGACAGGTGTGTGAAATGCTGCAGCTGAACAATATATGGAATTTGACCCTTTTGCCTTGGTTTGTCTCTGAGTTGGTGACAACACAGGTGGAGGTTGGAAAGCAGAAAGTCCCTGAAAAAACAGATAATTGACATGAAACTACAACTTCAAAAATTATAGATGAAAAAAAGAGGAGTAAGTACAGACACTGTCATGTTAGTGAAACCAACCAGTCATTTTCTATAAGATGTGTTCAGAACTCTACTGAAAAATTATAATAAACATGGAATGGTGAGAATTTAACTGTCTCCAAAGTGTTACAAAAATCAGCAAGTTTTAACTTGCTGATCGTCTTTGTGTCAGGGTCTTTTTCCTTGCTTTTCTGAGGACATTTACACATTCCTCCTTCCAGTAATACTTCACTTGTGTGACCTGTCTGCTGTGTACAGTCCCATTGTGTGTGTGGGAGGGGTGTTAAAAATTATCTTTAAGGTCCCTTCCAACCCAAACCATTCCATGATTCTAAATTGATTCCCTCTCCTGCCTGCTCTGGAATTTGGATGAGCTTTTCCATTCCCTCTCATCCTTTGCTCATCTGATTGTCCCAGCAGAGGAGAGGGAGAGTGGTGATTTCCAGAGCAGCCTTTAACATCACTGGGCACCAGCAGAGATGGAGTTGACAGCCTTCAGAAGAGGATCTCAAGCAGCAGCAGCTCTCCAGCCCTTTTCAAAACCCTTCTCATGGGTTTCAAAACTCTCTCCACTGGCACAGGACTGGGAGCTGGTCCTGCAAGTGCTGTGGTGGTGTTGAGGACACTCAGTTCATGAAGACAGGAAATGGTTTGGGTTGGAAGTGACCTCAAAAATCATCCAGTCCCAACACTGCCATGGGCAGGGCACCTTCCACTAGCCCAGGGTGATCCAAGCCCTGTCCAACCTGGCCTTGGACACTTGCAGAAATCCAAGGGCAGCTCATCCCAATGCATGAGCTGTGGTCATTTCTTGTGGCCCTTATGCAGCACTGAGCCCTGCAGAGATCAAATAAGTCCCCAAATTGGAAACCAGGATGAGGGGAGCAATGCCTAGAGCAGATGAGGGGCTTTGTTTCTCTAGAATTTCTGCTCAACGAGTCAGTGTGTGATGGAAAACATTGCACACTCCTGGGTGATGGATAAAAGAGGAAAGAAAGCAGCAGCAGAATGACTAAGAGGGTAAAAATAGTACAAACCAGGGGCTGCAGGGAGAGAAACCACCCGAGGGGGCAGAGGAAGAGGCAAAATGAACACATTGAAATAAAGGAGAAGTGAAGAAATGGAATGGAGCAGAGAAGAGGTGGGTGTTGAGAGGGATTAAATATTTAGTTCTATTAAATATTTAAATTTATATCTTCCTGGCTGACTTTCCAGGACAGAGAGTACTGGAAGAGGGATTACATTCTGCAGGAATGAGGAGCTTTGCTGCCAGGAGTCAATTGACCTCCCCACGCTTTGGTTTATCAGCCACAGAACAAAACAGAAAGTGGTCTTGTGGGGGCACGGAGAGGTCCAGTGTGCTGAAACCCTTCCAAAACCCCCAGGTGAGAACAGCCAGCCCTTGCCAGGAGAAAGAGGCTGATGGATCCTTTCCCTCCCATCTCCCTGGGGAGGAGCAGCAGAGCTCAGGGTGCTCGGTGGATTCTGCTCCCAGGTTCATCTGCTTTCAGTTTGCTTTGAAGATGAGCTGGCTCAGAGTTGTGCTGCCACGAAGCTTTCATCTTCCCGTTTCCCTGGCCTTCATTTGTTGCTCTTTTGCTCTCATCTGGCCTCAGATAATTCTCAGTGCTTTGTTTGCAGCCTTTCTGGATGAAATCCTACAGCGAGAGCACGCTCTGGGTACCAGAGTCATAATAACAGTTTCATTTACTTACCCAAATTATTCAGCACTAATACTGCTTTTTGTTTATCACACAACCACTGCTGTAAAACACTTAAAGTCCATGTCATGCAGAGGCCCAATGATGTGTTATTTTAAAGTGGCACAACCATCTTTTTGGATTTTTCAGTTTAAATTTGCAGTGCCCTTTCTTTCCTGTGCTTCCTCAGGAGGGGCTCTTTGGGCACAGAGCCACTCAGGGGATTTTTTCATGTGGGAACAGAAAAGGGAATCCCATCATGTTACCCTTGTGTAATGTGATTAAACTCTAGTTTAGAAGTATTTAAGGCTTTTGTGTTTGTAATTTGGAGTTCTATTTAAACAGCCACACACTAACACCCATTTTTTTTTCTCACAAGTCACTGATGTGCAAAATTCCAATTTCCATTTTGGATACTTGTTCTTCATTTGGATCATCTCCTCAAACACTCCCAACTGTGAACGAGTGGCGTCTCCCACGTCTTGTTCCTCATCCCAAACCCATCCCAAACTTCATATATCCCTGCCCACCTGCACTGTGATCTTTCCCCATCATTCACTACATTCATCAAAGGCTTTGAAAAATATACTTAAGAGAGGCAATTTCCAGCCCACATTTTAATTTTGCAACAAACACATAGGTAAGAGATATTCCTGATGGGCTTAAACTGGATGTGCTCAGCTTGGATGAAGCTTTGAGCAACTGATCTTGTGGGTGGCATCCCTGCCATTGTAGAACTGGTTTTTATTGTTCCTTCCACCCCAAACCATTCTGTGATTCCATGAAATTTTCTTCTACTGTGTGAAATTTTCTTCTTCTGAACACTCTGCATAAGAACTGAGTAATGGTATCCTCTAGAAATTACTTTCCTTGCCTATGATGAGATAGGAAAATGGAGCAAAAAATACCTGTTGAAAACTCTCTAAGTTCCCCTTTTTTATTTATTTTTTTTTTCCCCCAGAGTGCATTATTATTTTAATTTAAGAACTCTCCATTTTAGCACTTGGATGGACAGGAAGAGCCAAGTGAGCACATGGGACACTGCCTCTTGTGTCAAGAAATGAACAGGGCCCTAGTGAGAATAATGCTGTGCACAAAATAAATCTCCAGGAAACACTTTTTTCTATCTATCAGCTTCAATCCTCAGAGATCAGCGTGTGTGACCAAGCCACCTGTTGGCATTGTGTGTTTGCATCTTTCTCACTTTATTGATTATCTCTCCTCACCCCTCAGGAACACATATTCATGTTCTCTGGATTGGGAAGAAAGTCATCTTTTTTTCAAAGATGATGTGGAGTCCTGTCCTCTGGGATCTTTAAATCATTTCAAACTTTCCCTGCAGCCTCCCCATTGCTCAGTTTTGCAGCCCCTGGCTCAGATGGCCACAGCATAGCTTAATGGCAACAATTTATTATTTTCTAATATTAGATCCATAATACATTTATTTTAATCTATTTTATTAGATTTATTTTAATCTATTATTTTAATATATTTGTAATATATATTAAATAATATAATATCACATATAATAATATATATATAATTATCAATATATTATTTTCTAGTATTTTTTCTGATAATTCGCAGGGGTTTTCCCCCTTTATTTCCCCTTTAAATTATGATTTATGTCCTTTCTGTTTTTCCTTTTCTGTTTTTCCTGGTTTCATTTTGCTGTGAGGCTTCACTTCGTGTAAAGATAACTGATGTTGACCATCTGTTCCTTGATTCCATTATCCATTGCAGTAGGATTTTGGGAAAACTGGGAAAAGTTTACACAGCACTGGAATAGGGATGTTAATACCTTTATCTATGACCTGGGTTAGGAGACAAAATGTTGTTATTTCTTATCAGCTGGGGAGAGAAGAGGGTTCACACAAATCACGTGGTCTGCTGGAAATTTTGCCCTAGTTTCTGTACTTCTGTGTTATTTTATTTTTGTTCAGAAATTGAAACTGTTAGGCCAAAAATTTGAGGAGTCTCTAGTTAATCTTCCCAGATTTACTGTATCAGGATTATTTTTTTTTGACAATTTTTGTTAAAATCTGGAGACACCACAGTTTGTTAGCATTTTAGATACAGCAAGGGGACATGAGCCAAATTTTTATCAGGAGAGTTACAATGGGTTTATTGCAGGATAACAGAAACCAGAGTTTGGGTCATGTATTTCTAAACAAAAAGTTTATTCAAAATACCCCAAGGCATTTTTTATGATCACAAGGCTCCTTCCAGGGGCACTCAGCAATCCCCAGAGAGACACTCATTTTGATTTACTCTGAGCATAAAGTCTTCAGGGCAGGTGGCAGATCTTAATCTGTGGCCTCTTGACATAAATCCACATTTTCCACTTTGAACTGCAGTTCAAGCTTCAGTTTGAAGCCAACTTGCAAACTTAAGGTCCTTTAGTTTTGCTTTATCTTTTCACTTTGGATTTTGATTCCATTAACTGTTGGGTAGATCTTCTGTAGATTTTTATTTCTTCACATATCTAATTCAGATAGTTGTTTTTGTTTTAAAAGTAAAACTTTCTTGCAGATTCGGGACAGCACAATTGGGGATTTTTTATTACTATTACTACCATTAGTAACATTTTTTTTTTTTTTTGTTATTTTCTCACCTGGAATATCATCTCTGTCAGCAAAACCAACAGCCTTTACCCAAATTGAATCTGTTTTCACTACAAGGACTTCTGTATTATGTTTACAGCAATCTTTCTTGCAGATTCTCCTGCAATAAAAACAACTAAGAACTCTTTTAATTTGGGTCTGAATCCTGGATTCATGAGGATTTTGAGCAGTTTGAAGCACCCCAGGATTTTGAGCAGTTGGAAGCCCCCCAGGACTGTCAGATGCATGTTGACAAGTGGTTTTTGGTTATTTGCCTACAGAGAGAAAGAGATGCTTCAGATCCTGGAGGAGCTCCTGGGACAGTGGAAATCCAGACCCATTGACATGCAAGTTTTATCTCTCATGGTCACAGGAAAAATTCACCTGACTTAGATGATCAAATGGTCCTTTTCAAAAGAAAAACTCTCTATGTAAATTTGTTAATCCCAAAAGATTAGGAAGGATATCCAGAAGAAAACAAGAAGGGGAAGAAGTTGGAAAGCCTCCCCCAAATGGAAGCAGAGATGGAAATTAATTTGTATTTACAGTGCATCCAGAGGTACATAGTAGAAAAGTAGGAAAGGGCCCTCAAAGCAGCTTTAGTGCTGTTGTTTCAGGATTTGTTTGCCTTACACATACACAAACTCATCACCTAAAATCCTAACTTTCATTAAGTCTGATGTCCTGGATTACTTTAAGCAGGTATAAAGCAGCAACATTATTTCAATTTTATTTAATCTTTCTGGTGCAGTCAGCTTTAAACCCTTGGAAATCATGACCAGCTGAATTGGATTAATTTGATCATTCTGAGTTGTGCTAATATTTGCACAATCATGTTTTCAATTTTGCTTTCCAATTTCAAGACCTTCTGCAATTATAAATTTATATTTCTTGTAAGATGCCCTCTAACCCCTGAGGTATGAGCAGTGTTCATTCACATATTTAGCCTGAATTTTCAAGGATCCTAATTAAGAAGTAGAAATACATTTTATGTACATACAGGTCTTATTGAAAGGCAGGAACCCTCAAGCCTTTCTTTTTGTAAATATAAATATACTCTTAAAGCAAACAGATTTTCTTTTCCCAAACCATATATTGTAAGTGTGGAAAAGAAAGGCAGAAATTACTAGAAGTACTCAAAACCCATATACTGTGTTTTCCATTTCCTATTCCAGCTTGTTAAAATCCATGTCTAGAAAATCCTGTTGTTGTAATATTTGACAGAAAAATATAACCCCATTCCCGTGCCATAAATTTGCAAGAATCACTGCACAAGCACTTCTAAAGCTGAAAGACAAACTCAGTTATTTGGAAGAGAATAAGTCATGAAAAAATGGACTCTGCAGGTTATTAGTCTGAATTAACTCCTTGGGTTGCAGGTAAAAATAAACACAGCAATTTTATTATGGAAAAAGAGGAAGAGAAGCTGAGGGAAAAAATAGTCTTGGAAAAGATAATGTGGAATATTATGCTTTGACATTCAACCACAAATTACCAAAGTTTGCTGAAGTAGTGGAAAGTGGGAGGGAAAAGCCCAGGATGAGGGAGATGGTGGATGAACTATCTGCAATGAAATCCAGCAGATGTTTGCCCAGATGTTTGTGTGTTTTCATCCTCTTTTCCCCTTATGATGAAAGCTCACATACAGCACATCCTGGGCATGGAATTCTTAATCTGAGAACGCATTTTCAAGGAGTTGTTTTTTTACTCCTCAAGGCAAATGGCACCAGGTGTTAAGGAAAATAGACCTTTTGGGAAAACACACTTCCATGTCTTCTTCCTTGAAAAGTGGCTCTGGCAGGTGTTCTTCTATGGTACATTAAGTTTCCAGTCTTAAAAATGTATGCACAGGTGGTCCCCTTGCATTTATCTGTAAAGTTAAGCACAAGTCTCTGTCTCCCCAGAATCAGAATTTGCACATCACTTGGTCGATTTATCTACTGAAATATTTAAGGGGGGAAAAGTATCTTTAAATATTTTATAATTGATGTAATTAATAAGATAAGCAGATCTTTGGCTCTGTGCTGTGTAGTAAAGAAAAAGAAATAATTCTTTGTCTGTACACGGTGGAAAGAGCTAGAATATATCCAGGGAAATAAAGGAGCTTCAATAAAAATAAATATCTATATTAATTAACATAATATTGCCTGAAAAATGATACAAAGAAGGGAGAACCTGAGTGTGTTTTTAGCATAAAACCTGGAGAACCTCTCTAGAGAATTTGAGTGGTCCAGACAGCATCATAAAAGCACAATCATGAGTTACCTGGTCACGTACCAGCAACAAAATTTAGGGGACTTTCTGTTCTTTAGGTGACCTTTTCTTCAAAACTTACAATACAATCTGCACTATCCTAACTGATAAAATAGAACTAATTAGCAGATTTGTAGTCCTAGGGCAAAATAATTGCAAGAAGCAATGTCTCAATGTCATGTTGTGGGAAAAAAAAATATTTTAGATTTATTACCCATAAAACCCATCAGTTAGCCAGAATTTTACTTCATTAGATTTGGGCATACCAATAACCAAAAATAAAGAATTTTGCTCCACAAGTCACTATTTTGTCAGTAAATATGCTCAGCATATTAGCTCACCTGAGCTAATGATGCTTTCTTTGAGTGCAACTTCTTTTAAATAAACCTGAGATTGCATTTTTCGTGTCCAGTCAGCAGGGTAATGTTTTATTTTGGATGGGGGATGGGTCATGTCAAGATTTCACAGGTAACTTGTTTTCACTAATTTGCCTTGGGCATTTATCAGTTTGAAAAAAAATGAGTTTGAAAGGAAAAACCACAAGTGATGTTTAAGACAAGATCAGAGGCCACGTCCAGCTTCAAGCAGGGTAGATGTTACTTCATTAATGCTAGATGCTAATTCATTAATGTTAGATGTTAATTCATTAATGCTAGATGTTATTCTGTAGGCATTTATATTTATACAGCTGAATGGATTGAGCAGAACCCAAGCAAATGCGTCTCAGTGAAGGACATCAAAAATTAGCCCTATATATACCTAAACATTCACAGGAGCTCTCCTGCTCTTGGTTATAACAATAAAAAATGGAAATAATTAGAGCTAGAGGTCCAACTTTGTATTTAGAATGTTTGCAACAGCGTGTACAGAATTTCACAGAATCCCAGATGGGTCAGGCTGGAAGGGACCTCAGTGGCTCATCTGGTCCCAGGTCTCAGCTCCAGTAGGGCCATCCCACAGCACAGGGCACAGGGTTGTGTCCAGGCAGTTCTGGAATATCCCAGTGAGGAGACTCCACATCCTCCCTGGACAATCTGTTCAGTGCTCTCAGTGGAGAAGTTCCTCCTAAAGCTCAGCTGGAGCTCCTGTCCCTTCCTCTGGTGCCATTGCTGGGCCCTGGAGCAGAGCCTGGGCCCTGCTCTGACCTTCCCTGCACACAGGGACAGCCAGGGACAGCCAGGGACAGCCAGGGACATCCAGGGACAGCCAGGGGTGAGGGTCCCTCTCAGCTGGGGCTTGTCTGGAGGTTGAGCAGCCCCAGCTCCCTCAGCCTTTCCTGGTTTAGGAGATGCTTCAATCCCTTCATCACCTTTGCAGCGTCCCCTGGCCCCACTCCAGGAGCTCCAGGTCACACTGAAAGATTTCTGTTGACTTTTGGTGATACTTGTTCCATTTGCCAGACTTCAGCCCTCTGCTTGTTCCCTTGCTCTCTACAGCCAATGGTTGATGTCTGTGGTGCTGGTCTTGATTCCAACCTCCATTCCCTGGCACAATTTCTGGAACAGCTGTGATGAGCAGTCATTCTCCTCTCTCTGAGTACAACATACTGCCCAAGACCTGTCTACTCCTGGCAGATGAAAAGTGATGTCCCCTTTTATCAGTGACATGTCCTTCTTCAAGGTTTCATAAATGAGCAAAGACTTTGTGGGGTTAAATTTCCTCTGTCCTGAAACACCAGCTGACTTTTATCTGCTGCAATTCGTGCCCCAGCTCTCTCTGTGTTGTTTTGCCTTTGTACTCTGCTCTCTCCTCTGCCCACTGAAAGGATAGAATCAGGTCTCATTATATTCTTTGCTGATTGGGAAGAATCTTTCACTAGCAAAAAGTCAAACCCCATGTTAGCTAAAGCCCTGAAGGCCAGCAGAGCTGTGGAGCCTATTCAAAGAGGATGAATTTAATAGTAATTATAGATGAAAGCTTTGTTATGCTTATGTAACCCATAATAGCACAATTTTCCCATGACTTGCTGCTTACAAGATAGCTGACCTTCTACCAGTTAGCCACTTTCTTACAAATCTGTACAATGTGCTTTTAATTAAAACTTGTCTTTGAAACTAGGTCCAAATTAGTTATCCCTTAAAAAACCCCAGTGAAATAGGCCCCATCTCTCTGGTTTTACTCCAACCAAATCCTGCATTTCTTACACCCACCATAAATAACTTTCCTCTCAGTGTCATCCTGCTAAAATAAAGCTGTAAGAAAGTCTCACCTGGAATAACATTGGCAAGGAAGGGTTCTTGGTCTGCTGAAGTCAGCCAGAAATTGTTCCAGGCCCTCCTCCAAAGATGGAGACAAAGATGGAAATAGGATCATGTTTGCTGAGGTTTTTTTACTTTATTACAATCCATAAAAAACACGAGTTAGCCAGAATTTTACCTCATTAGATTTGGGCATACCAATAACCACAAATAAAGAATTTTGGTCCACAAGTCACTATTATGTCAGTAAAAACACTCAGCATTGTTCTACTGCCTCAAAGAATTCTGATTTTTCCCACGAGATGTGGGCACAAGAGCAGGGCTTTGAGATTGTTAAATAAGGAAATAATGATGAAAAAATAGATGATATCAGAAGAGCATCCCAGCAATGTCTGGTACGGGTACACTGCACTTTTCACAGGTGCTTGCAACAGCAAGTGCTGCTTAAAAACAAGTATGGGACTTGGGGAACTCCAGGAAAATAGAGGAGGAAAAAAGAATGCAAAATAAATTTGATTGAGAAGGTATCAGAGCGCATTACATCCACAATCTTTTCACCAGCTGAGAAGAGAAATATTACAGATTAATTCTATGTTTCATTGTACATGTTTATAAGTAGTAATAAGATAAAATCTACACAGTGCTTATGAAAATCTCCAATATTTCTCCCCGATGATCAGCCCCCTGGAGAGCACCAGGTTTTGTTCCTTGCCATCAGTGAAGCTTCAAGGTCACATCACACAGGACATTTCTGTGCTGACATTGAAAGCTGCAGTCACAAATGAAACTTGTGAAGAAGCAGAGAAGAAAAAGTTAAAGTTAGGGGTAGCAACACTCCAAGGAGCAGTGTTTCTGGAAATTTAGGGCAATGAGCTTGAACAGAAATCTATTTCCCTTTTCAATTAATTTAATTTCAATCAAATTAACTGAATTGAAAAAAAAAAGCCATAATTTTATGAATAAAACCCAGTTGCAATATTAGGCAACTCAGAGCTGAGCATAAGTGAAAAAATACATAGGTGGGTTTTTTTTCCAGTGGTTAAGAGATCATATGCAACCAATACTATTTTTTTTTAATGAAAAAGGGTATGAAATTGCAATATCCTCAGAGTGGAGCAGCAAATTTCAGGTTTTTTTAAGCTGGTCAGTGGTGTAAACATTTGAACTTGAGCAGTTTAGAGAGGAGCTCTCAGCATGATGTGCCACACAGGAGCCCATCAGCATCTCCATCCATCTTCCAGGCTCAAGAGAGAGGAGCCTTTTCTTATCATGCACTACTCTGAGAGGGTAAAAGAAGATTTGCAGAGGTGCCATTATTTTCTATGCTGTCATCTGCCAGAAAAGAAGTCATCATTGCAGTGCTGTGAAGATTCAGAGATGAGCACTTAGCCAGGAGATAATTTAGCCCAAAGTAGAGAATAGTACTTTGCTCAGCAAGAGCATCCTCTGTTCTTATGAGAGATGGAAACTGAAGTTGAATCCCACATGGCAGCTGTTACAAAACTGCTTTTATTTCTTTTTCTTCTATTAAATGCTATTCCAAGGCTTCACCAGTCCTGAAGTGTGAAATCACAGAATCACAGAATATTCTGAGTTGGAAGGGACCCACAGTGATGATCAAGTCCAACTCTTAAGTGAATGGCCCATAAACCTTTTTGCTATCAGCTCAAAGGCACTCACTGACTGTTTAAATCAGATGCTCTTGTTCTAAAATTGTTTTTTTTCAGCTTCACAAATCCTTTGTATCCCTGGAGTTTGTTCCACTGGGGTACTGACAGAGGAAAATCACAGCTCTTCTTGGCCTTTTACTTGGAATTCCAAGGCTGCTTTTGCCTCACTCATTCTTCTCAAACATGTCACATTCTATTCAAACTACACACTCACAATCTCAGTTTTATTAGTCAATTTTGGAAGCCTTCTCTATAGCTTCAGGTCAAATGTAGTGTTTTCTTGAGGGTCTGTGCCTTTCAGCGCAGAAAACCCAAAACTCTCAGTATCTAGGGTTCTGACACGTCCCAACGAGGGCTCTCACTCCCTGACCAGGACAGTCTCTCCTTACACCTCCTCAGGGCTCAATCTTTGTTGGCCATGAACAGAGAGATGTGAATGCTTCATTTTAAATGAGATCTCTTCCATTTCTCATGCCAACCCAACAATTTTCCTTGAGTCTATTGGAAACAGTTTTTGGCTGCTGTATTAAGCTTCCTCCTTGCTGGCATCACCCCAGCATTTCCCGCTCACCCTGCTAGCAGCTGTGCTGCACACTGCTCCTCTTTCTCACTCATTTCCAACTTCTGTGTCCCAACTCACTACAAAAATTCCTAAGGTCAGTCTCCAAATATGCAATCTTACTTTTCTTTCCTTTAAAATTCCTTTCAGCTTTCTTTTAATTACAGTCTTTGAGGTCATGCAGCTTTTAGGATATAAAGTCCTGAATTTTCGGTTAATAGAAGATGCCCTCTAGCTTTTCTTTGGGAAATTGAATTATAGTGTCATTTTGTGCCAGTTCATAGCAGAAACCATGACATGAGCTGAGGCCTGAGTCCTGCTTCCTGGGGAACTCTGCCAGTGAGTTCTTTACATGCTGCCTGATGTTACCTCCCCTTTTCCTGGTGTCCCCTCAGCAGAATTCTGGCTGTGTCCCCAAGGCACTGCAATAGGTGCTGTACCCTACCCACACTTGCAGATTTAAATTTGTAATATTTTTCAAGGGAAATGTTAACTTTTCAGAGAAAGGTATCAAGTTATTTTGTCATTATCTACCCACACTAAGGCTGTATTTTGTCTTCTGTTCACTGGTTTCTGACTCTTCACACACAATGCTCCAAAGGCTCCTCAAAAGTTTCACACATTCCAAAAGCCAGCTTTTCTAGTGTGATAAAACTTTCTGTTTAGAGAAAACAGCTTCAGATATATCATCAGCCAAAAATTTAGAGAAACTCCTTTCTCATAGGCCTTTGGGTATTTTTCAGGAGATTAGAATAGAGACTATTTGAATCTTCATCTTTGTATGAGCTTTTTTGTACTCCTCAGGATGCTAATTTTCTCCTTTTATCTGGATTTTTCTGTTTTCCAAGCTGGCGCTAAACACTTTGAACAGGTTAGTCACTTAGCTCATGACATAAAGTGGGCTGGAAAATGACAGTTCTCCACTGATTGTGAGGTACTTAGAGACACAATAAAAAAACAAAGAAAAGTCTTAGACGCGGAAATTGTTCTGTTCCCTGATGAATCATGGACCTTTGAAAGAGTTCTGGCTGAAGTGAATGAGTGTTAGATGGATCTGCAGAATATCTGCTTTTAAATTTGCACCGTGCTCCATCTGTAATGATATGGGAAAAAACTTCATATTGCTATGGTCCATACAGTACAGGATTTAAAGATACATCTTAAAAAAACCCAGGTGGGGTTGTCCAGATTGAGTTTCTAAGAGAAAATACCAAATACATACTCAGGAATGTAAAAGAAACTCCATTATGCTTTTAGAATATCTGCCTCATTCCCACAACATGACAGCACTGACTGTTTTACAAGCTTATCAGCAGATCCCTCTTTTCCATCAGTGTGTTTTTCAATCAAGAATTAACAGATGAATATCTCATACCCAAGCACATGGCAGTGTCTTAGATTACAAAGGTGTGGCTGAGGGTGTGTGTTCTATTTCACAGCTGGGGCAATTCTCTGCTGTTCATTGGGCAGTTTTCTTTATCTCTGCCACAACCAATCCTCCCTCCAAGAGATCTCTTCTGTTCATGGGCCATTAATTATTAATTATCTTCTGTTCATGAGCCAGTGAGTGTCTCTGCATGGCTGAGAAAATTCCATCATCCCATGGGGAGATGCTCTGCCCAGGGGAGGAGCCAAACATTCCTACCTGGATACAATCTGACCTGGGAACAGCACAGCAGCCTTTGCCCACTGCATTCCCAGAGGAGCAGCTTTGTTCCCACTGCATTCCCAGAGGAGCAGCTTTGTTCCCACTGCATTCCCAGAGGAGCAGCTTTCTTCCCCACTGCATTCCCAGAGGAAGCCCAGGCCTATCTCCCCCAGCCCTGGAGCTCCAGAGGAAAACTCCCCCCTTGTGCAGGATCCTGCTCCAGCAGAAGCACAGCTGGCACTGCAGTAGGGCTGAGCCACCATGGGATGGGACTGCTGCCACCTCCCTGACCCACAGGGGGTCAGGGCATGTTCTGACTCTGGCAGTGGTTTGTTTTGTATTACTGCATTCTTATTTTATTTTTATATTTTTCCTAATAAAGAACTGTTATTCCTATTCCCATATCTTTGCCTGAGACCCCTTAATTTCAAAATTATAATAATTCAGAGGGAGGGGATTTACATTTTTCATTCCAAGGGAGGCTCCTGCCTTCCTTAACAGACACCTGTCTTTTCAAACCAAGAAAGGCAGGATTTCTGCCCCTTCAGGGTCTGTACCTGCTGCTGTGGCACCTGCATAGCTGAACTTTGCCATGACAGTTTCCAGGGATTTCTTCTTGCCTTTTCCTCCATCCTGTCCCTCTAGTTCACTTTAGGAGGCACTGAAGACCAGGTAGACTGAGGCTTCATTAAGTACTGCAAATACAAAAGATCAAATACTTTATTTACTGCTTGTTTATTCCTGCACCTGAGCTGCACCAATTACACAACAACAACAATGGGTTTAATGGATAAACAAACAAGAATGTATGTTTAGTCACATACAAAAGTAGATTTCTGCCAAAACTATTTTCCTAGCAAAACCTGTTTTTTAGGTGGGATGGAGGTGAAGGGCTGCCTGTAGAAACTTTCATTATTATACATGCATGGATGGTTCTCTCCAGTTTTATAGCAGCTTTTGCCATCTTTGAAAGTGCAATCATCACCAATAAGGAGTAAAAAATAACTTCTAATGTCTCTTAGTTCTACAAGTGTCCTAAAGTGAAGTTAATTTAGCCCAAGACTTTTGAAGACATTTAATGTACAAAAAACCAGCTGAGTCTCTCCCTTCCATATCCAAGGCTGGATCTTTCCTGTGTTTCATTGCTCCAGTGTAGAACAATATAATTTGATGGCAAAATTATTCTGGAAATTTTCTCAGAACATTTTGTCTCACATATTTAAAAAAAAATAATTAAACTTTTTGTTTCAACAGAGTTTGGTATATTTGAATTTCCTGTCTGATGTGAGAAATTCACAGTTCTCCACAGAACTTCACTGGCCTGCTGGGGTCACACCTGGAGGGCTGTGTCTGGTTTTGTGCCCTTCAGCTCAGAAAAGACATTGAGGAGCTGGAGTTGTCCAGGGAATGGAGCTGGGGAAGGTCTGGAGCAGCTGAGGGAGCTGGGAAGGGGCTCAGCCTGCAGAAAAGGAGGCTCGGGGGGGACCTTGTGGCTCTGCACAGCTCCTGACAGGAGGGGACAGCCGGGGGGTCAGGCTCTGCTCCCAGGGAACAGGGACAGGAGGAAAGGGAACGGCCTCAGGCTGGGCCAAGGGAGGGTCAGGCTGGACATCAGGAGGAATTTGTCCATGGAAGGGGTGGTCAGGCATTGGAAGGGGCTGCCCAGGAAGGTGGTTGGATCACCATCCCTGGAGGTGTTCAAGAAACGCCTGGATGTGGCACTCAGTGCTCTGCTCTAACTGATCAGTCACAGGTTGGACTCGAGGATCTTGGAGGTCTTTTCCAACATCGATTATTCCATGTTTCTGTGATTCTGCACCTTGTTGTCCTCTGTGAACTGCTGAGCATGGCTAAGGGACATCCATATATTTTCTTGGCTCAGCAGTGTGTTCAAATCCCAGGAATTGTCTGAGCACAGGCCTGAAAGAGTCAGTGTTTCTGTTTGTGATCTCTCAGTGTACACAGCTCCTTCTTCTCGGTCACTTCTGAGAAAACAGTCACTTCTACATCACATCAAAACCCACCACTATTGACCCTGCAAGCTCAAAGCCTTTGTTTTTTTACCATTATGTTCAGTCCTGGTGAGCATGGTACTATGAGGATAATTTCAGTTCCCTTCAGTCCAGAGAAGTGAGGTTGAAAAGAGTGAATGTTGACCAGATTTAGAGTACTGAATCTTTTTGAATGAGAATTTTTGTCTTGACCACTCCTTTAAACACTGAGCTTTAATCAGGGGAGGATGAGTTTATTTTAATCCTGTATTTCCTTTAATTAAATTTCTGTTTAATTATACTCAGGTGATTTTCAATTCATAGTGACAACAAATTATAAAAGATAAAAAATAAGAAGTGGAAATATATCAAAATCAAATGTGGTCTTCAAATGTGAAGATGAAATCTCAAAATCTGAAAACACTGAGGACTGGTGTTTTGCTGCTTTGCTCTTCCTTTTTGTCTTACACAGCAAAGCAACATTTCTTCATTCTGGAAGAAAAATTAAAAAAAATTAAAAAAATAAGAAGACAACTACATGATTGTCTCTCTGGAGTAAGACAAGACTCATTTAAAGCAGCTCTGAAACTGGAAGTTTTCCTAAAATATCATCCAAATAGGGACAGAAAAGTTCTAAACTCACTTCAGACAGGAAAAATCCAGCCAACCCAGACATATATAAATACTATATGTATTTTACCATATTTCACCTAAACATTCAAGCAATGACCTAAAATTATGTGCTGCAAATACACCTTATCATTCTGTGGCAAGGACTCTCTTTTTGACAGTGTTCTCCATGTTGGAGTATTGTGTAATGTGCAAATTTTACTAAATAAAGGCATGATCATCAGCTCCTTCCTTCTTTCCTTCTTCCTTCTTTCCTTCTTTCCTTCTTTCCTTCTTTCCTTCTTTCCTTCTTTCCTTCTTTCCTTCTTCCTTCCTTCCTTCCTTCCTTCCTTCCTTCCTTCCTTCCTTCCTTCCTTCCTTCCTTCCTTCCTTCCTTCCTTCCTTCCTTCCTTCCTTCCTTCCTTCCTTCCTTCCTTCCTTCCTTCCTTCCTTCCTTCCTTCCTTCCTTCCTTCCTTCCTTCCTTCCTTCCTTCCTTCCTTCCTTCCTTCCTCCCTTCCTTCCTCCCTTCCTTCCTCCCTTCCTTCCTCCCTTCCTTCCTCCCTTCCTCCCTTCCCAGTGAGATGCTCAGTGCCAATGTGCTGAGGAAATCAACACAGACTAAAATAAAATGGAAGACTGAAAAAGAAAAAGGAAATCCATCCACACTGACAGACACAGAAGGAAAACAGAATTTCAGCTGCCTGAAGGTCATCGGTCCTTTTGCTACTGTGTCCAAATATGCAAATAATCTCTTCTGAACATGGGAAAAAGTAATCAAAGCAGTTTTTTCTGTGTTTTCTGCACTTTCACATGAAGCAATTTGTCATTTTGTGTCAGTAAGGTGGAAGCACTGAGTGTTGTCTGTGCTGACAGAACAGTGGAGAAGCTCACATCAACCACCAATATAGCATAAAATGTCAGGCAGCAACCCAGAATAAATCAAAGACAGGCAAAGTAAACAAAAGAAAAAAGTGACAAAAATCTTGGAAGTGCCACTGTGATAATTTAGAAGGAGATAAAATGTAGAGTTTGGTTCAAAAATGAAAGAATTTAGCTTTAAAAGGATATTCATTTCCTGAATGTATCTGGAAACAGAACAGAACAAACTTGTGGTGAGCTACTCAAAACTCCTGGTCAGACCAAATGTGCAACAGTTTAAGAAGAGGAATTAAAAGGTGCATTGGGTTTGCATGGCAGGGCTTTGGTACAGGGGTGGCTTCTGTGGGAAGCTGCTGGAAGCTTCCCCATGTCCATGGAGCCAATTCCAGATTCCTCTGCTGGATCAGGCTGAGATCAGCAGTGATGCCTTTGGGATAATGTGTGTAAGAGGGAGGGAAAAACAGAACTGCAGTGAGAACACGTGAGAGGAGCAGCCCTGCAGCCCCCAGGGCAGGGCAGGAGGGGCAGGGGCTGCTCCAGGTGTCAGATCTGAGGTTTCTCCAGCCCATGGAGAGGCAGCTGCGCTCCTGCAGCCCCAGGAACTCCATGGGGAGCAGGGATCCACCTGCAGCTCATGGAGGAGCCCACTCTGGAGCAGATTTGCTGGCAGGATTTGTGGGAGATCCATGCTGGATCCTGTAGGAACGTGCCTGCTCCTAAAGGATGCACCCAGTGGGAAGGGACCCATCCTGAAACAGTTCCTGGAGGTCTGAAACCCATGTGAAGGACCCATGTTGGAGAAGTCCAACATGGGATGTTGGACTGTGGGAAGAAGAAGACCTGTGGGATGAACCCCAGGCTAGAGCAGGGGAAGAGTGAGAGGAGTCCTGCCCTAAGGAAGGGAGAGCTGAAGAGACAACATGTGGTGGACTGGCTGCAAGCCCTGCAGGCTGGGAGAAGGAGGAGATCACAAAAGGCCATTTTGTACCTTGAAAAAATCACATTTTTGGTGACTTTACTGTTATTTACCCATTGGTATTGTTTTGGCTGTTGCTTTGTGGAGATGGTGGTAGTGACTGAGCAGGTAGGGATAGATGCCAAAGCAGAATAATCCTCCAAAAATGGGGATGCAATTTTCTCTACCATAATCAGAGCTTTTGTGTAAACCCTACTCCTCCCTGAGCAAAAAGAGATTGGTTAAACATCAGCAAAGGCACATGTAGTGAAAGAAAACATGAAGCTTGTAATTAATTCTGTCAGGATGTGAAGCTAAAAGCTCCCACTGTACAGTGTTAATAAGGAGATGTTCAAATGAACAGTTAGGTGTGTTCAGAAAAAGGTCTGCAAGGTGAGAGAGAAATTCAATGCAATTCTTGAGAACAAGGGACCTGAGGGATTTTCCCCATGTATTCCAGAATAAACTGGATCAGACAGTGTAGCAGCTCTTCTGCATTATTACAGATTTCAGAAATCCCATGGAAGCCAAGTAATGAAAGTATTTAAGGCCAGTTCTCTGCAAAAGCAGGTATGGAGCTTACACAACCAACTATGTGCACTGAATTAATGATATAATGAATCAATTATATTGGAACAGAAGTTGTGGGGCTGGAGGACAGGGAGGCCATGAGGAGTCAATTGCTTCTGTCCTCACAGTGAGTGTCTCTTTCCATCAGTATCCCACATTAACACAATTTACCCCATGAAATTTTAGATTCTATTTGCCTCTGTTATCTAGGAAAAAAAAAAAAAAAAAAAATTATCCTGAAGCTCAGCTGTTCTCCCCAGGCCTGGAGCTCCAAAATTTTCACCCTTGGGTCTAGAGCTGATCTTTGCTGCCTCTGCGGAGCTCAGCTCAAAGGGGGAAGAGAAGGTAACAGCAACTGAAAATGCCATAATGCAGAAATACATTTCACAGTAGTAAAAAGGAATTTATCATGTGTAGAGGGATAGTGGGGAGTCACCCTGTTAATAACACCTACAAATGCTCCTGTTCCCTGAGTTTCACACATCAGCTAATTCTTGTTGGTGGGGTGAGTGGAGAGGTCAGAGGGCCTCTGCTGTTTCCATTTCATCCTGGATCTCTGCTCTGTGACTCAGAAACCTTTGCACAAATGCTGAAGTGCTAAATATACATTTTCCTTCTCCCCACTCAAAATTAGTATTAAATACAGTTTAATGCATCCTGTAACTCTTGTATGGCTGAGTGTCACAGCAGATACTTGGTGGATTTTCTCTACACTTGCTGCAGACTTAAATCTTGGTATGTGAGCCAGTGACCAGAAAAATCTTCCAGGATCTTGTCAGACTTGAATTCTATAATTAATTGTAGAAATATAATGCTGGACAGGGAATATGTTATGGTACTGACTATCTACACAGTATTTCTTTACATGAAATATGGCATAAAAATTAGAGCACTCTGCAACACTCAGAGTGTTCTTAATGAGAACAATTTTCCATGAGGTTTGAGGAATTTAGTGCTGATATATGTAAGTCCTTGATGGTGAGTTGATATTGGTGAGTCTTGTTGACATGAAAGGCAGAGGGAGAGTTCAATAGAAAATATATCAGTACTCCACATAAATTAAAAAAATAAAAGGAATAATTAAGAAGAGGATAGTAAAGTTGCTATCATTGGCTTATTAATAAATATTAAATAGTTAGGTCAAATTTAAAGATAGTAATAGTCTGTGAAATGAGGAAAAGTTACCATGTGTCTATTGTAGAATTCACCTTTACTAGAAAAAGAGCTGTTTGGTGATAAGCAGTTTCACTAAAATACCAGCAATTTAATTAATTTATTTTTTAATTCTCTGAAATTGAGAATATCACTGTACTTCCTTCTCTACCCTCTCAAAATTCCCCTGAAGTTATCACTTTCTAAGATCTCTAAAGATTAGTTGATTTAATTAGATTTATATCTGTGTTCAGTTGAGGGAAGGCTTTTAAACCACTCCATGAACTCATATTATCATTGAATATATAAAAGGTATTGATTAGAACTGCTTCCAAATCTTTGTGACTTCACTTTTACTGGCCTAATGCAATGAAAAATTAATTGAGGCAAAAGATTCTTCAATGAGGTAGAAGCAATAGGTTCTTCACTCAATTCAACTTAAATTTCACAAGCTTTCCTTAAGCAGTCAAGGCAAATTTATTATGTGGAAGGTGAGCAAATAACTGACTTAGAACTGTAGACAAGAGTTACTTTTTTTTTCTCAGTCAAGCCTTGATATTTCCAACCCTTAGGTTCATACAGGCAGATTTCAAGGAAAAAGGAATTGTTAAGAAAAGACTCAAAGACTGGGGATAACAACAATCAGAACTGCGTATTTTCCCTCCTCTCCCACCCCCTAATTTTAGCTGTCATGATTTTTAAGACTATTCTGTGCGACGTTGTCTGTCCACAATACAACAAATCTGGATTTTAAACCTTGTGCTCCCTCACAGTGTCGTCCCTGCTCTCTTCTCACACAGTGAAACCACCACTTCAGCAGCGCTTAGACTTGGCTCCAGGAGAAAGTTTTGAAATGCTGCAAGATTAGGAGCAAAGCACCCAAATTTTCATTGAAGGTTACGTGATGGAGAAGAATTCCACCATACATAACTCTTATCATGCCACAGGAAAGGATTTCATTCCGAAAATTCCCCAGCCCCATATTCTCTGGGGTAACACAACTTTTTTTCAGCAATAAGAATAAGAAAAGGTGTCTGTTAGAAAGCACAGGAGTGCTCCCTGAGCCCTGAGAATTGCTTTGTCTGGATAGAAAATCTGTTTTAGCACTTGGACACATCCAGCATGAGGCATGGGGCAAAAATTTCAAAGCCACTGCTATGGCAGCTGTGCTCACTGGTTGTTTCCAAGGGGTGCAGCTCCTGCCCTCCCAAAATCAGTTGTAACTCATCTCTGCCTTTAAATCCCTTCTGCTGTCTCCACGATCCTTCTGTTTCTGCCCAGAGGAGAAAGCTGAAAATTGAAAAAGTGTAAGGTCTGAAGGGAAGTGGTGAGAGCAAATCTAGCATATTCCCTGCATACCAAAGATGCTCATCTTTTTTTTAAACAGCACTGTTATAGGACAGTAAGGACAACATAGAAACCCTTTCAGATTCAGGATAAAAAAGAAAATCTTTGTTTTTTGGTGCTATTAGATGAGCGGCTTCAGCTGAAATCAAGATCTGCCTAATTCCCACAATGGTGCAAAGGACAGGACTGACCATCTTTGAGCCTCGCTTTTCTTGTTTCATAACAAATTCTGATGGTTCAACTGTTTTGCAGAGTTTCAGTATGAAAACAGATCCCTAAAACATTATGATTTTACCAGGAGGGAGTTACTGTTTATACTTTAGCATCACTGCCTACGTGAATGACTTCAGAAAGACTGAAACTTCATTAAAAGCAGGGAGGAAAATGTGGTGGTTTTTTTTTTTTTTTTTTACTTTTTTTGCATTTAAACCATTTAAACCACATTGTTTTGTGCTTGTTCAGAATTCCACTCTGGCTATGACAATGTCCACTGTGACTTACTTTGTCGTGACTCTGAAATGTGACCTTATGTCTTTGATTGTGCAAGACTTGAGAGCATTTGGCTAATATCCCTCAACAGGGCTTTTAAACTTTTAAATAGTTCACAGCCCTCTTTCCCCACGTTTTCCTAGGGACCAGGAATGTGGACAGACAGCACCCTCTGCAGTGAACGATGGGGAAATGAGAGTTTGATTTCTGCCAGGGAATTTTATTTATATTTGCTGTATCAAATCCAGCTGCTGGGAGCACTCATCCACACTCTGCTTTTTCAGTGGATGAGCAAAAATAATGAAGTTTAGAGCTGGTGTGAAAGCTGGGACAGGCAGTGGCATCTCAGGATACCTTGAAGCATATGTGATGTGTCAGGGAATGGAGCTGGTGGATAAACTGATTTCAAAATATCCCTAAATTCATGGCATGTGCTGTTTCAGGTGTTATTGTCTCCTTTCCCCCTAGGCCATTGCCTCTTGTTTAAAATGACAATCTTGTCTTATGTTACAGAAAAAGACATTTGAGATTTTTTTCTAAGTTGTTGCTTTATGTGAAATTTGTTAAAAGAATCACAGTCAAGGGACACATCCCTCGTTGCAGAATCGGCATCTGATCCAGACTCCAGGCAAACCTGTGTGGGCACAACTGTGTTCAACCCTGTGGTTTACTTGATGCCTTGTGAAGGCTGACCTAGAACAGAGGCTGGACAGAGCTAAAGAATAAAGTAGGGATTTATTAAAAGGCTCAATGCATCCACCTTGGGCAGCACAAGAGTCCAGCCAGGGCTGCACCCAAGATGAAACAAAATGGTCATAAAATGCACGACCGCTCACGGGGTCTCTCACTTTGATCAGTTCTGCTCCATTTGCATTTTGGAGTTAATTGTCCAATTATAGCTCCAACCCATGCAGTCCCATCCTTCTTGTTTTTCTCTCTTCAGCCCACGTTGTTTGTGCTCTTGGGTCTGAGATTTGGATAGTTTGTCCTTGGTCCCCAGCTGGAGAAGGAATTGTTTTGTCTCCCTACTCTGTGAAGAGAGCTCACCATCCCCTCAATATGAAGCTCAGAACTGCACACTAAAGCAGTACAGAATCTGAAAAATATAAAAGTTAAAACCTGAGGCATCATACCTACCAACATACCTACCATATTTCCTACCAACAAGATGTAGGAAATGCCTGCTTTCCTAGAAGTGTTCCAGGCCAGATTGGATGGGGCTTGGAGCAACCAGGTCTAGTGGAAGGTGTCCCTGCCCATGACAACAAGATGGTTTTAAGGTCCCTTCCAACCCAAAACATTCTATGACTTTATGCTAAAACATGAGAAAATTTGGGAAATATACAATAAATACTATTTTCTGCTATTTGAAAAAAATGTTTTGGCTTCAAAATCTTTTCCATGATCATTTTCAGTCTTTCCAAAATATTCTGGTTTTAAAGTTCATACAGATGTCTAATTTTATTGAGACTAGGTCAGTCCTGGTCAACATTAGATTAATAATGATTTTATCTGGTGGGTTTTTTACTTGTGGAATGCTAGCACTTCCTCATAATTCAAAGCATGTTGGAAATGTGGGTTACTACTCTTTGATCTGCAGTTTGGTTGAACAGTAGGAGATTGAAACAAATGTGGCTTTATATGGCCTTGTGTAACATTTTATGGTTTAGTGGGTTTGACTCAAGTCAAACCTGACACAGAGAATAAAATAAAATCATTCACTCTCAGTGTTTCTCCTCACTCTAGCAAATTTATACAAGGCCAAAAGATCACCCACCCCTGAACATGGGGTTCTCCTCCAGTCTTCTAAGTTTCTGAGCAATTTGATATTTAAAGCAATTATTTACCATGGTCAACCAATGAGAAAAATCTAATCGAGGATTTTTTTATTGCTCTTTGGTTTGTTTGCTTGAGGTTGGTTTTATATCTTTCCCAGCGTTGGTTGAAGAAACCCAGAGTGATTGCTCCACTTGTCAAGCAAATTCTTTTAGTCTTTTTCTTGACACAGCCCTTGAAAAGAATGAGGGATGCTGATGGCCACTTCAAGATCCCCCAAAAATTTTTGCAAATAATGTAAATTCCTCTTCACTATGTTGTAATGAAGAACCTGGTTTTAGTTGACTAAAAATATCCCAATGACCACATGGAGCTAAACATGGAGGGAAATAATTGGATTTCACTGTGCTTTCATGTTCTGAATTACAGTCACCATGTCTTAGGATGATCTCACTCAAATTTATTTCTAGGTAAGGTGTGGGTGAAGGCTGTTCCAAGGTCAAGGAATGATCCCCATGTAGTGGAAACACTTCAGACTGGAGAACAAGGTGCCACTCAATATTATGAGATATTACTGAGGGTAGAAGTTAACTGCTCATCATCCCAAAGACAAGAAAACATTCAGTCTACCATCTGAGGTTCCCTTTTGGGAATTATCTTTTTATCTCAGCTTTTGCATGGGTAAAATAAGAGTTTCCATACTTGGAGTATTTGAGTACATACAATCTGCTAGATAGAAATGTGGAAATGAGACTCAAAACTATGAAAATATCTAGATTTAAATCAAGCCTGAGTGTACTTGGGCACTGTCTGCCTTTGAAGGCACTATGGAGCTACACAGCTTAAGCAAAATATTGTGTGTGATCCTTCTCTATAAGATCCTCCCCCATAAAACTTAGGACCTTACTTCAAATACAAGAGAATTAGGCTCTAAAATCCTGTATGATTTAAAATTCTCCACTCTGCCCTATCCTGAGTGAAGCAGGCAGGATCACACACTTCATGCATTTTAATATGAATTTCAAATAGCTGCTTTGAAGTCCTTAAGGGAGCAGAACACCCAATGACCACTCTGGGTGTTGTGGACTCGTTTGCCAGCATTGATGATCTCCTCCTTGCTCCTTCATTTACTCTGCTTATCAATTAGTCTGGCATTGTTCTGGAAGTTTCTGTAATTGGCAGGTTGTGCAGACACAGCTGACAGTCACTACACGGAAAGGTGGGGGAGGATGAATACATTTAAATACATCTGCATAGTGAAAACGAGCCCCTAACAATAGCAAATACAGACAGCCTTAAAATAATTTGGAAAATACATCACAGCCAAGGAGAACAGCCCGAAGTATCCCACTGATTGCAATCTGGGAGGTTCAGAAGGAGACAAGAGAAGTGTTCAGCAGCTCAGGATGCAGAGAAATTTGGGTGTATTTGGCTTCTTATCTCATCTATCAAACACATTCTGAGTGATTCTGTGCTAGGCAGTTCTGCTGCTATTTTTGAAAGAATAGAAGCAAGGTTGAACGCTCAGGTTGATTGTGGTGCCTTAGGTCCTTGTGTGAAGTGAGAGCATTATTGCAACACTGATCTCTGCTCTCTAGTGACCAGTGGCAAGACCTGAGGGAACAGCTGGAGATTGGTCAGGGAAGGCTTAGGTTGGGCATCAGGAGAAGATTCTTCACCCAGAGGGTGGCTGGGCAGTGGAAGAAGCTACCCAGAGAAGCTGTCATGGTCCCAAGCCTGTCAGAGCTCAAGGAGCATTTAGTGAGTGGGAACTACAAGTGGTTTTCTTGTGGTTTGGATTGTATTCCTCGTAGCTTGGCATAGTAATTTGTATTGTCTTCATCTCCCCACTTGCATTTTTCTCAGCCTTTCAAAAAGAAGCTTATCTATTTACCAATTTAACCTGCAGGATATTTCCTGAGATTTAATGCCTTGGAGCTTGCCTAACTTTTCCCTGTTACAAACCTGCCTTTATTACCAATTATTCACTAGATGTGAGTCAATGCTCAGTATTCAGGAGCCAATTAACCAATCTTTTTGTTTAAGTATTTTGAAATGTGGCCTACATACTTTGATTTTTATTTAAAGTTTTGATTCTGACATTTTGTGGGGTCGGCCTTGATTCCTTTTTTTCCTTTTCTCAGTGCAACTTGTGCTTTGCTCTCCATGGGGAAATTAGTTTTCTACTCCATCTTTCACACAGACAAAGGAAAACTTGATGATGTTCTTGGTAAGACTGGAGGGTTTTTTGAAATCATCTCTTACTGTGCCTGGGACTCAGTGGCAGAACTGCAGTCTGTTAAATCAATAAAATAGGAAAAAATCTCATTGAGGGTGTGGAGTTAGAGGGGATATTAATCAACAGATAATACCTTCATGTCTGCCCATATTCCTGCTGCAAAGTTAACTTCATGTAAATCCTTCTGGTTCATTCAATGCATCAAACTCCAAACTGGGCATGTTGCACTCATTTAAATCACTTTAAAATGTTACCAGGTACAATATGTTTACTAGAGCTGTCAAGTAAACCACCTGGTTAAAATCCTGTTCATGTTTCAAATACTTATCACGAGTTTTGCCTGAATTTTTTAAAATTACAGTTAAATATTAGAATGGAGGAAATTTATATTGAGCCAAATCATTACTTTGCTATTACAAGTCTATATACACATAATTAAATATTTGCTTTGTAAAAATTTGTGTTGAATATTTGATGAAGTTTTTTTCTGGTCAAGGAGGAATTATGTTCTGTTAACATTGTTATTACTAAACTCAACCCCAGTGAGTTATTTATTTAAAGGAAATTATATTAAAATCTCAATAATGCATAAAGTTTAGTATGAAGGTTTAGTGCCCTGGAATAATAAGTTTACAGCCATCTTCAACTTTCTTATTTTTCCTTCCCCAGAGGGAAATCTCCTTAAATTTAAAATGTGTATAATTTATGTAGTATATATAATATATCATTTACATGATGTCAAGGCATGGTGAGACCAGACTTTGCTGGGTTTGCAGTGAAGATGTTACAATGTGAAGATGCTGACCTGTTACTGCCAAAAATCAAAAAAAGATATCAGATTTATCCAATTTTTGTAGGGTAGTCATTTTGATTTGGACAAGCCCCTTAATTTTTTTAATCACAGAATTCCCAAAAATGTGTCAAGCTTTTCAAATATTTCAATAGTTTTACCCATAAATTAAGTAGTTTTTATGATTTTTAAAACATTGTTTTATTTCCATTATAGTTGCAAGTTTGAACTCTTATTCCTACTGATAAAACCCAAAATGTTTGAGGTCTTCATCATTGTGAAGCTGCTCTCAGCTGGTTTCAGTATTTGTGTTTTTCTGTCCTGTCAGGAACATAAAGGACTGGCTGAATGCATCTAAATCAGAAATTGTGTGCTCTGAACCCATCAATTCCCACCTACTCACTCAGGATGATTCAGCAATTTGGGTTTTTATTCAGAAGATGCAACTGTCAAGGATTATCTCAAAGAAATAGACCTATACTGTGGCAAAATCCTTTTGCTGTCCCTTTGTTTCTATTGGTGGGGTAATCATCCTAAATAACCACTGAGGAAAATGGAGATAAATGAGAGTGTAAAGTGTGTACCAAGGTTCTATGGGGAAAGAATTTGGGAAAAGGGAAAGGAGAAAAGAGCCAGCAATATCTTAGCAATGATCCTAGAGACTTAGAAATCCTAGCCCAAGCTGTGAGCACTTGTAACAGCACAAATAAATCTAGTTTTGTGTTGTCTGGAAGGCTTCCTTGTCATGCAATCATTTGATAATTAATGTATTCAGATGGTGATTAATGCAATAATTACATTGTGATATTGTGGGGCTTGTTACGTTTGTCAGTTAACGCAAACAAACACTGAGAAAAGTGTAGGTTAAACTATAGAGAGTTTTGTTCAAATTTAGGAGTCAAGTAACAAATTAGCAGATTTATAACAGAAAAAAAGGTCCCCTGAATGGTTTAGGATTTAAAACAACTTCCATATTCTGTGTTGAGGAAAAGGCTTCCTCAGGAGAGAATATTTCCTACATTTCATCATGCAAAGGTCTATGCTGAAGTTCTCTTGTGCAGTTTTGTGTGAAACACAGATATTGACATAAAAATATTAACACAGATGTTGTTCCCAAAGCTACCAGATGAAATGAGCCCGTGTCCTGGTCCAGCTCACAACCCAGTTTGCAAAATTCCCAAAAAAATTCACTAACTCTGAGCTGGAGAGCTCAGCCAAGCCACATCACTCATGGACCTGAAGTCAGGCACGAAGCATCGTTGGTGCCAAGTGGTGATTAGATAATTTTCTGAGC
Organism: Taeniopygia guttata; assembly: GCF_048771995.1. Lineage (NCBI taxonomy): Eukaryota > Metazoa > Chordata > Aves > Passeriformes > Estrildidae > Taeniopygia > Taeniopygia guttata. Next base: position 3,402,372 of record NC_133028.1, read on the forward strand.
AGCTAATTAGCTGGGATGCAATCATCAGTTTCTTGTAATAATCTACCAATGCATGTCAGTGTGTATCCTCCAAAAGCTTTGCAGTTGTACTTCCCAGGGAGCTGGTGAGGAATGAGAAACCTCTCTTCTGTCTTCTTTTGTCCCTTTTGGCATATGGCAGATGCATTTAGAAGTACATTAAAATTACAAATCTTATACAGAACTCACTACAATCAACAACCCTCTTCCCATAGATTTGAGTGAACATTAGAACAAATATTTGGGTGTGCAAAATCAGCAGATGGATGAATCCATCAGTCCTGTTGAGGGCATTTTGTAGTTGGAGCATTGCCTGCATCTTCTTTGAGCTTACCAAGATTCACAGGGAAGGGATTGTTAATTGACTTTTTTTTATGTAACTCACACTGTCTGGTTTGGTTTAGCCTGTGAGAGATTCAAAAGAAAATTATACATTATTAAATGAAAGCAACTCTGATAATCTGTTCAGCAGCAGTAGGAATATGCTTAATTTCATCAATACTGATGATATTTTCATGGTCTTGGGACTTGGATTTACATCCTTTATTTTCATACATACAGGAAAGGTGTTTTGTATCATGCTGCCATAACAAAGGAAAAAAAAAAAAAAAGAGGACAAATGAATGGATGAACTCTTCAACTCTTTTAAAAGAACAGACTGAAAAGGCTTCCTTGGTGAAACCCAGACTTCAAAAATGATTATGAGAAGCTGGAAAGGGAATAATAGAATTTTTCTTTCTTTCTTCTTAAGATTGATTTTTTTTTTTCCAAAGGCAACAGATCAATTTGGTCTATTTTTAAAAGCATTTCTTCCAGACAGTTTTAAAGCCATTGTTCTTGAGGAAAGTTCTGTCAAATCTCATTTATTCAGAATGTTTTTTGTTTGGTTTTTCTTTTCCCCTCTGAATGCTGGTGGGTAAGGCTAAAAGGCAAGTATGATATTAAGGATTTGTAACAAATGATGTTAATGGGGAGCTTTTCCTTTTTTTTTTCTGGGAATTGACTCCATTTAAATTGCAGCTGATGCTGGAGGAAGAGCAGACTAGCCAGGATACATCAAGATATTCTCCTACCACCACTAGACTCCACCATGTGTCAGTGGAGGATTAAGTGGAACCAGAGTAAGAAAACTCCAAATTCTCCAGCTGGCAGAAATAGCAGTAGGCAAAGCAAAGACTCACAGGAAAAATAAAGTCGTAAAGTGTTTTGTTTAGGTCAACCCTCTTCCCAAAAACTCAGTGGCTGTGGGATCATCTAAATTTAGATATTCATCTGAGGCACCTGCATCTCCTCCAGAACTGGTCCATCCTCACTGGAGGCAGAGAATAAATTCTAAAGATTGATATTTTTGATCTCCATCTATGTACTATTGCAAATGCAAGGCAACAGGATCCCTAAATAAGGCATCTTGGAGAAATTGCTGATTTTTTTTTAATCCATCTGAGCTGAGACCTCTGGATGCAAGGAGCTGTCTATAGCATGAAATTAATTTTTTCTGCTTTTTCCTTGTTTCTTCCCTGCCTTCCACAACCCTCCCTTCCCCTTTACTTCCCTCCTTCCCTTTAGTCTACCTGGTCCTTTAGCCTCCTGCTGTTTCTCACTTTCTGCTTGTCCACACAGTGAAAAAACAACTTCTCTAAAAAAAGTGTCAGGCAGGAATGAGAGCAAATCAGCTGCTGTGTGTTATAACTCTCCTTCCATCCTGACTGAAACATTTCTATTTAAATTATAAGCCCTGTGTGCTCCTCTCAGTGCCATGCTAAGCACAACAGGGACTTCTGAGTTGGTTCGTGGCTTCTTTTCTGCCTCTGCCAAGGTAGAGATTGAAACACTCAACATGGTATTTCATGTTCGGGCTCAGATGCTTATTATTTCTTATTATTTCTACAGCATGCTACTAATAAGATACAAAACAGCTCACTATTTTTCTCTACAAGGTCTTTTAAGGCTCAACTATCCAATTAAGAAATGACACCTAAATTATTTGTACTTTTAACCCAAAAACCAACCACAGTGTGGACTTTTCTGTCCAATTACAAAATACCAACCAAAGCCATGAAGAAGGTCAAGAAGAAGGACCAGCCTCCACCCTAAACCCTCCATCTTAGCTTTATAGAAATTACTATATTTTAAAATTTAAACTCTAAGTTTTCCACCATGTGATATTACACGCTCCTATTCAAACCACACACCCACAATCCCAGATCTGTCATTCAATTTTGGAAGCCTTTTCCGCAGTCTCAGGTCATGGGCCTGTGCCTTTCAGCACAGAAAGTTTAAAATTCTCAGCATCCAGGGTTCCAGCACTTAAGTACAAACATAATAAAAGCAGCACCAGTGGCAGAGGCATGGGTGGCTCAGCCAGCTTCCCTTTCCTTTTCATCGTGGTGAGCTAGAGGGTTCACACCAGCACCACTGGGAACAGGGATGAATGAGAGCTCCACTTCCACGTGGCAAAATGTCTGCAAGTAAACTGCAGAGAGGTGCTCGGAGAAATTAAATGATTCTGCGTAATTTACCGTGGCAGGAGCATCAATTTGAGAATTGCTAAACTGCGAGTTACCGAAATGCTGCATTTCATTACATTTTCAACCAGGAAATGTCAGCTGCTTTATTGGTTTTAACATGCTGTCAGGTGCGCCGATGAATTTAGCAAATACACCAGTTGGGTTTCTAATAAGCATGGATTCCTCACCTCAGATACCATTAATTCTGCTTCATTTCTGTGTGCCATGAAGCTAGAGGAGTATTTTAGGTGTAATCTGATCCCATCCTAATCAGTTCCATAGCAATTTATTACACAATTTCTAGGTTCATGGAGTGTGGAGATTGTTTGATTTCATGTTAGTCCTATTCAGCAAGTTCTCGTCACTCAAATCTGGAAGAATATTAAAGCTGATTTGCAAGCTAACAGCTTGTCTTTCAAAGCAAGAAAATAGCAGGCACATCCCTTAAAATCCCTCCAATTTGGCACTAAAAATCATGACCTGTCTAAGCAGTCAATTCAATGCATGATGAATGCCAAAAGCAATTAAAAGAACTTCCTGTACAGCTTAAATCTTCTGCTGATGAAAAGAGATTTTTTTTTTAATTGTTAAAAAAGAATTTAAAACTAATCCATCAGCATGGGAACCCTAAAGGCATTTATGAAGTGTAAAGTAAAAAAAAAAAAAAAAAAAAAAAAAAGGCCTGAAACCACTAGTTTGAGGAGAAATGAAAAGGCATCAAGCCAAGGTCACAAAGATGATTTTATGCTTCATGAATATGACACTGAATGTTGCAGCACAATTCAGGGCTCTCTCCTGTTCCCAAATCCTCTGTCAGTCCTGCCAATCCACCTGATATCCCTGTGCATGGATTGGCTCTCTGAGCATGAATCCTCCAGCCCAGTCTGATGTGGAGGTGTCTGTGGAGGGAGGAACGTGCTCCCGTTTCACTGCTCAGCATCTATCAGAATCACAGAATCACAGAATCATAGAATAATGAGGTTGGAAGAGACCTCTGAGATCATCAAGTCCAACCTGTGCCCTAACACCACAACTAGACTATAGCACCAAGTGCCAAATCCAGTCTTTTTTTAAACATATCCAGAGGTGGTGATTCCACCACCTCCCTAGGAAGACAATTCCAGTAGTTTATTATTCTCTCAGTGAAAATGTTTTTCCTAATATCCAACCTAAACCTTCCCTGACGTAGCTGAGGCTATGTCCTCTTGTTCTGCCAGTTGCTGCCCGGTGGAAGAGATCGACCCCACCTGTCTGCAACCTCCCTTCAGGAGTTGCAGAGAGCAATAAGGTCACCTCTGAGCCTCCTCTTCTCCAGGCTAAACAATCCCAGTTTCTTCAAATGTTCCTCACAGGGTTTGTGTTCCTCTGGACGCGCTCAAGCATCTCTGTGAGTCAGGCATGAGCTGGAGGTGGGAAAGGGTTTGGATTGCTCTGGCAGGGAAGGTTTGGGTGGGTGAGGTGAACTCAGTGTGGGTGGTGGGTCGACTTAGCAACAAATACATAAACTTGCCACTGAAAACCAGTGAGAAGAATCTAGCTTGAATTTTTTTAATGCAGGTTGGAGGGACTGTAACAAATTCAGAGCCTTCCCTCCCTAACCTAAAGGAAGGCTGCCATCTAATGATCACCAGCAGCAATTCCTGCCCTATCACCAGCTTGTCCTGCCTAGAGGAACAAAATAAATTCCCAACAGAGCAGCTCGTTTCAATCTGTAGATTTAGCAGCTCATCTGCTGCTGACCTTGACCTCAAGGTGTTGATGGTGTCAGGACCTGGCTCCTGACAGGGCACATGAGGATAAAGGTGCTGCTTATGAGCTGTTAAACATCATCTCTGCCTTTTATTTTTCCCTTCTTGCACCTCAGTGGGTATTGGGAGAGTGGTTTAGCTGCCTCATTATATCACATTTATCCAGCTTCACATTCGAACACACTCATAAAGATCTCACTGCAATAAAAAAAAACACAATAATCTCTCTAGGGAACAGATTCCTTGCAATTTCCACCTAGTGCTGCAAACAAAGTTATTATTTTCCTACTCCTGGGCCATCAGAAGCTCTCTGCAATGTGTTACAGAGGAGAGATCCACAGCTGACATCCCCATTTCATACACAGGTATATATTCCATATATTTTCATATACGGAAATTGTTCCAGCAAAAACAAGGAAGAAATCTGGTTCCATATTTGTGGTATGCAGAAAAAGAAGTGAGACACATAAACTGCAACAACAAATAAGAAAGAAATTTAAAAATTAGAAGAAGTTTCTAAAAGCAGAGGTGGTGAAATGTTGAAATTAATTGTCTGGGACGTTGCTCAGACTCTATTAATGGAGTGTTTTGGAAACAGGTTGGACAAAATACCTGATAAGGTCAAAAATTTACCTGATCCTACCTTGAGACCAAAGGAAATGGTCTGGAGGCCGCACACAATGATTCTAGCTTTAAGGGTATCAAAAATGAAAAATCAGCAGGTTCTAGAGGCTTTATAAATAACTTTCAGATTATTTACAAGCAACAAATTCTTTTCAAATGTAATCTAATTTATCCCATACACTTGTGAAAATATGACTGTTTTATTGCCTTTTTTTTTATCTGAGAGGGTGAACACTTCTGACCTCTGGAATATTTCCCATCTCCTGGCCCAGTTCTGGCCCAGCTCTCCCATCACAGGCACACAGCTGTACAAACTCTCCAGCACGGGGGCTGCAGTTCTGACCTGCCACATTTCACCAGTGCTTTGCAGTTCTAAGTAAGGTCATTCCACCCCCTGCCACTTAAACCTACCTAAATTACACCCTCTGCCAAGTCAAACGTTAATTTAGGCAGATATTTTAATTTCAGCAGTGCTGTGACGAGGTGACCTCTGAAGGTACATGTTAATATCTCCAAGTCCTTCTGCCACCACCTTTGCTTTATCTTTTCTTTTTTTCTTCCCCTAAAACTAAACCTGAAATTACTGTAATTCTTTTGGTCTCTTTAGGTGATTCTAGGGGTTTCTGACTGGTTTCAGCTCACACAGAGGAATCCCTCTGAAAAAAGAAGCAGATTTTCCTCTGGCACACACCACAGGCAGACCCTTGTGTTTTGTTTTAAAGGAGAGATTCTTCTGCCTTCTCTCCCAGCAGGGACCAGGGCAGTCCCAAGATTGAAAGATTTGTTTTTTTCCCTGCATAAAGTTCTCAGACAGTGGTCCCAGGCCCTTTCTCGTAGCCCTTGCTGTCCACAGGTGCCTGCCTCAAGCAGTGAGCTTTAAATAGATAAGAATTTTTTAATTAATCCTCACCAGCCCATTCCAACACACATTTTTTCCCAGCTGGAGCTTTACTGCAGTAAAGGGTGGTCAAACTCATCCTTCTCCAGCTGAAAATCCTGTCTGGAAGAACACCATGGGGAGGAAGCAGCTGCCTGCAGTGAACACAAGAATGATAAAACTGGCAAACTCCTAAAATTTTGGATGTTTCAAGTGCAAAGCTTAAGGATCAGCAACAACAAAATTGGTGCTGCCCCCACAGAGGGAAGGTGGGCAACTGGTGTCATTTTGTGTAAAACCACAATTTCCTCACTTAATTTTTTTTCTTTGTTTTTGTCTTACAACCAGACATCTTCACTCTGAACATGTTTCAGCAGATCAGATCAATTGGTTGAAAAATCAAAGTAACCCACAAGAAGCCTGAAAAGCTGGTGTTGGGAACTCCGGTGTTGTTTACAGCATGGCTGGTGCTGAGCTAGTGAGTGGTGGTGCTGCCAGGTATAAAATTGTGCCTGGTTCTTTCTTCCCACTGCTGCACTGTGAAACACCTGAATTTCAGCCTGTGCAGATTGAATCTGCACCATTTTCAGCCTCGCACAAGAGATGCAGGCCCAAGGATGTGTGTGACACCCCAGCCAAAAAATCAGATTTTCTCTGATTCTCTTCAGGAAAAACTGCTGAGCCTCAATGTTTCTGGGATCACAGAATCATTAAGGCTGAAAAGGACCTTTGAAATTGTTGAGTCAACTGAGTGAACCGGATTAGCTGAGCCACAGAGCTCCTACGTAAGCCCAGATCTGGTGGCAAACATCCTGCAGGGCATGGCTACGACACCTGAGGCAACCCCCAGGATCAGTCCAGGCTGGGGATGAGCAGGTTTTTGCAGCATTATTTACAGTACTTAACCTTGCAGAATTCAGAGTTATTCACAATTGTAAAGCAACAAAACACCTATGGAGCTACCTGAGGACTTTATCTGTGTTTAACCAGATATTAACACTTTTTCTTCACTCACTCAATACTTTTTACTACTCAGTATTCCCCTTGGGGTGTCATATTGTCTTCAGAAAATGACCATGTGGTTTGCCAAGCAAATGAGCACTACATGCAAATATAGTTTATTCCTTTCCACTGTTTGCATTTCTGTCATATCTTCTGTTGCTCTGCTACATCTTCAACAGCCAAAAATCCCCCAGAAAACTGGTCAGGATAAGCCATCTTCTGCTGTCTGTACTTCATATTTTTTAACCTCACATCTCCAAAGCAGCAGAGAAGCAGATGCTCCCATTTCATTAAAATACTCTTTTTTTCCTTAAAATGTTAATTCTCATCAAACCAGCCTCACATCATATTAATTCTACAAGCCAGTTAGCAGTGAATGAGCTGTCACTGCTTTTCACTTTAATTTTTATTCCACCTTTCTTCCTCTGACAGTCTAATCAATTGACTGAAGAAAACCAGGCCTTGGGGACACATCAAAGGTGGGAGGGCTTGGATATTGTGTGTGTGAAGGCTCCTACAGTTCTCTCCATGAGGAACCATCACCACAGATTGTTTGCATTGATCTAACAAGCTTGGCAGCCATGGAAAACTCCACTTATTTCAGGGTAAAGTGATTTTCTGGTATTGCTTGGGCAGGAAGGATGGTCTTCCATCCACCAGGGAGGATTTCTCTCCTCAAGCCAGCTCTTGCAATTCCTTGGGAGGATGTGCTCGTGCTCCACTGTCGGAATCTGTGGTATTGATGATTCTGAGATTGTAGAAATTCTCTATCTTTCAGCCCCGCTCCCAAAGAAGAAGCCATAATTCATCTGTGCTGGTTTCAAGGTTGTTTATTCTGTTTATCTCTAACATGTTCTGCTGCCCTGCCGCAGCTCTGTCCTGCAGGGCAGCGTGTGGGGCTCTGCCCTCAGTGGGATGGTACAAACATTAAATACCACAAACTACCTGTGCTGGATTTACAATAATGTGCCAATGTAACACCCCTCAGTGGGATGTTACAAACATTAAATACCACAAACTACCTGTGCTGGACTTACAATAACGTGCCAATGGCTGTCACCTACGTTGAACAGTGTGTCTCCAGCCTGAACCAACAGAAAAATGCCAACACCACAGTGAAACGTGGAGGGCATGAAGAAGGAGAAAAAGGACAAGACACACCCAATTTCCCCCATCTTGTCCCCTTTGAACCCCTAATCTAGAATCCTAAAATTTTACTTCTGCACCCGTGCCACACTTAATTATTACTTATATCAAACACTCAGAGCTGATAATTCATCCTGTAAGATTGAAAACTCTTTTCCATGGACAGAGATCACAGACAGTGTCTCTGGGGGCTCTGTCCAGGGGGGTTCCTGACCCCTGCCAGGGTCCCAGACCTGCCAGGGCAGCCAGAGGGAAGCCCTGGATTCCCACACTCCACAAGACCCATTTTGCCTTCATTGGCAGAAAAAGTGAAAGAAATGTGTGGCAATACCATTTTCTCCAGATCTCCTGCTGCTGCTGCAAAAGCCACGTGCTGGCAGTCTGTCACTTGGGAATGCTGTAAATGCAGGAGATGGGATTTTATTCCAGCACCACAAAAGCTCCAGACTTTTTTGTCACCCCCCAAATGGTTCCTGAGTGTGTTATGGAGCATCTCAGAGACCTGAGCATCACCATCCTTCCTCTGTTCTGTGTCTTTCAGAGCAGGTTCCTACTAAAGCCTCCTTTCCTCTTTCCCAAGTGCTATTGATGACATTTCAAAGGATCTATTAAAAACCATTTTTATTAATATACTTCTATTAATTTGGAAGGGCTCTTTGCACAGTGCCCTTGTTTGCAGCTACTTGGCACGAAATGAAGTGTTCTTCAGTGAGTTTGATAATGAATCACTTTCTGAGATGAGATCAGCTGTGGAAAACTCTTCAGTTTCTTTCCAATACCATTCCTTGTTTACCTTCTTTCAGGAAATCTACTGTATTTGATTTTTAAAAAAATTACATTTTAATGTTTGCAAAAGAATTATTGTAACTCCTTTATTACCTAATGTGGCTAGTTTCCATTCCAGAAAGACCAGATGGAATTGTTCAACCCAAATATACTGTGGGACAATGACCCTGGAATAAAATCCTCTGCTGGTAATCAGGGAAAGATCTACTTGAATGAAACAGTACCAATCCACAAGATTATTGGTAATTTCTATTTCTAAATGGTCACAAAATGAAGGCAATGTTCTCTGGTCTGTCTATGATCAGGGAAATTATAGAGTAAGAAGACCTTTGAATTGTGGCAGAGTCGGATGAAAAATAAAATTAAAAGGATTGCCATGGTTACATTCTGATTGATCTCATGAAAGAATGGTCAGCAAAGGTGAGCAGGAGTTTATAGGGCCACAAACCTTCACATCAGGTGACAGAGGGAGCTAATGAATGACAGAAATTAATTAGAGCTCACGTTTTTCAGGAGCTGCTGGGTCACTGGTATTTACAGTGGCTCGAGATCTTCCTGCCTCTGCAAACTGCTCTGCTATTTTAGAACCAACCAGGAGAAATTTCAGCAAATCACTTGGGGGTTTTTGGTGGGTTTTTTTTGATGGAATTAGATGAGATAAAGAGCAGTTCCTGTTACTTTTAACAGATTTCTGACAAAGTGAGTGTCAGAAATCCAAAACCCCTAATCCACAACCCCTAATCCACAATCCCTAATTACAGTGAGTAATTAGGGGTTGTGGAATAGCACTCACATTAAAGACATGGAGATATGTGCTCAGTTTCATGATCTCTGCTGCCCTGGAAATATGTTTGACACAGTCTGGGGTTTATTTTACCCTCAGACTAAAGGGGAAGCGATCTGTCATCTTGGCAAGTTTTCAGTATTGATTTATTAGATCAAGTAATTCAATGATATCTGAACTTGTTTTGCTGGCATGTTTTGCAGAATATAAAATGCAATTATCCCATCTGTTATTTAAATAACACAAACTGTAGTCCTTTATTCTATGTCTCCCTTCAACAAACCCACAGCGTGTGATTTACTTGGAGCCACAAGATTCAATTAAAGACTTCAAGTGACAACAAATTTCACACAGTCCTTACTAAGATGTTCCTATGGTTAATTGAAATAACTGTAAGAAATATTCAGATTTAATTATAGGCCTGGATTTGGCTACATTCATTTTCCAGCCATGAAATCTAAATATGTTTTAGAAAGAAGTGTCCGCATGACCAACCTACTGATTTTTCTGTTGATTTTGAATTGAGTTTGCTGCTGTTAATTGGTGTTAATTGTCAGATTGAAGGCAGTCCACTAAATAGAGCATCTAAAATTATTGGATGTTATTGGATGATAAAACTGTGAGATCTTTAGGTGGACTGCTGTGGAAATGTAAAGCTTTTCTTGGCTTATGTTTTTTAATTGCACAACTGGATTTAATCAATGCAAATAAAATTCCTCTTTGAAGCAGTGTAGGATCTGTCACCCCGGGTTGTACAACCCTGTTTGGGGATGAATCCTTTGATTTTATGAGGGTTGAAGAGTCCAGATAAAAAACATATTTTGGTTTTACATACAAATCAAACACTTTTAGCATTTTCCCCTGGAGGTATCTTGAGAACAGCAAAGTATCCAATTCTATCAGCTGCAACCCCCAAATTCCTAAAAGCAAAGAAACAGTTAACACTTTAACAAAATTATAATCTCTTGCAACATTAGCAAAGCTCAGAAATGCATATTTCATTAGATAACACACCAATTTTTCATACCTTTGGAAGGTACAGGAGTAACAAGCCTGAATTTGAATAACTAAATACCGTAATTTCAGCAATGTTTTTTTGCAGATATGAAATGTAAATGTAAAGCATGAAGCTATTTGCCTTATGACGTGTTTTTTATCATTTATTTTAAAAAATATTATTTATGAAAATAAAAATTACTTCCTACATTTTAAGATTCTTTTTCTCATAAACTTGGTTCACAAATTGAATGTGAACCTAGAATCTACAATTACACAAGCTGCAATTACCTTAACAGATGGAAGGGAAAGGCTTTTCCAAGGCATTTCCAGACTACCTAAATCCCAAATTGCCTGTATTTGGCTGTATATTAAGACATATTTGCCTAAAATTGAGATTAATCTGTGCCATGATGTCCAACAAGTTATTTATACATATTACAGGATGAGGATGACAATCCAGATCTCACTAATGTATCATGGTTGAGAGTAAAACATATTTTCATAATATATAAATTTGATATAGAAATATATCATAAAAGTGGATTTTTTTCCATATCCATCTATATAAAGGTGTTATTCAGACCACCAATATTTAATATTCTGTGTTTGCCACTTAATCACATGCTCATGGCACCTTCAGCAGCTGTGCTTCCTCAGGCTCTATCACTTTAATAAAACCAAATAAATTTGAAGGCCAGGAGAGAAAGAGAGACCCTAGGAGAGAAACCAGTGCATTTTCTGTGAATATAAGAACTTAAGGCAGGTAGTTCTTGTCAAACAGTTTCTGAATTCAGGAAAAGAAATGCTTTCTTTCTGCTTGTTTTCTGGTAAGACTTTCAATTTTGCATGAATATCTCCCAGACAATTTTCAATTTTAGTAGATGATCCAGTCTCATATGACTTGCAGGAAAAAATATATTTAATATCCTCATGTTTATTTTTGGTGAGCAGATGCCTTCTGAAGAAAAGCTGCCATACGGGGAAAAGGGAATTGTTATTGGAAAATTACTGTGATATTTATCTCATTTTTTTTCCATCTGTAAAGAGATTTCTTTGGTGTATAAGCATGAAAGAGTGGGGATAAAGGAGCACATGGAAACAACCCATTACTTAATTCAGCTGGTGTGAAAGTTTAATTTAATAAGAAGAAAAAGAAGGATGTTTTTTTCCCCCTCCAACAAATCATAAAGAAGCTGATTTTATCCTCCATTTCAGCTGTGAAAACCAATGAACCAAACATCCAAACCAAATTTCCTTTAGCTTAATTAATTGTAGCAGCCCCCAGACAAGAGCACTCCACTTCTGTGCACATGGAATAAAATGCTGGAGCTTTTTGGATGCAGCTCCCTGGGGACACTTTGCAGTGCTGCCAAAAGGAAAGGGCACACAGTGCCCTTGATGAAGCACAGCACTGATGCCACAAAAGTGAAAGTTGAAGCTGTTTTCTTTCATGCCACCCCTGGAAATTTGGGATAAGTTCTCATCAAGTTCCTCCAGTAGTTTAGGATAACTCTGCTCCTACCCCAAAACCTGATTTCAGCACGACTTAGGAGCCATCAGGTCAAAAACCCCACAGTTTTCCAGAGGGTTCTTCAAATATATAAGAAATTGGTTATTTCTGTCATTTCAGTAACCTCAGGTGCCACAAACAACACAGGAAGTGACACATTTGTGTGTGAAATCTGCAGAGGAGCAGTGAAACAAAGCTGGGCTGCTGCTGCAAATATTTTCAGAGCAGTGAACACATGATGAAGATGATGCAGATGGTGATTCCTACCATTGGGATTCATAGGTACAAGCCAGAGAGGAAGAAGAGGGGAGCAGATTTATCTTCCTGCTTGATCTCTGGTACAGGAATTCCCAGATAATTTCACCCATTGTTTTCCTGCCTGGCTTTAGGCTGAAATTTACCTTGCATAAAATTATCCCCTTTTCATATTGGGAATTTATCACTTGTGGCAAGCGCATTTCTCTCCCTCTCAGGATTTTTCATAGAGGTGCACAGAGAGAAATGAAAGAAAAAAACAATTTCTATTTCTGCTCCTTGTTTTTCCCATGTGGAATGTGTTTGGAGAATTGTTTACTTAAAGTGAGTGCTTGGTTGGATTCTGGTGAGGATTGTTTGAGCCTGATGGCCAATCCAACCCACCTGGGGCTGGACTCTCAGAGAGGGTCACAAGTTGTGTTAAAGTCAGAGAAAGTAGTATGTAGTTTTAGTATCCTCCTTTTATATAGCATACTAATGTATTTTAGCATAGTTATAATAAAGAAATCATTCAGCTTTCTGAATTAAGTCCGACATCGTAATTTCTTCCTATTGGGTTCGCCTGCATTTGCAATAACCACTCTTCCTTAAAGCTGAACGTGCCATTTCTCATCTGCTTTTTATATTGTCTTACCTTCAAAATGTTCAAAATCACAGAAAACATGGTGGTATCCCAACTAGGTTGTGCTATTCTGCAAGAGAAAGGGATCTTACTGAAAATTATAAGGTGAAAATGAGATTTTGTACTCAAAAGAAGAATGAGAGCACAGTATAGAGCAGGTAGGTGTAATAGAGAGAAAGGACATGAGTTTAAATAATTCTGTTTTATAGTAATTTTGTCCAAAATTCGTCTTTTTGTTTTTCTCTTCTGGATTCCTAGTTACTTGGTTGCACTAAGGACATCTGCCTTTAATGGAAATTACAGATGTAGTTTGGTTACAACACACATTGTAATTGAACAAGGCTGAAGTTCTTTACATAAAGGCTTTTTAAAAATATATACATAATGAAAAATCACTAAAGCACTCATCCATATAAGAATTAAAGATGGAGCATGCAGGATTCTAGATTTGGAAATGGAAATGGTGGAATCAGTGAAAAATGAATCACACGTAGAGGAGGGGCAGCCCATTTCTGAAATAAATATTGTTTGACACGAGAGAATGATCCAACAACTGAAGCTGGACTAATGTTAACATGAATTGGAAAAGTCTTTCTGCAGAAAATCTAGATTCTCCAGATTCTGCTTGGATTTTAGATATATTTTCAGAAAACTGCATTATTCTTTAAGAATTTCTTTTTCTTAGCAGGATGTGAGTCCTTGAAGATCCTTTTCAACGTTTAGGAAGCAGTGAGATTTTCAGCAAGCACTCAAGCTCTGAGTGAGAAATGTTGCCATTCTTTTTCTTTTCCTTCCCCTCCAGAATCTCATTTGATAAATAACCAGAAGTTGCTCAAGTTCTAAAGTGGAATATCAAACATTTCTGCAAGAGCTGGCAAAGCTGAAAAGGCATGGTAATTGTAAGGAACAACATCCCTGCTTTGACTCACATCCTGTTTCACTCATGCAAGGTATTAAGTTTATACAAAGGATTAATTGATGACAAACTTGCTCCTCTACCGATTACAAGTGAGGAAGTTGTAAAAATATCAACATCCAGTTTTATCAAGTATTACAATTGATTTGCACTGCAGAGTGCAGGATTTCAGGTGTTCTTTCAAATTGCACCTGGCTCAAACAAAATGTTAAGGAAAATGTGAAAATCTGACTGCTTCTAATAGAGAAAGAACTATGTGGTAGTTTTCTCTTTCCATTTGAGATCCTGGACTAGTATGGATCACTGGTGATCATTTGATCATGGTATAGAAAGAGATTTCTTTATCTAAAATGCTCTGTAAATGAAAATATATGGTCATGATATGTATACACATGACCCCAGAGCCATAAACACAGCACCAGCTCTGATTTATTCACCAATGTCTTATGAATTTAAGCCCAGAACAAACACAGGAAGAGTGATTAAAATGTGGGATTTAGCTTCTGTACTACCTGGAAGCAGAATAACTGCTTCCAGGTATGTAACAATTCTATTTTCTTAGGCAACCTATCACTGTGGGACATCTCAGGGCAGAAACAGTTTCATCCTTGCTAACATTTTCAAGAAATTGCATGTATTTTTCACTGAATTTTAAATTATGATTAAACTGCCTAAATGCCAAGGTACTGTAATATTTGATTTAAAAAATTTAAAAATCGTTTAAATCCCAAACAAAACAAACTGAAGAAATTTTTTACCTGATCAAACTAAAATGAGATTGCAATTCTTGCTCTTCTAATCTGCTCTGGCTTTGTGAAAAACAGTGTTGAGCAAGTCTTAGAGTGTCACTGAGATGGCCAAACACTAAAGATCAAGAATTGGCTGGTTCTTGGGATGAGCCAGTGATATTATGTGCATTTGGTGAAGGCCAGATCACCATCAAGTAAGAGTAAAATATGGGGACAAACTGGGAAATCAACTTGTAAAAATCTTGGAATCAAATTCAGGTTTATCTTATGCTCAAAAATATATGCGTTGGTGGAATAGAAGAAGCTTGTTTTTTTCTTTGAAACAATGTAAGGATCTGCAAATATGCATTATGTAGTTGTTGGGAAAAGCAAATGGGGACAAAAAGTGAAATTTCATGTTGAATACTGAAAGAGCATCAACAAGTTTGGCAAAACTCCTCAAACACTTTGGAGGTGGAGCTGGGATAGGCTGGTTTGGATGGCAGCTCTGATAACTGGTGAAGGTAAAAGAGTCAAGCTGTCATTTTCAGAGAGGTTTGAAAGGAAACTGAGCTAAGAACAAAAGAGATTTTCAGCTTGGAATGAGACTCTTTTTTCCTTTTTAGAAACCTCATTCATGCAGGAGCTGCTCTGATGTGCAGATTGGCTGTGGGATGTCCTGTGCAGTTTCCAGGGACTCTCCTCAGGTGACAGGGGAGCACATGAGTGACTGGTTGGATGTTTGTGATCCACCTGGCAGCACAAATTATATGAAGCAATCAGTGTTAAAAAATCTCAGTCCTTTGAACAATGAGGAGGAACATCTTCTGCTTGTCAGACTTGTGATTTCTAAAATCATAGGAGGGTTTGGGATGGAAGAGACATCAAAGAGCCTCTTGTTCCAAGCCCCTGCCAGGGGCATCTCCCACTGTCCCAGGTTGCTCCAAGCCCTGTCCAACCTGGCCTTGGGCACTTCCAGGGATCCAGGGGCAGCCACAGCTTCTCTGGGCACCCTGTGCCAGGGCCTCACCACCCTCACAGGGAAAGCTTTATTCCCAATATCCCATCCCTTCCACAGGGAAGCCATTCCCTGTGTCCTGTCCCTCCATCCCTTGTCCCCAGCCCCTCTCCAGCTCTTCTGGAGCCCCTTTAGGCCCCAGAAGGGGCTCTGAGCTCTCCCTGGAGCCTTTTCTTCTCCAGAGCACCCCCAGCTCTCCCAGCCTGGCTCCAAGCAGAGATGCTCCAGACCTGTCCCTCAATCCTGACCCCTGAGAACAATTAAATCCAAGCCAGTTCTTCAATCTCTACTCAACCTGCAGCTATTTCTGAATTTTTTGGAAGAGAGTGGTTGCGTGCCACATGTATCTGTAGACACACAGGTAGATAAGTTTTGGCACATTAATTGTTCAGGTGAATGTTTCAGGCCAGAGGTCACAAAGTAATGAAAACTCCAGGCTGTCCAGTTCTCAGAATATCACAGAATCACCCCATAATTTTTGAAAAGGCATGGCCAAAATAAAAGACATTGTTACTCCTCATCCCTCTGGCTGGTGGTGATTACCATTGTCTGCAGCCATATCCTAACAAGAAAGGAGTAATTTTTAAAAATTAGATAAAGATTAATTTGAATTTTAAAAGACTGCAATTACTCATTATTTGGAGGAAAGAATATGTCTGCTTTGAGATGCAGCAGTTTTAGACCTGTGAGCATTTTTAGTCATAGATCCATTGGATTTTGCATCATACTGGGAGAAAAGCCGCACAAATGATTCTCTGGAGACTCTAAATATCTGTGAGTAAGTAATTGATTTGCAGAGGGGTTTCAAGCATTGGTTGTCCCCAAGGAGACATGTAAAGGACTCAGGTCCTGTCCTTTCAGGCTCTGAACAGCATAAGTCTAAATATTTCTGTGATTTCTGGACAAATCTTGTGTACAATGAGCTCCCGGCTTCTTGGAATTACACAAAAATGCCCCTGGTAAAGCTTTTATTTCTCAATTTTAGCTAAAGGAACTTCAATTGCTTGCACAGAATGAAAAAAAAAAAAAACCATAAAAAGCAAGACATTCCTCCATGCAAATGCATGCAAATTAGTAGTGTGACCACTTAAAAATATCCTGGAAATATTTCTTTGATGGCTTTTCTCAGCACCTCAGGATCAGTGACATGTTTGCTGCATGCTTTAAGCTACTTATAAACTCCAGTGACCCATTTCCTCTGACAAGCTTGCAATAATGTTTGTTAGTTATAAAAAAAAAAAGAGCATGGAAAATAGAGATATTCATGGAATTTGGAGCCAGAAGGAATTTTCCTTATGCTCTTGTTCTTAATCAAGTAAAATTCCTTCTGCCCAGGAAAGAATGAAAAGTTCTTATTATTATCAAACTCCAGCTTTTGAAGGCTCTGAATGTTAAAAAAAACCTAATGTCAGCATCAGAAGTTATCTAACAGAGAATAGGAAATAAAAAAATTAAAGATATGAAGTATCTTGAATGGGCTTTAAAGATAACATTGAAAGGAAATCTGTTTCTTAAATTTGGTCAAATATCCTTGGTCGTGTTTGTGAAAATTACGATTCCTCCTCTAGCAAATTCATGGAAGGACATTGTTGGGTAGGACCTGCCTCAAGTTGTCAGAGGGAGAGGAGTGGGCACCCCAGAGAGCTTCACAGCTTGCTGGATTCCTCAATGAGACCTTTCTGGTTGGGCACCTACAGGGTCTAAAGCTGGGAAAAGTGTCGGAATCTGTGGGTATTGGTGATTCCGAGATTGTAGAAAGTCTCTGTCTTTCTGCCCCGTTGACAAAGAAGAAGCCATAATTTATCTGTGCTGGTTTCAAGGTTGTTTATTCTGTTTATCTCTAACATGTTCTGCTGCCCTGCCGCAGCTCTGTCCTGCAGGGCAGCGTGTGGGGCTCTGCCCTCAGTGTGATGTTACAAACATTAAATACCAGAAACTACCTGTGCTGGATTTACAATAACGTGCCAATATCTGTCATTTATGTTGAACAGTGTGTCCCCAGCCTAAACCAACAGAAAAATGCCAACACCACAGTGAAACATGGAGGGCATGAAGAAGGAGAAAAAGGACAAGACACACCCAATTTCCTCCATCTTGTCCCCTTTGAACCCCTAATCTAGAATCCTAAAATTTTACTTTTGTGCCCATGTCACACTTAATTATTACTTATATCAAACATCAGAGCTTGTAATTCATCCTGTAAGATTGAAAACTCCTCTCCATGGACAGAGATCACAGACAGTGTCTCTGGGGGCTCTGTCCAGGGGGGTTCCTGACCCCTGCCAGGGTCCCAGACCTGCCAGGGCAGCCAGAGGGAAGCCCTGGATTCCCACAGAAAAGGATGAGGAAGGGTGAGGAAATACTTTGGTCCTGAAGAAAAATGGGATCATGGAATAGTTTGAGTTGGGAGGGACTTTAAAGACTATTCAGTTCCTACCCCCTGCCATGGGCAGGGACATCTTTCACTATCCCAGGTTGGATCCCAAGCCCCATCCAACCTGGCCTTGGATACTTCCAGGGATGAGGTGTCTACCCATAAATCATCTTGTTTCAAATAATAAAAAACCTCAGGCTTACAAAAGTGAAAATGAAATTACTACAATTAACATTATATTGCTAGAGAGAGTTGTGGCATCCAGAGTTTCACTCATGTGCTACAAAGAAACACCAAACTGCCCTCCTACTCTTGCTCTCAGCAGCCATGGAAAAGCAGATACTCCTGAATGTTCCAGAATTGTGAATTTTTGAAAAATGGCAGGATAAAGACTAGAAAAAGTTCTTTGTACTTGCCCATTTTCTAGAGCATTTTTAATAGGGTAGTGTCCCCTGAGACTTTCTCCAAGCTAAACAACCCCAGCTCTTCTTCATAGGATTTTTGTTCCAGACCCATCTCCAGCTCCATACCCATTTCTGGACATGATCCAGCCCCTCAATGTCTTTCTTCAAGTGATGGGTCCAGAAGTGGATAGAGGACTCAGAGTGACTTGTTAATGCTCTTTTCAAAACAAGAAGACAGATTTAGTTGAACCCATCTAAATATTTTATTGATAGAGGAAGAAAAACAACTTTCATATCCTGCAGTTTTCGTAGGATGGAGAAATTCCTGGGGTCCAAAAGCCCAGGTTTTAACTCATTTTCATTCCCCAGCTCTGTGATGTGCAACCAGAGAATGCTGTTAATTAAAGCAGGTCCCCAAAGGCAAAAATTGTTGTTGTGTTAAAAGCGAGAGGAAAAAAAAAAAAAAGCAACCTGCATAATTTCACATTGCAAGGGACAAAGCAACATCCTTAAAAATTCATTTCCACAGAGTGCTCTGAAACCTGATCACTCATCCCCAGAAAACACAACCCCTGGGCCAAATATTCAGGTGGTGTTGATCAGTGTGGCTCACACAGGCATGGAGGAGGAGGCTGTGATTCATGTGAACACTTTGTGCCACTTCTGACCGTGCCTTGGCATTGTGGAAAACCACCACACCAGACCTGAGATCACCAGACAGCCCAGGCACAGCCCCAGCAACTTGTTTTTCATTCTTGTTGACCAAATTTGTTTCTGATTGGCTTAAAGTGTATTTTCTACTTTCATTCCAAAGCTGAGCTGTTGTTTTATAACAGCACATGTGGTTTTCTCCTATTCTCACCCCTAGTGCTGTATGTAGTGTGTCCTGTTCTGTCCCCCAAGTCCCCTCAGCCCCAGTGTGGTGGCAGGTCCCATCACTCCTGGGACACTGATGTGGATGAGCCTGGAGGTGATACCAGCTACCTGACACTGTCCAAGCACAGCTCAGCAATGACATCTCTATTTCCAAGTTTTAGGCACCAAGTGAAAATATAAACCTACATGAGCCTAAGCCCATCCCAGGGCAGCTCTGCTCCTCAAGGGGCTGCCAGAACCATCCCAGGGCAGATCTGCTCCTCAAGGGGCTGCCAGAACCATCCCAGAGCAGCTCTGCTCCTCAAGGGGCTGCCAGAACCATCCCAGGGCACCTCTGCTCCTCCAGGGGCTGCCAGAACCATCCCAGAGCAGCTCTGCTCTTCAAAGGGCTGCCAGAACCATCCCAGAGCAGCTCTGCTCCTCGGAGGGGCTTCCAGAACCATCCCAGAGCAGCTCTGCTCCTCAGAGGGGCAGCCAGAACCATCCCAGAGCAGCTCTGCTCCTTGAGGGGCTGCCAGAACCATCCCAGAGCAGCTCTGCTCCTCGAGGGGCTGCCAGAACCATCCCAGAGCAGCTCTGCTCCTCAAAGGGGCTGCCAGAACCATCCCAGAGCAGTCTCTGCTCCTTGGAGGGGGCTGCTCACCAGGACCTTACAGGAGCAGGGCAGCAGCAGCAGCAGACACCACTGAGGCAAACACAGCCAGACTGAGTTTTGCACCCAGCTGGAGATTTGCTCCAGGTGTAAGTAGGAACCTCTGCAGAAGGTTTTTAGGAGCAGTGAGCCCTAATCCTGAGGCAGCTCATTGTCCCAGTAGTGGGGAAAACAGAAGGAAAAACTCATCCCATCAGATGCTCCATGGATGTCAGAGCAGCTCTCTGGGTGCTGTCCCACAGTGTCCTGCTCCAGGATAGAAGGGTGGCCAGGGGGTGGCTGCAGGAACATGAGCAGCTAGAAGAAGATTCAATTCTTGTGGGCCATTCACAGGTGCCGTTCATCCCAGTGTGTGGGGAAATCTCCAGCATGAGACTGCTCTGAACAGTCTTGGTTGATCAAGAAGTCACCCAGCAGCTGCTTCAGATTCCTGCTCAGGCCAGGCAGGAAATAGGGTGGGCCACACCAAAGACCTGGCAGCATTTTGTGCTCCACTGAGGTCTTCATCCTCCTCCTCCTCCTCCTCCTCTTTGCTGCTGCAGTTGTCCTTCTCAGGGCAGCTGCTGGAGGCAAGCTGCTTTTGGCTGCAGAAGTTTGGGCCACAGCAGCCCAAAAGAACCAGTAAAACACAGAGGGGAGGAGAGCTTTTTCCATGGTCTTGCCACAGCCACGACATCTGCTGCAGAAACAAACCCCTCACGCTGCCACATCAGCCTGGAGATCTGTGGGCAGCCCAGGCAGGATGGCCAGCACAGCCAGGAGGAATGTGACTGCCACAGCCATGGCCTGGAAGAGGTGGGAGAAAGGTTTTTCCAGCAGTGATAACAGGTTTGAAGGTATTGCAGACCCTGCCTGGAGACAGCACAGGGCCCATCCTGCCCAGGCCACTCTGACAGCCATCCCCTGGCTGGGCTGTGCCCCATGAAAGGGCAAGAAACACCCAAGAAGAGTCTCCCAAAGCCCTGTCCTTGCCATGCTGGAACATTCCATGGTGCCAAAGCCAACCCTGGGAGCCCCAAGGACAGGATCATGCCCAGCGCTGAAGGACACAGTTCTTGCTCTCAATTAGAAACATCCCCGGGCATCTCCCCTGTGCCCCACCAGCCCAGCCTTGCTGAAAGCATCTTGAAACATTCAATGGCTTTCTAAAATAAGAACTTTAACCAGTTTAGGCTGAAATTTCCCATCCAGGCATTTTCCAGTAACCTCTTTCTATTCTATTTAGCTTTCTTAAAGGTGGAATGACGATAAGATGAGGAGGGGACAGCTGGTTCTTTTTTTTCTCCCTAATTTTCTCTGACATGCTTTATGTGCTTCAGGAGATGCTAATTAAAGAAATTGTGTTCTGTTTGCCTTGCCTGAAACAGTATTTTTAAAGAAAAATCGGA
The DNA here is from genome assembly GCF_048771995.1 of Taeniopygia guttata. Classification (NCBI taxonomy): domain Eukaryota; kingdom Metazoa; phylum Chordata; class Aves; order Passeriformes; family Estrildidae; genus Taeniopygia; species Taeniopygia guttata. The sequence continues at coordinate 3,423,606 of NC_133028.1, forward strand.
ACAAAAAATTCCACATTTACTTAATTGTTACTCAGCTCATCCTTTGACGCAAAGACTCAAAATCTATCAGACTCTTCTTTTCTATTTTCCTGCAATGCACATTATGACAAACATCTGAAAAGTCTTTGTCTGTTCAATGAAGAGTTATTGAATCATGCAATGAAGCACAGAGCCTGCACTGAACATTCTGTACCTCTTTTTTTTAAAGACAGTTATTCTACATCTACAGCACACTACTACCAGATCTCTTCTGGTGTTACAAGGATGAGAAGGATTTTCTCTCACAGCTGGATTTCAGGCAGTAAAAGCACTAATAGCTTCAAGGAAAAGATGTTGAATTTGAGAGTCTATAATTAATTCAGTAATATTGTAGTGCTTTGGGCCTGAAACAAGACTTGCGCAGCATATTTAGTTGGGCCTCTTGGAAATTAAAATTTAGTTTTACAAAAGGTCCATCTTATTTTTATCTAGTGGATGTGTTTGTGGCTTATTTTGCAGGAAGGTAGACAGGGTTAGAGGGTAGAAGGTAGCATGCTGTGGACTAGAAGGGAAAATAAATAAATGCCCAAACATTTCAGTGTTCCCCAGTGCCTCTTCTAGGAGGAAGGAGCTATTAGTTACATGCTTTAAGCTTGCAGGTTTTTTAGCTTAATTTTAATTACTTTTTTCCAACTGCTTGGTGGAAACTTGCAGAAATTGATGCTTTTAAAAGTACAAATCCAAACCTTTCATTTTGCAAAGCTGTGCATGAATCGGCTCCTTCTGCTAATCTTTCCTTCCTAAATTGTGGAATAATAATCCTATACCAGCAAATCTCCTTCCTCCTTTTCAGGAGGCCACACTATGACTGCTTGTTCTTTCCCATCCTAGCTGTTATTTGATTTTAAATCAAATGTTTCATGGGAATGTTCTCTTTACTAGGAATGTTGAGATACACCCCAGTGGATATCAAAGTAGGGCTCAACTCCCCGACCTCCAGCAGAAAGAGCATCATTTGTTTTGTTCAAATAATGTTAAGATATTTATATCTACTTTCTCCTACTCTTTTCTGGATGATTTTTTTTTAATATGAGACAAAGTTGCCAGAGAGAGGAAAAGTTTTCCCCTTTGTTGACGTGAGAGCTGCACCACTTCTGATTCTTGAATAAAAACTGAGGGTGAACACTTCAAAAGGCAAAAGAATTGAGTATTTTATACCAGACCCTAAAATATAAGGCAGCTTTACTTCCTGAGGAATTAGTCACATTTCAGGAAAAGAAAAAAAAAATCTCTTTCTTTGGTAGGTTAGTTTTATTTTTATTTCCATTTTACATTTTTATTTGGTTTGAGTACCCTGGCATCCGAGCCAGGTTATCTTTAATGTTTTAACCATCTTATTAAGATGCTTTCCATCAGCTAATATAGCTGAAAAAGATAATATGCCAAGCATTAATCCTTTCCTGCTTTTTTAAAGCCAAACAAACAAATCCTGAATAATAATGTGGGATTTTCCGGTTTGGCTATAACCAGTTTCTTGCCATTTGCCTCTTTAAAAAAATTTCCATCTGACATGCCAGCAGTGCTGTCTTGTTTTGGTTCTCATATATAATTAGAATGTCAGGAAAAATAAAAGCTTGCATCAGTTTAGTGCTGAGACCAGGGCCTTTTTCTTCTGGAGGAGCAGAACATCAAGTCCTCATTAGGATTAAAATCATTAATGTATAAATACTCACTTGAAAATCCTTAATGTAAAGTGTTCTCTTAATGCTACAGAAGTATTTCCTTAATCAGGGCACTTTCACTTTTAAGTTCAAGGGATTAATTACAGTTTCAGCCAATCAATGTGGAAAAATTACCCAGCACACGAAACTGTGCTAAGGGAATGTAATGGAGTGGGTAAATAGGATTAACAGGACCTGAACTTGGCCCCAAAAGTTCAAAAGGGTGGATGTAATAAAAAAACCCAAAATATATTTTTGTTTTAAAGGTATGTTTGTGAAGGAAAAAAAAAAGCTGAGAATTATTGAACACTTCCAGGGATCCAGGAGTAGCCACAACTTTTCTGGGTAGCCTGTACCAGGGTCTCACCACCTCACAGGGAACAACTTTATCACAGATTTCTTGTTTGCATTCAGCTTTATTTTTAAGTACCAGGGCCTTCTGAATGAAGGGAAGATGCATTTTATATTTTCCAATTCAGGATTATTTTCATAATTCTCACAAGAGGCTCCAACAATTGAAGCTCATCAGCTGACATTTAATGGCTTATTTGAAATTGTCAACAGATTAGACAAATGTTTTTAAAATCCTGCTTAGTGGCAAAATTCTCTCCCTGCATGAAGGGAACAGTAAAATCCCAAATACTTTCCAATTCTGTTTCAAACAAAAACATTGCACCCTTGCCAATGCACATACATAAGCATAAAGGAGGAATTTCTGTAAGAAGGGACAAAATTGAGAGCTTGAAGCCTCTCTTCTGATATTCCCATCCTTTCTGTTCCTGAGTCGTGAGAGCCCTCTAGGGTTAGTTCAGGCACTTGGTGGTGCACCAATTAGACCTCAGAAATCCCAAGAAAAAGCACACAAGCTGTGCCACATCACATGGCTGGGCATCCTCACTTCAGCTCACACATCTGCTTCTGTAAATTTACACACAATTTACACCCCTCTGCTCCTAAATCCTCACCTTAAAGAGTTTTTGTGTTAAAGCCAACTTTACCCTTCCCTAACAAAGTGGGATTAATTTTCAATCTTGCTACAGTTACTTTTCCCCCCCTATATTTCTAATTTATATTATTGCCAGCTTTAATCTTTGCTGCAGCAAAGAGAAACCCCTTTATTTGGTTAACAGAGTTAAAGAGTTGGGCAAATCATGATATTTAAGCACCAATGGGCAGCTGCTTGTAGGAACTGGTGACTTGCACCTTATCAGGTTTAAGATGATATTCTCATTTTAAGATTCTTAATCTTAACAAGCTTAAGACTTGTTGCCTTCTCTTATTTGTCATTATTATTAAATCCCAATCATGGCATTGAAAATGTTGAACAAGTATTGGGCTGAGATGCAGTTCCTATCAAGCACGTTCTTGCAGGACTTTTCCACGTGTGCCACATGTCCAGAGGAAATATTTGTACAAAGACAGAAAACAATGATGGGTAATTCAAACCCCAACATAACCAGAACAAGCTCTTTTTCAAACTTTAGAAGTCTTGTTTTGACTTCACACATAAATCATCAGTGAGAAGACAATGAAGAAAAATCAAAAGCAGCAAAAAGCAACACAGCAAAACCAAGTCCAGCTTTTCTAGTATTGTTTTATATATATAGGCAGGTGTTTCTTGCATAAAGTTTCAGGTTAAAAGTCCCAAAAGTGTCAGAATCAGGACCATACAGAGCCAAAGAGTAAGTTATAATTCCCTGTATTTCAGAGGCAGCAGTTTCACAATAGAGACAAACCATTTCTCCTGTGGTCTCTTACTGTGTCTCAGAGCTTACACTTCCATCTAACACCCATTTTTTAAATTTCTCTTGCCAATTCCCTTCTAAATGTCACATATTGTGACACATATGTAAGCCAGGTGTGGGGAAAAGGAAGCCAATTTGAGTGGGTGATGCTGTTACTCACAGCTTAATGCCCAGCTTCAAAATACACAAAACCCCCAGTATTGTGAAATTCAGAAGACTAACATTTGCATTTTTTCGAAGTCAGATGTTAACAGCTGTAACCACCAATTTTTTTTTTTATAGGCAGGAAAAACAAAACTACTTACAGGCCAGTTTGTGGCAGAAAGGCTCAGAAAGCCAAAGGCAAAGAGAAGGAATACAAAATGTGCTCTTCATATCAAAAACACTTTAGACGAAGCTTAAATTACCACCTGATTTTGCTGACAGGGTGATTTAGAGACTCATGGAATCATTTAAGTTGGAAAAGACCTCTAAAATCAGATTCCAACCATTAACCCAGCACTGCCAAGGCCACCACTGACCCATGTCCCCAAGCGCCACATCCACATGGCTTTTAAACCCCTCCAGGGATGGGGACTCCAACACTGCCCTGGGCAGCTGTGCCTGGGCTGGACAACCTTTTTTGGTGAAGAAATTTTTCCTAATATGCAACCTAAAGCTCCTTTGGTACAACTTGAAGCTGTTTCCTCTTGTCAGGTTACTTGGGAAGAGAGACCAAGCCCCACCTGGCTACAGCCTTCTCTCAAGTGGTTGTGCAGGGCCACAAGGTCCTCCCAAATTTCCATTTCTCCAGGCTGAGCCCCTTTCCAGCTCCCTCAGCTGCTCCTGGTGCTCCAGACCCTTCCCCAGCTCTGTTCCCTTCCCTGGACTCTCTCCAGCTCCTCATTGTCTTGTCCTGAGGGACCCCAAGCTGACCCCAAGATTTGAGGTACCTCTGCAATGCCCAGCACAGGAAACAGTCACTGCCCTGGTTCTGTTGAGACAAAACTTGCACCAGTAAAAAAATGCACAAAAAAACCCCCCATATTTGTGGATATTTTAATGGCATTTTAACTTCGTGACCGAGTTTTAGAATTTCTGAACCCTTAATACCATCCAGCAGGTAAAACACGGGAGCCAGAGCTCAGCAGTAACAAAACATCCTGAGTCACAACCTGAATATATTTCCTCATATTTCCAAAGCTCTTTTATCCCTTCCCCTCACTTCACGTGTGTAGCGAAGAGATATTGATGATTTTCTCAAAGTTTGTAGCTGATGCACTAAAAAAATGAGAGAAGGGTGGAGAGCTTGGCTGCAAATTCCCACTGCTGTGTTCTTTGTGCTGGTATTTGCAGCCACACGCTGGATAAAATCTTTTTAACCTGTTCTCCTCCCCAGTATCCCTTCAGCCCCTGGCAGGAGGGGATGCTGAGCTGCAGCACATCCTGGATGGAGCAGCTTCTTCCAGCTGAGCCAGAAGAGGGAGACCAAGGATGCTCAAAGCCAGATGCCAGCTCCTTTCAATGCTCACTCTTCTTTTCAGGAAAACCAGACTGCGATGTTTGCACCTGTGAGAACGCCAATTGATGTAATTTATAATTTACAAACCAGAGTGTTGGAACTGTGCAACCACACTGTAAAAGGCCCTGAAAAGGGCTAACAGCATTTTGAAATCCTTAAGATAAAACACACATACAACCTGCTAGAAATACAGCAACCTGCTAGCAAAATAGCCTTAATAAATATTTATTTTTAAAGTTGGGAAACTTATGTGCTAGTACAAGAAACCTGTTCGTGGACAAGATCACACCCACAGCTGCCTGCTTTCCTAGAAAATAGGCCACAGCAAGCCAGGATATTCCTGTAATTTCTATGATATGAATATTTGGGATTTTCTGGGTCCAGAAGTGGTTGGCAAGAGAACCACTTGACCAGTTCTCTTGATGTGAATATGCTTTCATCAGCATTCTCAGTCTTTTGCTTATTTATGATAATCTTTTTATTTACACAGTTTGGGGGAATCTTAGAAGCCACAAAAAGGGATCAAAGCCCCTCTGTAGTGATTGGTGGAGAAACACAAAAAGAAATCCCCTGCTGCTTAAATCCTGCAGTCTAAGCAGATTTGTATACAGGGCAGATGAAAAGATGGGTGCTGGGAAGGGCTGAAAGGGACAGAAAAAAAAAAAAAATCTAGTGACTTCTGTAGTAAGGGAACCTTTTGGGATATTTTCCTACATTCAGTTGCTCTAAGAACATTTAGAATTATTTGTGGGAGTATCTGGAGGTAGCTTGTAGGAAAGCACTTGTATAATTTCCCAGCCCCTTACACAGGATCTCATAAATGAACAGTATTAAAAAAAAAAAAAAAACACCTTCAAAGGCTATGCAGCATCTCACTCCCTTGTCATTATAAAAAGTAATGTTCTCAGAGGAATGAAAATTAAAACCCAACTCATCGATTTCCTCATAACTCTGCTCCAAACTTCAGCCAAAATTTACCAGATCATTTCTACCAACCAAAAATTGCTTCAAGTTTTAAGACAACACTGGCAAATGTTTTATAACCTCATTGAGAGATAAATTTGCAAGAAACAACATTGCAAAATGTCAAAATAAATGTTTTACGGCAATTCTAAACATAAATTTCTTTCACCCTATTCAATTACACTCCTTGCAAATGCTTGAATTTTGCATTTAAAATTCTTAACCAAAGTTCACTAACAGCTATAAAAACACTCCCTGTGGCTTAATGGATTTTAGATCTGGTCAGTTCCAAACTGTTTTTCTAGCTAATCAAAAAAAGTAATTTAATAAATTCATTTAGCCATGAGCATACCACAGAGAACTGCTCTAGCTCCGTCCTGATTGAACTTGGAGGATACTTCAACAAGATCAAGTTACTCCTGCTTTCCTCATTTTCCAACCTGTCAGTGCAACAATTTGAGGGTTTAGGGGAAGAGTTCTGGATGTGGTCACCAGGACCCAAGGAGAAGAGAGGAGATTTCTCCTGGGCAGAGAGAAGCTGCACCGTGTAGGTGATCCCTGCAAACAGCAGCCTTCCAACAAAAGAAAAGCCCAAGGCAACATCAAATTCTCCTTGTAATGGGAACAACAAGGCTGAACATTAACAAGATCTGCTCAGGTAGCATGCAGAAAATCATTCTTTGGGTCACCAGCTCAGAGGCAGGAGCATGCCAACATCAAGTCCAAGGCATTGATGCAAACACCACAAAAAGTGCACCTGATGTGAGTGGAGACAGCAAAGGGGGAGAAAATCAGCAGCTCCTTTAGATGCTGAAGCCTGATGCTCAGGTGCAGCCAGAACTTCAAATCCCACTTTTTTCCCACCTACATACCCCATTGTAATTTATATTCCCGCAGTACCTAATTTTCTTTTTGCCAGTGGGCACAAACACAATCATCCAACTGCTCCACAAAACTTCAGTGACATCCCAGGTTCCCTGGGAACATTTATCTTCTGGGGTTTTCCAAAGCAATCAAGAGGAAATCTGAGATTAGCCCTTTACACAGAGCTCTTATCTGGCTTTGCCCCATTGTTAGGGGACTCCGGGGTTTGGAAAACCTGATTTTGCTTTCCACTGGTGTTTGATTTGAAGCAGAAAACAAACTATAGGTTTCCTGCAAAGATGCCACAAACATGAGGTTTGGATAAATTAATCGGATAAATTAATCACACTCAAGTTGCTTTGCTTCTTGCAAATAATTCAATTTCCAACACACCTAAGAACCAACAAGCCAGAAGATGAATTACTGTTTTGTCATTATATTTTCCCAATATCTTGGCAAGGGCACAAGGTCAAACACTTTTTCCAATGAGTATTTATTTATCCAAAATGGAAATACATCAGGTGAAGGCTTTAAGAGATGTGTTTGCAGGAAGGTCTGAGACTCATAGCTCTTTTCAGAGATTAAAAAACCATCCTCCAGAGTTGTTCAGAGAAGAGATTTGATACTATATCTTCTGTTTTCCACATGGTCTCTCTTCTCTTCCTTCTCCTCCTGCCTGGTTATCTTCTCAAAGGGGTAGAGGCAAGTCTGGCTTTATCACTCAGCGCAATCTGAGAGCTCACACATGAAAATCTGAATCAAAGATAGTTTATCTAGGACCTATCTCTTCTTATTTTTAATTTACTACAGATCAGTTGCCTAAATGCCTTCAAATCTGGGCCTAAAACTGCAAGGATTAGAACACTGATAACTAAAATGTCATCTAAGAGCTGAGTCACGTTCCTAAATGTCTTTGAGACATTTATCATGAATTATATGGCACAACATTAATTTCTTTTCAGTCTTTTTACTGCAACATTAAATAAGGCAAATGATGGAAAAAAATAACAAGCAGTTGCACAGCCTAATAAGGCAAGGAACCATCTCAGCAAGCAGAGAAAAACACAACTGAGCCCTAATGAAAGAAATTACAACAAAAAGGGGCAGGCACAGACTGCATTACACATCTCAGGAAGTGATTTAACAGCTGAGTAGCCAGAACCAAATTATTGAGACTTGATCCCCGGAGAAATGAAATATTGTACTGTGCTGACACCTGCTGCACAAATCCATTCACTCAGGAAACCACCATGCATTCCAAATGCAGCTTTCCAGCCCAGGGAAGTTACCCTGAGGCCTTTCAGAATCATCTGATGTTTGCAAAGCACTCAGAGACAAACAGAGTGCCTGGGAGCAACACCTTCCTGAGCAATTCAGCAAAGTGAATTTTCATGTGTTTACAAGACTCACCCTGACACATCAAAGATGTGATTAGAGGCTTGGGAGGAAGTTTTTTGCCCAAGGATACAAGTGGAAGTGCTTGTGTGAGGAATACACCTTCAAACTAATTCCTTTTGCTTAGTATTGTTTAATTTTGAGGCTTTGAATGTCAAAGGTTTGTGGAGCATAGAGTAACAGAACCACAAAATCTTTTAAGCATGGAAAAGATCTTCAGGAATAACAAGTCCTACTCTTAATCCAGCTCTGCCAAGGATACTAAATCACATCCCCAAGTGCCACACTCACACAGCTTTTAAATCCCTCCAGAAATGGTAATTCCACCACTGCTCTGAGCAGTCAGCCCTTTCCATGGAGAACTTTTCCCCAAGATCCAACCTACCCCTGCCCTGGCACAACTTGAAGCTCTTACCTCAGGACACATGAGCAGCACACATCTGGCTCCAGCAGTTCTAGTTTCAGAAACGGATAAAGTCCTTGGGTCATGTTTAGCCCAGGTCATTCCTCACGGTGAGGAGTTTAACTCCTTCTGGTTAAACCCAGAAATGTTTCTTATCTCGTTGTGCTCCATCAGGCACCCAGGAATTTGAAGGAGGTTAGGAAGCAGCCTAATCCATAAACATAGCCACCTGCAGTTCTCTCTTTTTGCACCTTTGATCCTTTCATAAAACACTCTCCTTTTAAAAAAAAAAAAAAAAAAAAAAAAGAAACCCAAAATGTCACAAACCCCATGTTTCCTTACTCATGCTTTAGAGACTCTTCTGCTCAGGGACCATAAAGTTTTACATAGGTGAAAGAGTGACCCACCAACAAGCCTGTGATGTGAAAAGAGCCATTTCCAAGTAGAGGTTGCGTCTCCCTATTATATCAATTAAAATTTAAAAAATTAACTATTGCTTTTTCTAACCTCCTTTAGACCAGCTGTAAAATGTCCACCTGGCTACTCAGTCTGGGAAGAACAGGTTCACCCAGATGTGATTCTTTCCTCTGCTATAGGGTGTGCTATAACCAGATTAGCCACATGGCCTTGAGTTTTAATGAAGGATGTCCTTATTCTACATCCTTTTCTTTCACTATCCCCCCCATATTTCACTTTTTTTTTTTTTTTTTTGTGTCAAACGTTCTGTGCAGGAGAGGCATACTGCTAACAAGACAGCTCCCTGTAATTACCTATGCAGACCTGCTGACCTGAAAGACACGTTACACCAAGCAAACAATTCCCAACAGCAAGCAGTGGGCTTGTTTACTTCCCTTGGTGCTTGTTAGGTTTAATCCTTTTTGGGTTAATTTTTCAGCTAAGTGATTTATAGCATCATTTTCAAAACAGAAGCTCCTTATTTCCATTTTCCCAATAACCCACACCAGAGTGTTTTTGGTTTGTATTTAATATCGGGTTTAGATAACTGACTGTTAAGACTATCATGTGCCTCATTTGATACAGAATTGAAGGTGCCCAAAATACTGCAAGAACCTCACTCAGTCACCTCTTACTTTCTCTGCTTATGCCTAATCAGTTAAACACATTTAACTCACAATGGCTAAGCTTCCCTTTAGAACCCTTCAGCAAATTTTTTCACCCTTAATCCCTTGGAAATTTCCATTTGTTACCTGAGGCACCTCAGCCCAGCAGTCCCTGGAAGCAGCACATGGGGATCTGACAACAGAGGCTTTAAACCACCCCTCAAGCACCTTCAAATGAGGTGGCTCAGCTGTCAGACCCATCAGACTGGATAAAGGAAGGCAAAACACCTGCGGGTGAGTCTCTGATGATCCTTGTGCCTTATTAACTCTTTTACAGCTGTTTCCATTACCTGGAAATGCTGTAAATAGTTACAGGTGACAAAACCTGTGGGCTTTTATCTGGACTTTGGTGTCAATCCAGGTCAGATCTGAAACTTGTGGTGCTTTCAGGTTATCTTTCTGAATTATTTTGTTATCTCTCCTGTAGAGCTACAGCTCTCCTGATTTCATGTCTTGGCTATTACGAAGTGTGAAGGTTGTAGATTGTCACATCTGCAGAATTTTCCCCTCCCACATTTTGCTGGACTTGGGGAAGTTCGTCTGAGTATGTCACTTTGTGTTTGTGCCTTTTCCCCTTTACTGCTATATGAAATGAGCCATTTGTCTCCCTCACATGCTGAGCAATCCCCTGGTGGTGTTCTCTCCTTCTCGACTTGCCTGCTGTTTATTGGCATGTGGTTAGTCTGGGAAAGAAGAGAATCCTCTCATTTTGTATTTTTTACAGCTGAGCACAGTGGGACTATGCCCCAAGCCAGAGGCTGCAAAGCTGTAAAATAATCCAAGCCAGCAGCATGGATATGGCAGTATTTCACCCCAGTTTTCATGCAAATTGTCAAAGGCATTTAATGTCCAACACTCTCCAAGTCTGGGCAGCATCATGAGATTTGAGACTTGTGGGTTTTCCTGTGAGGATTAGAGGAATACATCTCCATCCCAGCAGGGAAAATGCCCTCTCCTGTCCCTCACTGTGCACTGCCACTTGCCAGGCTGCTGTGTGTCCCCAAACTCACTCTTCTCCCTGTCCAGAGAGAAGCCAGTTGTACAATAAGGTCCTCATTAAGTATAACTTCCCATGACTCCTGGATATTTAACGGAGATATGCACAGCTTTAAAGCTGCTTGTGGTCCTGACTCCAGTTTTTTAGGCAAAAAATTGAAGGCAACAGAGAGGATGGTGGTTATGGCTCATTTGTACATGGACAGACCCAGAAGAAGGAATGTTCCTGCCTCTTAATCCATCAGTCAGACATAATTTGCCTCAGAAATATGAACTGTCTCACAAAATCATGATAGGGCTTGGAGCAACCAGGTCCAGTGAAAGGTGCCCCATGGCATGGGTGGGGACAAGATGGTCTTTAAGGTCCCTTCCAACCCAAACCATTCCATGATTCTGGGAAAAGAGAGGATGCTCCCTATCCCACCTGCTGCGCACGTACATGGAAACACATATTTCTTGTGTTGGATCTTGCACACTGCACAGGAATTAATATCAGGAGAGAGCTCAGTATTTCCATAGAGGCTGGTTGGCATTGTGGAATTTTGAAAGCAACTAAGAGGTGAAATAAATGAAATGCACAAAGTTGCTCTGGGTCACATACAGGGTCAAGCAAGCAGCTCATTAACATCCCTGGCTCTACCCTCTCTGGTGTTACTGAAAACATGTTTTAGTGTCTTCACCCTGTGCTTTAACACTTGTTTTTGCAATACAGGGGAAAAAAAAGCAATAGATTTTTGAGGGATCTTAAGCTGTTTACTTTTTCTTCCCTCAGATACCAGTAATTGAAGTTGTTCTTGCAGGAAGTGGATTCAAATGTGGACATTTAAACATTTAAGAACCCTCAGAGGAGTGAATCATTGCTTAGTGAGCGGTTCCCATCCATCTCTGAGTCCAGGGATTAAGAATGTGCATCTTTTATGGCCAGTGCTCATGAGATCTTGTCCTTCAGCTCATGCAGGAATGGACTGAGCTCAGTGATAATCCCAGCTAAAGCCTTTCAATAAACACAAGTCAAGAGATTTTCCATGTAATATTTGTAGAAAGTTTGGCTGGTATCTTCCCCCTGGTGCTCAGTGCCTCCCCCTTCCACCAGCACAGCTCACGAGTGTCTGCGGTGGCGAAAGCCAAGTCAGAATTCTTGAACAGGGCATACATTTCTGCAATTAATAAATCTTCAGTGAGAGATGTGATAAGCTCTCTGGATCTTTCTCTTTAGATGCCTCAAGATCTGAGCTCAGCAGGGAAACTGGTGACTTCTGGCCTTTGGCCCTTCTAGGGTCACTGGGGAGTGGAGTCAGCACCCTGGTACAAAAACAGAAAGTGAGAACTGGCAGTGCTTTCTTCATTTCCAAGAGCTTCAGAATAGACCTCTAGGGGAAAGGACACCTAATCAGGTCCCAAAAGTGTGTGGAGCCACACTCCAGTACATGGTGAGCATCCAAAACCGGTGTGGAAAGAGCTGCAGTGGTTCAGTCAGGGGGAATGATGGGCTGTGATACCTGCAGAGCTGCAGATCCCCAATAGCAGGAGGGTGTGGAGCTGCTGGAGTGAGTCCAGAGGAGGCCATGGAGATGCTCCAAGGGCTGGAGCCCCTCTGCTCTACAGTCAGGCTGGGAGAACTGGGAATGTTCACCTGGAGAAGGCTCCAAAGACACCTCAGAGCCTCTTCCAGGGCTTAAAGGAGCTCCAGAAGAGCTGGAGAGGGACTGGGGATAAGGGATATGAAAAAGGGAATGGCTTCAGACTTGCAGATGGCAGGGTTAGATGGGATATTGGGAAGGAATTTTTTCCGATGAAGATGGTGAGACCCTGGCACAGGGTGCCCAGAGAAGATGTGGCTGCTCCTGGATCCCTGGAGGTGTCCAAGGCCACGTTGGACATTAGGGCTTGGAGCAACCTGGGATAGTGGAAGGTGTCCCTGCCCATGGCAGGGTTGGAACTGGATGATCTTTGAGGTCCCTTCCAACCCAAACATTTCTGGGATTCTGTGATTTTGCCTGTCTTGTGTAAGATCATTACACACTTGGAGTAGAGTTGTTCAGGTTCACAACTCCTAAGATTTCAATAAAAAAGAGATGGCTAAAGGGAACAGAGATAAATCTCATCAAAACCCTCCATTTGGTTATGTTCAGATGTGTCCATGAAATATTTTATCAGCACCCAATCCTTCTATGTTGAAAGAAAAAAAAAAAATCAAGAATAATCAAAACTCAAATCACTGGGTTTGGATCCACAACTACAAATGTTCCACCCTATCATTTTGTTTGTTTTCAATGGTATATTCCATTAAACAGTGTCTGTGATTAAAAATTATTGCTTATCTTCATGCCTCATTTCATATTTCCTGTATAGACATCTCATTCTTGAAAAACAACATAGATCACCCCCAAAGTTTTCACTGACTTATTCTGGAGAGCAAGGATCATATGTATTTTATTGTCGTTGTGTTGTCTCTCAGGCAGAAAAATATGAGTTATCATAAGGAAGACACAAGGGAGTCCTGAAAACAACAGTGCTTCACTGGCTTAAGATATTTGTTGCACTTGAAGTAAAATTGTCAGAGATGCTTTCTCAGGGAAAGTTCCTCAGGCATCTTTAATCCATTCAATCTCTGGGTTGGGTTTTCTTTTTCTTGTTTTTTGTTTTGTCTGTTTGTTTGTGTTTTTGTTTTATTTGGGTGGGTTTTTTTTTTTGTGGGTTTTTTGTTTGGTTGGTTTTTTGGGGGGTTTTTGTTGTTTTTTTGTTTGTTTGTTTGTTTTTGTTTTTGTTTTTCCTTTCAAATATAGAATCACAGAATGGTTGGGGTTGGAAGGGACCTTAAAGACCATCTTGTTCAAACCCCCTGCCATGGGCAGGGACAACTTCCACTAGACCAGGTTGCTCCTGGTCTGTCCAACCTGGCCTTGAGCTCTTCCAAGGATGAGGGGATATCCTACTAAAAGCTCTCAGATGTCTGGATACCAGCAATAGAGAAAAAAAGCCTAGATCTATGTGGAATTAAAAATATTTAAATTTATTTCTATCAATATGCTGAGATTCATTCTTAAAAAAATAATACAAATTCAGCCTTTCTGTTTGCAAATAACCTTAAAAATAGGTAAGATTTTAATTTTTTTCCCCTTTCTTTACCTGTCATCTCATATCACTCAAAATAAAGGGTCAGACTTCACACACAGGTCTGAATTAGTTTGAAACCCTTCACAGCAGCTTCAGAATTGAGTGAGAGAGATGTCAGCTATGGATCAGGACTGACCTTTTCATTAAGACCTCATTCTGTTTGTTGTTCCCAAAAGTCTCACAGCCAGCTGCACGCACTGATTTTGTTTGCAAAGGGATCTAGAGGGTGATAATTGGAAAAGAGATTGACCCGGACAGAACAAATGTGTGCTGCAGCTGAAACCAGCTCTTAGGGGTTTGTAAATGTGACCCTGAAAGGAGAATAACATTATATCAGAATTAATAAAGAATTAATTCAAGCACAGAGAGAATCAAATGCTGGAAAGTGGCTAAATATTTATTCTCACTGTGACCAGGCACTTTTTGGTTAACCTGCCTTTTTCTCATGTTGCCCCATAACCTTTAGGGTAGAGAAAGATGTGCTTCTGGTTGGCCCTTAATTTCAGTGCATATTTCTACAAACTTCAGGGAATTAAATTTGCCACCAAGCTATGGAACATGAAAAGAGCTTCTTGTTTAATAGCCTGAATAAATGCTTTCACCCCACAATGCTGGGCAGGAAAAGAAAGCAACCTTGCAACAATCCTGGCAGACCTGTGGTTCTCAGACCCTGTCATTAGTGTATTTGAATTAATCCATTCCTATTTTATGTACAGGAAATACTAAAGTAGAGTTGAGAGGGCTTGAGGGGACCTTGTAAGGTAAATTTGTCCCTCCTCCTGCTTCAGGACAAGCACAACTTTGTGTAAACCCATTCTGTCTGCTCTGAGAAACCTTTGAGGCTGAAGATGTTCCTGCTGTCTCAGCTAATCTCTTTCAGTCCTTTCTTTCTGTGACCATCCTAAACCCCAGTTAAGCTATTTCATTTTTCTAGATGATGAAATGCAAGACTTTAAACTGATAAATGGATTAGATTTGGCCATAATGTGAAGTATCCTGAGACTAAACAGCATCCTCCTGAATAATGAATATGCTTGTCTCCTTTCTGAGAGAAAGCATCTCTCCATCCTCCTAGACTCTTGGAGATGCCCAGTGCAAGAGTTGGACTTGACTATCCTTGTGGAATTCAGGATATTCCACGGTCCTTTGTGAGGCAGGCTTCCCTTGCCATTGCTGTCCTTCACAGCTCATTTCTAGTCCAAGAGCCTCGGGAACAAACCTGGCTCTGAAATCCCATTTGAACCTGGAAGCCCAAAGCTGAGCTTTGCAGTAAAAGCCAACCATGGCCCAACTAATAAAAATCTTTACCTGTGGGATGCCTAATTACTTCAACAAATCTCCTATAAATATCATCCTTATTAGGACAGAATAAGACCTAAGGTTGAGAATTTCTAAATTCCCAAATAATGCTTTGACAAAGTGACTGCTTCTGACCAACAAATATATTGGTCTGACCTCATTAACCATACAGTTTCCTGCAAGCTACTGAGCAAAGACCCCTTGAACACAAAAAATACCAGGTCCAGCTGGGTTATCTTTGCCCCACCAGGGATTTAAACCATTTGCAGAAGGACATTTTAATCTATTCAGGTTTTAAATTAACCTGTCTTAAATACCCATTAAGTAGTATAAATTGGGACTTCTATTTTGGTTTAAATCACCTTTATCTTTAGTTCCATATCTTTCAATTGCTTTAACAGTACTGTGATTCAAAGAATAGAGTTATTTTTTATGGTGAAACCCAACAACGTGCAAAAAATTATGATGGATTCAACAGTTCTGGGTAAACAATTTTTTTGTTTGTTCATGTGGGTGAGCAACCCTGTAAGTTTCCATGATCAGCAAACCTCCAAAGAACAATTTTTTCCTCCAGATTTACAGAAAAAAAATCTGCAAAATAACCATATTCCGTTGTGTTTGCTTAAAAGGATTATAAAATTGTGAGCTGAGCCTGGCATTTGGATGGGATGCAGCCTGTAACAAGATGCAGATACAAGGAATTCTTTTGGGCAGGGGCTTGATGCCAAAAGGTTTAATTTTGTCTTACACAGACACATGACCCAGTGTCATGTGCATGAATGGTTTGGTGAAAGTAATTATTTGAGTAATGGGGCCTTTTGAAGGGCATTAGGGTAAAAAGGGTGAGAAAACAAGAAGAGTAAATAACTCTAGAGATGTGACCAAAGTAAATATGTAGAACTTAGTATCTGAACTGCTTGTGTTGAGCACATCAAGATCACACGGAAAAAAAAAAAGAAACCAGATGGTGCAACTTCGGAGTACAACAGATTTAGGTGCTTACACGGCTTTGGAAATCTTTGCCATGAAAACCTCTCAACAAGAAAATCCAGTCATAAATACAAAAAGGACTATGTGGTAGGTTTTCCTTCATTGTTACCATATAATAGGAGTGATTTTATTAAGGAAACAAAATCCTACTTACAAGTAGGAATAAAATAATAAAATGCTACTTGCAAACTGAAAGAGGGGAAATTTAGGTTACATATATGGAATAAATTCTTCCCTGCGAGGGTGGGGAAGCACTGGCACAGCAAAACTGTGGCCCAGAGAAACTGTGGCTGGCCCTGGATCCCTGGAAGTGTCCAAGGCCAGGTTGGATGGGTCTTGGAGCACGCTGGGATAGTGGAAGGTGTCCCTGCCATGGCAGGTAGTGGAATGAGGTGATCTCTATGTCCCTTCCCACCCAAATCATTCTGTAACTCTGGGATTCTCTATAAATCATATTTGATGCAAATAGCAACATCTCCTCTCTGATTACTGTGTGTGTATCACAAACACACACTTTATATTTTTTTAATAAATAAAATGTTTATCTCATATTTTGAAACTTCTTTAGTTCATTTTTTCCTCTCTACAGACAGTTACCAAACCTGTGGGTGTTGCTCTCTCTGATCTTCCCCTGACTGCCACCTTTTTGGCATGGGCTCTCAGTGCTTAAGAGCGAAGTGTCTTCAGAGAGAACACAATGGGATTTGATGAATCCCATGAGAAAATTGCAGAGGAGAAGGAATCAGATTCAGATTGCCTCATCTTCACAAAATGCAGACAGAGAGAATCCATCTGTATAAACTATTACTCATATTTTTTAGCCAGATGATGACAAAGCAAAAGTGAGAACAGTGCATTTCTTACGACAAGTGAGACCATTTCTGGGAGACAGAGCAGGCCAAGAAAGAGGCTCCGGGGGATATTGTCCTGATTATGGCTGGGACAGAGATAATTTTCTTCCCAGTAGCTGGCACAGTGCTGTGTAGTGAATTCAGTACAGGAATAATGTTGATAACACACTGATGTTTTAGTTGTTACAAAGTCATGCTTAGTCTACATCAAGGACTTTTTGTTTTTTCATGTTCTGGGAGGGAGCACACCCAGGACGGCTGGATAAATTGGCCAAGGGAATGTTCCAGTCCACAGAACATAATTTCCAATATTTAACCTGGAGGACGACCAGGAGGGGACAATCTCTGCTGGGGGAAAGGCTGGTGTGAACAATTATACTGGGCATCGATTTCTTCTCTTGGGTTTTGTTTCTTTCTTCTTCTCCTTCTCCTTCTTCTCCTTCTTCTCCTTCTTCTCCTTCTTCTCCTTCTTCTCCTTCTTCTCCTTCTTCTCCTTCTTCTCCTTCTTCTCCTTCTTCTCCTTCTTCTCCTTCTTCTCCTTCTTCTCCTTCTTCCTCTCCTTCTTCATCTTTCTCTCCTTCTTCTCCTTCTCCTTCCTCTCCTCCTTCCTCTCCTCCTTCTCCTTCTCCTTCTCCTTCTCCTTCTCCTTCTCCTTCTCCTTCTCCTTCTCCTTCTCCTTCTCCTTCTCCTTCTCCTTCTCCTTCTCCTTCTCCTTCTCCTTCTCCTTCTCCTTCTCCTTCTCCTTCTCCTTCTCCTTCTCCTTCTCCTTCTCCTTCTCCTTCTCCTTCTCCTTCTCCTTCTCCTTCTCCTTCTCCTTCTCCTTCTCCTTCTCCTTCCTCTTCCTCCTCCTCCTCCTCCTCCTTCTCTTCCTTCTCCTCCTTCTTCTTCCTCTTGTCCTTCTCCTCCTTTTCCTCCTTCTTGTCCTTCCTTTATCATTATAACTATTATTTCAATTATTAAACCATTCTTATCTCAACCTATGGGGTTTTGGGTTGTTTTTCTGATTCTCCTCCCCATCCCAGCAGGGAGGGGAGCAGGGGTGGGATGACCAAGGGCCTGTGTGGGCTGGCTGGAGTTCAGCCAGGACGGACATCTATGACTGGGTTATCAATCACATTCACAGCCAGGGAGGATTTAAACTCTGGTGTGAATTTGCACAAAAGGTTTCATGGTTCAGGCCACCAGCAGTGTGACAGACTCTTAGAGTGAGAAGTGTGATTGCAGGGTGAGGAGTGAGCTCTAAATCAGAAAGTACAGCAGCCTCCTCTCCTGGAGCAAGCTGATGTGATCAGTAAATTCAGGTTGAACAGCCAAGGTAGAAGGCAGAGGACTGAACCAGAACTGACTTCCTTTAGAAAAATTGCCTGGTGCAACTGCACAGATGCAATGCAATGCATCACATTACTTCTTCAAACTACCAGTTGAACTGAAATAATGCAGTAGTTTATTTAATTTTATTGGTTTTTTGTATGTCAGACACAACATTTGGCCATATGCAATCAGAAAGTAAGGAAATAGTAAAATATGCAATGTAACCCTCATTACAACACTGAGCATGTTGGAAGCATGAAGAAACCCTTCAAAAAAGAAACTGAAATT
Organism: Taeniopygia guttata; assembly: GCF_048771995.1. Classification (NCBI taxonomy): domain Eukaryota; kingdom Metazoa; phylum Chordata; class Aves; order Passeriformes; family Estrildidae; genus Taeniopygia; species Taeniopygia guttata. The sequence goes on from NC_133028.1 coordinate 3,442,150, forward strand.
TGTCAACATCTATCTAATATATACATTTGGGGCATTACTGGGCTGGTGTCCACATTATGCAAAATCTCCCAGGGCAATCCTGGAGAAATTAAGAAATGAGCTGCAAAAAGTTTTGGGGGTTGTGAGAAGTGCCATACACTGATAAACTCTTATCAAAAAGAAACATGAGGAAGAAAACTTGATTATCAGCATTACTTAGAACAATAATAAATTATAATTATTATTAGATACTAATTACAATGTTACTTTTTCTGTGGGGAGAAAACCACAAATTCAGAACAGTTTTTTAGGTCGGGAAGGAAAATATTAGTGAGAAACAACAGCTGGGAAGTTAATCTAGGGGTATTCCAGTGGCTGGAAGGACAGAGAGTGAAACAAGGTCCCAAAGGAGTCAGATTTTCCATCTTTGGCTCTCCATGGATCAAGACTGGATGTTTTTCTGGAAGCAGTGCAGGACAAGTGGGTGAGCTCTCATGAGCTTTGTACTGCAAGATGTCACCATGATTGATCTGCTGGTCTCTTCTGCCCATCAACTCGGTGTTTATTAATCACTCAGAAGAGACTGAATTCCCAGAGCCCCATCCCAGCAATGCACAGAGCTCCATTAAAAAACTCTGCTGGATCATTCTTGTCCCATGATTAGTCTGACACTGTGGGCCAAAAGCAATATATTTTCACAGCTCACTCTTCTCTAAACACTGGAGCAGCATTTCAATGTGAAGTTTCATGTTGACCTTCATATTACCCTCATGGTTTTTATTTTTCAATCCCTTTCTTTTCATTAAGGGTTAGTCAAAGTTGTTTTCAACTGAGTTATGGATGAACTTTGTCTTCAAGAATCAGACAGGTTTTTTTATTTCTATTTTGACAATTAGTGACTTTTAAAACAAGTGTCTGTACATTGGTAAACAGAAAAAAGGTTCCTAAAATCACAGGCTGGTTTGGATTGGAAGGAACCTTAAAGACCATCTTGTTCCAACATGTTGAGCAGGAGCCCAAATAAAATCTTGTGTAGTGCTTTGTGCAGTGAACTGTTTAATTGAAAATTAAAGACAATTTTTAGACCTTTCCCATTATAATCAGATATTTTTTAGTAGTGAGGAGCAGGTGGATAAATCCTTCTAGTTAAGCACATAGCATTTTCTCCATCATCAGCTACAATTTTCTGTCAGATATCATCACCCTGTGGAGAAGATTTCCTGGGCAACTCTTGCAGGAAGATGAAGTTTGCTTAAGAAATGCAAAATGCTCACGTGCACAATCTCCTGTCAGCATCTTCCCTCCTCTAGCAGGTAAAATCAACTTCCTCAGCAGCTACAAGTCTATCCCAAATCTCTGTGAAATGTCTCCTGATACCTGTGCCTGCTTTCCCCAAGCAGGTTATTTTTTTAAAAAAAGATGTTGGAAGAGAATTGACTGGCCCTTCAGTGAAAAATGGTTTTAGATGTTGTGTAGGCAGAGCTGTAAAACAGAGGAGCTGCTGAGTCAATCCACCAAACCCCATTCACTTCCCCTGCACAATTTTCCATCCTTTTATTGCTGCCCATCACCTTCTCTCTACCCAAACCGAGGCCACCACTGCTCTTCCAGGACAATGCTGACCCAAAGACACTTTTCTTCAGGCCCAGAGTCTCCTTGGGACAGGACAAGAGGAAACTGCTTCAAGTTGCATCAATGGGGGTCTAGATTAACAAGAGATAAAAATTTCTTCATGGAAAGGGTTGTTAAGCACTAGAACAATATTCCTGGGGCAGTGCTGGAGTCACCACTCCCAAAAGTGTTGAAAAAGAGTCCCAAATATGAGAATATGGAACATGAGGACGTGATTTAATGATGAGCATAGTGGTGGTACAGGGTTGACAGTTGGGCTTGGTGATCTCAGAGCTCTTTCCCAACCTCAATGATTCTGTGAGTCCTTGAGGTGCCCATTTGGATTGTTCCTGCACTGGAGGGTGAGCACAAGATGCTGCTCCCTATCAATACAACAGTCTCTTATGGCTGGCAGGGCTCTGCTGCAGCCAAACTTCCTAAAAGTGCCCCAGAAAAGGGTGCTTGTTCTGTGGTGTGCAGCAGCTGGGTCACAGTGACATGAGAATTAAAAGAGGACAGTCAGCTATCTGGAATCTTCTTTTCCTTATGACACTTTTCTTTACATTCAATATGTTCTGCATCTATTTTATTGTCTTTTTTTAAGGTGTTTGTGATTAAAAGAAGGGCTTTCACTCACAAAATTCAGTTGGGTGCAGCAGAAAATCTCTAAAGATATTTTGCTTTCTCTGTCTTTTTTTTACTAATTTCAGCATTTCTTGCCAAGCAGGTGTCTTTAATTTTTTTTTAAACAAAAATGTGGTTACACAGAAAAAGCAGAGGATGTTATTTCTTAACAAGATTTTCTTCTACTCCTCTCCTGATAATGACTCTGAGAATGAAAGTAATTCAGACTGACAAGTCCTCACTGCCTGTAGTTCAGCATGCAGAGAAATAGATATAAGGCTCCTTAAAAGTAAAGTGATGAAAGCCACGACTGCTTCAGAAATGCACAGAGCAGAGGAACTTTGAGCAGAACCTACTTCTTGAAATAATCTGACTCCAACAAGTGGATAAAAGTTTGTGTCATTTCTGTTGCATAATTTCGTTGTGTCATGTATAAGACTCTTGGAAGTTTTATTCCTGGAAAGTGCAGCTGTGACTGAAAGACTTGAGAGAGAGGGATTAAAAAAATCCCCCAAAGCCTCTGAGCCAAAGATGTGGTATAGAATTTAAACTCATTTTCAGAGAGGATCACATTTAGATATATTGCACAGAGATGCATTTATTTTTTGAATAACCACATTACTCAAAGCAGTTTAGCAACAGGCAGGTGGGAACTGCCTCAAGACATTGAAAATGCTTGTTATAGCCCTGCAATGCATTTGGAAAGCTGTAAAAATCATAATAAAGCTTCCCAATAGCTGGCAGAGCTAAGAGAAATGGAAAAGCTGAAACAAATGAAATGCAAAGCAGAACAGTTATGAAATAATATCTGGACATCTCAGGCTACACCCTGCAGTGTCTACTTCGGGGAAAAAAAAAGACATTATGTGGCTGATTGAAATAATGGTTTCACTGGAGTGAAATCTGCCAGGTTGATTGCCAAATTCTCTTCCTGTGAAGTTTTCTGTGCTAAAAGTGTCTCTAAGGTGCTCCTCGCTGTGGTAGGGAGAGTGGCACATCCTCACACGTTGGTAACACATTTTCTCTGCCCCTGGTAAGAAATTCCAATGACACCGAGGTAAAACTCCCACCCAGGGCAGCCTTATCCCCTCTCAGCCTCGGCAGGGAGTTCAGACAGCACACAGAGATTGTGTGTGATGGTCACAAAAAAAATACCCCAGCCATAAAATGTGCCTCAGGGAAGCTCAACAACTCTGCTTCTGTTCCAGTAGAGAGAGAACAAGTTAGTTATCAGAAGATGAAGTTTTTGGTGACCATCTATCCAACAGGGTTTTTTTTTGATCTTAAAGCATTATTTCTTCATTCTTTCCAGTCCCAAGAAGCTGCTTGCTGAGAAAGCAGTGATTTAGGAGACTGTTCTGTTGTCTCAGGTAGATGGTTGTTAAACCTCAGTACTTACAAATATGGAATAAAATTTCATACGTAAGTTAGCACATATGGATTATAGTTCAGTTTATAGAGACAGAAGTACTTTTAACCACAGAAGATTTTTCCTTTGATCTGTTTTACCATTTCCCACCATTACCAGAGATTTTATTACGCCTCTCAGTCAGAAGCTGGGATTGTGGAGATGACTGACATGTGGAAGGATCTTCCACAAGACTCTGCAACGCCTTGGAAAAGAATAAAGTGTCTGAAACTGCTTCCATATGTGACTCGTTTTTTTATTGCAGTGTTTCTTGACCTGAGTAATGTCTTATCCCTGAGGTGATACACATTCATGTGAGAAAAGCTACATCTCCCCAGAAGAAAGTGTATTAGCATTGTATCCATGAAAAGTGTTAAAGCAAAAGATGTTTTAACAGAACAGCTGAACACAGACAGCAAATAGTTTCCTTCCCTTCTTGAGGAGCTTTTAATATAAATTCCATGGTGTTTTTGCATTTACCTATTTTGTTACAGACCATTTTGCCACATTTAAAATGGCACTTGAGGCATTTTTAGGAAGCTATTACTCAGTGTCGGGCTGGCAGGGATATTTCAGACACTGAGCACTGAGCACCCACAATGAAGATTGCAGCAAACAGGGCTGAACTCTTGGGAGACACAAAGAGGAAGCATTAGCAAAGGGAAAGCTGCCAGCCTTCTCAGAGGAGCAAAAGTAATTCTTTCATCACTGCTCTTGCTGATTCCCAGTCTGGGCTGTGTTTATAATACACAGGGGAGTTGATTTATAAGAAATCCAAAGGGGTTTTTGCTGTGTAGTCTCTGAGTTTGAATATGTAAAATATAGCTATAACCACCAGGGCAGTGGCAATTATCATATTTGGGTTATTACACCCTTATTTGTTGCAAGGAATCTCCCTTTCAGTACCTCTTTTCCCTTTTTAATACTCACCCTTCTCTTTGAATCTAGTAGATGCCACGTAAAGATTGTTTTTTCACCTTAAAAGGTAATTTGTTCTCAAGCTTCTTCATCCTCTTGGTTTGCTCACAACTTCTGCACATCCCATGGATGGGTTCAAATTGGCTCTTTGGAGAGCTCCTGGGGCTCATTTCCCACTAAGGGGGACCTATTCAGTCTTTCTCTCCACAAAAAGCCAAAATGCGTAGAGGATGCTGTCCTTCTCTTGAGGCTTCTTTCCTGCCAGGATGTAAAGAAAATGGTAAAATAACAGCAATATATTGTAGCACATTGAGACAGAGTTTGAGTTGGAGTGTTAGAAGGAAAAGTGTGTAAACCTTGTGCCTGGCACTCCTGGCTTTTCCTCATTCTGGACTTCATCAGTAATAAAATTACAGATAACCAAAAATATTTTGGATTAGACAGTTTTATGACAAATCTCAGTGAATAAACAAAATACCAGGTTTGCCTCTTGGTAGTTAAGTAAGTATTTGGGGGGAAACAGTGAAGGTGCCATTATCATCTACGAGGGCCAAATCTAAAGTGATTTAGGCTCAGTGCCATGAATTTCAGCAGCCCTTCAATGCTTTCCAGGCTCTGTTTTTTAATACATCTGAGCTCTTGTGTCCATTTCTCTCAAAAAGGAGAAAACAAACCATTCTTGCCACTCAGAGATTCTGTTTAGAGATGGAAAAATTTATGTTGTCAAACTCTTAGTGGAAGAAAGAAAAAAGCAGACAAAATTGTTTAACAAAAATAAATGGGGGTTTGAATCAGTGTAGTTTACAGGCAGTTGATTCCAGCTCTTGCTAAATCATTTTCATTCAGATTTCTTGTCTCAAAGAATTTCTGACCACAAATATTTGTGGCATTTTTCATCAGATAAATATTATATATATCATATATAAAGGGTTGTGAGGTTGTGATTGTTAGGTAAAAGTTGCCAGGGAGCAGCCAAGTAATTCAGTACTTTCCATGTTTTTTTTTTTCCAATCACATCACATTGAAAACTTGAAAATAACTAAAAGATTAAATGTCTTTTTTTTTTTTTTTTCTAGGATGGACGTTGTCACTTTGCTTTTCTTTTCAGAGAAATTTGAATCCATCATCCAAGAAAAGCTTCTGAGAATACACATTTTAGACTATGAATAAAAATATGAATAACTGCAGAACTGGCCCATTGGAAGGAGAGAGTGCACACTAAAACTGGGTGAATTTCATTAATTTCATTTTCGTTTTCTTGTGATTTAGGAGTAATTAATTCTATTAAATCCAAATATTGCACTGAGAACCAGAGGGCAGCTAATGGGACTTTCCTCAGGCTTCAAAACCAGCCAAGCCAAACCCGTAGCAGGAGGAAGGAACTCATAACCCCTTCCTTACTCCCTCCCTCCCTAAGTCAGGTCACAGTGTTCTTAATGTGCCACATTTCAATAACCAGGCTCCTGCATGTCCCACAGCCACCTCATTCCTGTACCTACTCTAAAACTTCTGCTGTTTATTGCAAAATAATGGAGTTCTGTACTTCTGCTCTGGAGTGAGGTGTGCAGCCCTTTCCAAGTGACTGCAGGACATTTATTTGCACGACAAAGGGATTTATTTGGCTGCATTGAGGTTTTGGCCTTGCTGGCTGTTCCCCTGTTCTTCTGCAGCACAGCTGCCACCATGCCAAGACTGGGGAGATGTGATCCAATTCCACTTGTGATTCTGGGAGATGTGATCCAATTCCATTTGTGATTCTGGGAGATGTGATCCAATTCCACTTGTGATTCTGGGAGATGTGGTCCAGTTCCACTTGTGATTCTGGGAGATGTGATCCAATTCCATTTGTGATTCTGGGAGATGTGATCCAATTCCACTTGTGATTCTGGGAGATGTGATCCAATTCCATTTGTGATTCTGGCAGATGTGGTCCAATTCCATTTGTGATTCTGGGAGATGTGATCCAATTCCATTTGTGATTCTGGGAGATGTGATCCAATTCCACTTGTGATTCTGGGAGATGTGATCCAATTCCATTTGTGATTCTGAGTGCAAACTCTCAGATGAGCTCTAATGCAATCCAATTAGGTGAGGCAGGAAAGCAGAGCAGGAATCTTGATTAGCATCTACATGCATTAGCATTTGCAGCAGACCAGACAAAGTAATAAGCTGTTCCCAAAATAAGAGTTTGGCGTACATGGCACATGTAAAACAGTGATTAAACCTTGTAGCTTCGTGTCAGTGTCTGCATGTTGAAAGTCTGCTCTCAAGGTCCCCTACTCCATCCTCTGTGGTGTGTTGTCTGTTCCCTCCTTGCTGCAAGGACAGCTGTGACAACGCTTTGGCCACATGCTTGTGGACTTCAGTGGAGCTGGATCGTTGCACGAAAAGCTGGGATATGCTTCTATGTGGTTTCTGTTATTATTCATAGAATCATGGGATGGTTTGGGTTGGAAGGGACTTGGAAGACCATCCAGTTTTGACCCTCCCTTCCATGGGCAGGGACACCTTCCACTAGCCCAGGGTCTCTAAGCCTTGTCCAACCTGACCTTTGGTACTTCCAGGGATCCAGGGATAGCCACAGCTGCTCTGGGCACCTTGTGCCAGGGCCTCACCACCCTCACAGGGAAGATTTTTTTTCCTAATATTTAATCTAAATCTATTGTCTTCCAGTTTAAAGCCATCTCCCCTTGTCCTATCACTATAGTTCCTGATGAAGCGTCCTTCTCCAAAGATTGAAAGGCTGCTATGAGGTGTCCATCCAACCTCCATGACGTTCATCTTTTGTATTTATATGGAAATTATTGTATTTCAATTTCTGCTCATTGTTTCTTGTCCATTCAATGGGCCCCACTGAGAAAAATCTGGGTTCCCACATTAGGTACTCATCAGCTACCAACTCCTGTTGGTAAGATCTCCTCTCCTGGAGGATAAACAGCCCTAATTGACTCAGCATCTCCTCATGTGACAGATGCTCCAAGCCTTTAATCACCTTCAGGGGCCTTCACAGGATCCTCTCTCATGTGTTCTTGTTGCTCTTGTGTTTGGGTTCTCAAACCATCCAAGCAGGGAGATCTCACCAATGCTGAGTAGTGAGGAACCTCCACGTGGTGCCCTGAACTGGAGCATTTTAAGTGGGGGGTGAAGCCACCACACCTTCGCATATCCCTAAAACTTCCCCACAGCCAGGCCATCAGCTCACAGAAAGAAAAGTCCTTACTCTTGCATGGGTCCTTAGATCTGCCAAGTTGTGCCAGATTGGGCTTGTTTTTATTCTCAATCCAGCTAGTTTTGACAAAAATCATTTTCATCCAACATGTTGATTTCTACTAGACATGGGTCAAGAATTCTGCAGCTGTCCCCTGTGCTGAGAACATGTTAAGCACTGTCCTCTGTGTTCAGTCTAAACAGGACAAGATTTCTTAGATATCAGCTGAGGGAAAAGCCCTCCAAGGAGATTTACTTGCCCACCTTTGATACATCATTGTCATTCCCAGAGTAAGATTCTGTGGAAAGAAATTGAAACCTTTAGCCTGAGGCAAATCTTTCAGCTCAGAGTGCTGCCAACCTAAAATATTTTCTTGTAGCTTGGTCACAGAAGAAAGTCAACCCAGCCCAAATTCTTGCAGGCTCAGTCTGTTCTACTTGTGAAACTCTAATATCCCTACCACAAGGCTTTCCCCCACAGTCATTTCAAGGCTTTTAATTTTGCCAAAATAGCACAGAATGTGCTCATATTTCTCCTTTTGCCTGGAACATAGCACCAGTTTTTTCCATGATAGGGGGAGGACACATTGTCAAAATTGCACTTCCCTGCTGGGGATGAGCCAAGCAATTAAAACAAATCAGTTTCCAGAATATTTCTTAATTTCTCTGACTGAAAATTTAATATTTCTGGGGAAAATCTGACATGTCTACATGAAGAAATTGCTGTATGGTAATGCCAGCCAAGAACTGGATTCCGGCACAATCAGTTTCAGTCTTGTATGTTTAGTTTTTAAAGTCCAAACCTGGATGTCTTTCAGGGAAACTCAGAGGAACCCAATCAAAACCAGATCCCTGACAAACACTTGAGTAGACAAAATGTAGATATATATTTCACAAGTTTAACCATTCCCTTCTTTCCGTCTTTATTTTCCCCTCTGTCCAGTGAGAATAAACCCATAAAGTCAAAATTAGGGGTGAATTGCCATCCTTGCAAACCCTCTGGAAATCTCTGAAAAAATCAATTTCTCAGAAAATTTTTTCTCATTGGTTTACTCAGAGTTGTGGCTTTTGGGAGACCAAGATTCAGATATGATCCAGTTACTAAAGATTGTTTTTCATAACCTAAAGGACTTAAAGGTGAGACATGTCAAAAATCTTCTATTGAGGTACTATGTTTCAAGTACTACTCCTGTTTCTTTTTTAAACAAGAGGCTTTGGAAAGTCTGTGTGGGATTTTTGGGTTTATAGAAAAGTGCTAATATAGCCACACACTTCAGGCTACCATCAGTGTTTCGTTTAAGACTTCCAAGTAGCTTTTCTATGGTGTGAACATGGTTTCAATGACAAACCTAAACAGTAGGATCAGCAAAGAATCCTAAACCTGCAAAACAATTTCCAAGAGGCAGGCAGTCATTTTTAAAGTACGTGGATGTGCTCAAGCAAGGATGGTCAGCAAATGAACTTCATCAAAGAGTGGTGATGGAAAGCCACTGATGAACCTTCAGATGAAAGAGGGCAGGGTTAGATGGAATATTGGAACAAATTCCTGGCTGTGAGGGTGGGCAGGTCCTCAGGTTGCCCAGAGAAGCTGTGGCTGCCCCTCGATCCCTGGAAGTGTCCAAGGCCAGGTGTCATACTATGAGATGAAATAACTCATGTATACACACTAAGATCAAAAGAGTAAAAGGAAGTAAAAGGAGGGAACTTTATTTCTGACCTCTTAACATATAGAATTCTAAAAGTGGCAGTGGATTGGAGGATGAAATTGCCACTTCTCTAACCACACTGGTCAAACTAACAGTCTATTAATTTTCTCACAAAGAAGAATGTAAAACAATTATTATTTACGTAAACAGTGTGGGAAACTCTAGCAGAAATATGTAAACATTAGAAGGTATAGAGAACTTTTAAAGGAACTTTAAAACTTTTAAAACAGGGAAACAGCCAGTTTGGATGGGGCCTGGAGCAATCTGGGACAGTGAAGGTGTCTCTGCCCATGGCAGGGGGTGGAACTGGATGATCTTTGATGTCCCTATAACCCAAACCATTCCATGATTCTACGATTAATTTTTTTCTTGGGAGTTATTTGAAATGCTGACTTTCCCATCAATGTTATACCAAAATTTTACTCCTAACCAACCAAAGAATTCTTCCTAAATCCCCAGGACCTTCTGCCCGAAAATACACTTTGCAGCTCACAAAACATGCTTGCATCTCTCCTGAAAACACTGGAAAAATCAAAAATATTTCAAGTCTGATGATATTTTCTGACTCAAAGAAGTCATGTCTGCTAAGAAGGGTCATGGTGGCCTTGGCCACTGTGGGGCACCTTGGTTCATTTGGGTTCTGGAAAAGAAATTTGATTTGTGAGTGGGAGTGAAACCAGCCTTGATATTCCCAAGTGGATGAATCATACACAAGTTCTGAGCATCTGCAATTTTCATGTTGCTCTCATTATTAGAAGCCCATTTATATTTAATAAAATTGAAGATTAGAATTCCAGTGAAATGAGCTCAGAAAAGCACTATAAAGGAGTCTGAGGCTGAAATGACTAGGGCACCATTTTCTATTTGGTTCTATCTTCCTCTTTCTTTTATTTCTGGGAAAGAATCTTGTAAAGTGGTTTATACTTACTCTGGAAAGTAACTGAATATGCTGGTCATACAGCTTGACAAGGACTCTTTTGTGGAAAAAGAATTTATTTACTGATAAATTGACCAGCTAATCTGTTTTTTATTACAAAGTTTCTTCAGAAGTACTACTGGCCAGGTTGCAATCTCCCTTCTAAAAAAAACTGTGCTTTTCCTTTGCTCGTGAGTCATTTTAATAGTTACAAAGTCACCACTTGTAGCTACCAGCTGTGAAAATGTTCTGAACAACTTAAAAAAAATATATTAAAAGCCAGCTGCTTCTTTAAAAGTTTTTCTTTATATCCTTGCCCTCCCAAACTGAATAAATTAACAGAAGTTCAGTCTCTGTGTTTCCAAGTTGCACCAGTGCATACGTAGATTGAATGCTGGGAAAAATTTCTTTATGGAAATAGACTTTTCCATTTTCTTTATGGAAAAGTCCCCAGGATGGGGACACCAACACTCTAGGGCAGTGCTGGAGTCCCCATCCCTGGAAGGATTTAAAGCTGGATGTGGCACTTGGGGACAGGGGTCAGGGATGGCCTTGGCAGTGCTGGGTTAAGGGTTGAACTGGATGATCTTAGAAAAATTTTCCAACATCAATGATTCTGTGATTCTATGAATATTGACTTCTGCCACGGTGTTTGAGAAGGAAGAGAACTTAAGCATCAATCTTACTAATTTTCCTTATTGTCTGTGCAGTTGGGACAATTCGCCAGATTCTGGCTGATGCCTCGTTTGCAAGTTTGTACATCCCACCTTCCACCCCTCTTGTCTCCCACTCTGCCCATTTCTAATCACAGATTGTCACTTCTCTGTGTCACATCTTGCCCTGCAGTGGAAGAAGTGATTCATCCAGATTGCTGGACATCCAGGATCTTGGAAAAGTGGCTGTTCTCTATTATATTTCAGTAAAACTACGTAGTCATTGAATCACAGAATGGACTGGGTTGGAAGGAAACTGAAACCCATCCAATCCACAACCCTGCCGTGGGCAGGGGCACCTTCCTGGTTGCTCCAAGGCCTGTCCATCCTGGCCTTGGGCACTTCCAGGGATTCAGGGGCAGCCACAGTGTCTCTGGGCACCCTGTGCCAGGGCCTCATCACCCTCCCAGATATTCCTTCCCAATATCCCATCTATCCCTGCCCTCTGGCAGTGTGAATGCATTCTCCCTTGTCCTGTCACTGTGTGTTTTTGTAAATAATCTTTCTCCGTCTTTCTCCTTGCTCTGGTACTTCCATGCCCTGCTCTGTATATTCAGAATATTCTGGTCACATGCATATTTTTCCTGGAAAAAAATCTGTGGGTACCACTGAGTATCACTCCTGCTTCTTCTAGTGGTGCTGTGTATGGCTTCTGTGGGCACTGTTCATGTCATAACCAAACCATCTTTGTCTCTTTCCTACTGGGAATAAAAATTCTTGGAAGCAGAATGGTTATTCCATGTCTCTGTGCAGTGGGACTGGGAGCTCAGAAAGGGTTGTAAGGCTGATGTGTTCAGCACAATGCCCAGGTTAGTGTGTCTCAGGAAACAAGTGGGGGAAATGAAGCTTTTTGCCATTATTTCTTTGTTTAAGGAAACTTGCAGACTTTTCTTTGCGGCCATGTGCTGGTAACGAGAACTGCTGAGCTCTCCCAAGGGAAAAGTGTCTGAGGATGAGTGTTTTCTGTGAGATTGACAAAGCAGAGTTAAACTCAGTACTGTCCATTAGGCCTCCAATTGTCTGATAGATTCCACAAACCTGAGTTAAGTGCCTGAGCTGCTGCTCTTGGCACTGCAGGGGGAGAAGGTGGCAGGTGTCAAACTGCTAAACAGGTCTTGTACTAAAAATTCCCTAAAATTTCCTTCACTGTCATCTTTGAAGATTTTGTTACAGAGGCAGCACCTTAAATCCCAAAGCTGGTGAAAAGTTTGGTTTGTTTTACCTCCTATAGCTGAGAAAAAAAGAGGAAAACGTGTGCTAATACCTCCTACCTGCTGGGTCTGCACCTTGGCCCATGAGATGCACATTGCTGTGAAATGGGGATCTCTTGGTCTTTCCCCTTCCAGCTACAACTAAGTAAATATTAGCTTGTTTTAGTTTAGGGCAAATTTGGGGAAAACTTCCTGAAAGGAGCTCCTAGGAAACTCCCACGGCCCCTTCCCACTCACTTGGTTCAGGGAAAAATTTCTTCTGAGAGGAAAGTGGAAAAGAACTTGTTTATTCAACAACAAAGCACTCTTCAGCACTAAAACAATTAACAACACAAGATGACAATAAAACTCTTTCACTCTTCTGAAGAGCTGAACAAATCCAGAAGGTCTTTTCTGGGAGTGGTCGCTTGGGTTTGGACGCTGGGGATGGCTGCTGCAGATCTTCAAATGCAGGCTCCTGGTGTTCTTTGGTGTTTTCTAGATCTCAGTCTAGAGCAGGCTGGATGATATTTAGAAAGAGGAAGGGAAAAAAAAAAGCAACAGTCCAGGGAAAGAATTGGACTGCTTAACTTAACTAGGAAGCAAAGCAAGAAAGCAAGAAAGCAGGCAAAGCAAGCAAGCCAAGCAAGCAAGCAAGTAAAGCAAGCAAGCCAAGCAAGCAAGCAAAAGCAAAAGCCAGCCAGCCAGCCCTAGCTTTTTCTAGCTTTTCAGTAGACATGGGGGGAGGTGAACCAGATGATAACACAGCAAAACAAACCTTCACTTTCAGAGTCAGTTCTGAAAGCACAGAACATAATATCAAACGTAAACAGAACACATGATTGGAGATACAAACACCATAACAGTTACCCTAGGACATAGCTGGAAAAGGGACTTATATTGGAGTCTCCTGCTGCCTGGGAGAAACATCTAAAGCTGAATTGCAGAGAAAATCTAGGCCTTGATTTAGCTTAGTAAATAATTAATGTTGTAAGGGATATATCAGAGACCTGGGAGCATGTTCCTGCTTGAAGCCAAACTGAGATCCCTGGGTAGAAGATAAATTTATTGCTTAATTCAATTGAAGGGGAAAATGCACAGCTCCCTGACTGCTGAGCTGTGATGCTGCACAGGACCCTGCAGGGGATGGAGGCTGGAGGCAGCACAGAGCTTTATGTGATGCACTCCCAGATCCATGCAAAGTTAATTGGATGGGATATGTGGTGCTCTGGGACCAAAATATATTCCTCTGCAAATCTCTGAATGATGCCACGTGGAATCTTGAGCCTGAAGCTCTCCATCACAGCTCCAGTGGTTTGGGAATGCCTGGAGAGACCAGATGGTCACTGGGACACAGCCCTTTCTCATCTTAAAATACACACAGGACTAGCCCACCCTCCTACCTGAGCAAAAAAGGTTACTCAATGGCACCACAGCTCACATCTCCCCCTGGTAAATTTGGAACTGGACCTTCATATCCCTGCAAGTCTCTCCATGGAGAAAGTGCACTCTTGGGGCCCATGGTGCCGAGGTGACCCCAAGATTGTAAAAGTCTTTTTCTCACAGCCCGTGCAGCCAAAGAAGGAGTCAGAATGTGTAGGATCAGCTTCTCAAGGCTGTTTATTTTTCCTTATCTATAACATGTTTTCTCTGACCTGCTGAGCTCTGTCTAGCAGGTCGGCCATGGCATTCTGTCTGCCCTCAGGGTGGTGTTTACATTTTATACCAAAAACTATGTGTAGTATGTTTACAATAACCTGCCAATATCTATAATTTATGTTGGACAGTGTGTCTCTACCTTAAACCAATAGAAAAGTGTCACCATCACAGCAAGACATGGAGGGCAAGAAGGAGAAGAAGTTCAGGATATGTCCAAATCCCTCCATCTTGTCTCCTTGAACCCTGAAACCAGGGTCCTCATAAAGACAGGAAAGCTGGACAGGACAGAATGCAGGTCAAACCAATATGGTTAATCCAACGTTCTCCGTTTATTAGAGAGAAGATGGCAGTTTTTATACACTTCCATATAGTTTACAGTTTACAAAGGCACTCTCATTAGCAAGTTAATATTGCTTACCTTTGCCTTAAGGTGGTCAGGCTTTTCACACTGCAGCTCTACCCTAATTCACACTCAGATAGCTCATTACTTTGTAGTTACCTTAACATAATTTCTAACTGCACCACAACTAAATTCTTACTGCATCAAAGGCTTCCAGGCCCCACCAAGGCCACTTATCAGGGCCTAGTCTGAGGGGTAGCTCAATTCTCACTCCAGACATAAATCATGCCCTCTCTCTCTCAGAAATTCTGCAACAGAACCCCATTCTAAAAAGCCCCAGAATTCTACTTTTTCACCCTGCTTTAATTCAACTATCACACTACTCAAACCCTTGTGGCTTGTAATTCCTCATACAGAGTTGGCAGCTTTTTCCACAGGCTAAAATCAAAGCCACAGGTGTTTTTGACTTCATGCCAAGGACTCTGAGACCCCTGCAAAGGTCTCGAGACAGCCAGGGCAGCTAGAGGGATGTCCTGGGTTCTGAAAATGCATGACTACAAAATAGGGAAGCAGAGCTACCAGTAATTATCCCTCACAACCTCACAGGCTTCAAATGGCCTGCTAGAATTCCTTTGTCAGCAAAAGCCAGGACAAGTAATAAGTAAGATAATTATGAATTGTGTTCAGTTCTCTTAGTATGTTTTGCAAGCCCAAGGTTCTTGTTGACATGGGATCCACAGACAGTTTTGTCACCTGGTGAGCAAATCTTTATTTTGTGCATTTGCTTTCTTGTTTTGTGTCTAGTGATGAAGTGTGGGGAATTCTCAAAAGCATCCCCTTGCTGTGCCTAAAATAAAAAGTAGCAGAACAATTCCAAACATGCAAATCAGGGTAAGGCTTCTTCAGTTTCAGCTGAACAAAATGCTCTTACTGACTCACAGTAATCTTGTAAGCTATAATGAATTTTTTTAATCTACATTTCTCTCAAAATTTAAGTCACTTACTTGCCTACCAATGATGAAAATTATTTTGTGTGGTTTTTTGTGTGTTTTTTTTTTTAGTTGAAGTGGGTATATCTTCACTTCTATCCATTCTTTTTTTGGTGATGACATTAGGCAATATTTGTCACATAATTAAAACTTCACACATTTATCATAATTTTTCTTTTCGTAATTGGAAGTCTTCTGAAGTCAGACATTTCTCTTGTTCTTTATTCACTGCATAAATGGCTATTCAAATCCATACACATTCTGTAATTTATTTTGATCTTTGCTTTTAAAAAGCAGCAGTCATGAATTCTTTGATGTTTATCGAATTCCTTGCGTAATTGCAAACCTCATTTCTGAGTTTCTTCTCTAATTTGAGCATTAGAAATGAACATGAGCAGCTTTTAGCAGGAGAAATACAATGAACAAATTACATTTTAGCAGCGGGGTATAGCAGCAGCTTGTGATATTAATTTGTATTGTGTACAACAGGCAGGGAACATTTGGGTGAGCAATCGAAAAGAAAATGCTATCTGCGAGATGTGTCACAAAACATGATGTCAGATTTCCTGAGGAGCCTGGGAGAAATATCACACCAACATGAAAGTGCCAGATTTCTAAATGCCTTGACCCATGGGGACAAACATTCCAAACTGCAAGTAAAGCATCTGCAATCTGGTTTCTACAAGGCTAGGAATAAAATAGCCATTATTTGTGCCCCACAATGCCTGTGGGATGAAATGTGCTGGTTGTGTAACTGCCCTGGCTCTCCTGCTGCTCTAACAATGCATCCCCATGTCAAACTGCTGGCATTTATGGATTTATTGCAAGCCCTGGGGAAATACACCACAACTTAACAAGTAGGAAGGTGAAAGAATGTCCAAAGTAATGGGCTAATGATTAGGTCCAAAAGGAGTTACAACAATAATTTCCCTCATAATTGTAAGAAGCAATGTGGGCTCGTAAAAGAGCAGCAGAGTGGTGCAGTGCTCATTTTTATTTTAAATATATATATATATATATATGACAATTTTCTATCTAAAGTGATCCCCACAGTCATGGAAAAAAAATATGTTCAAAACCCGACTCAAAAAAAAAAAAAAAGCCAACTAAAATCCAAAAACAAATAAATAAATTTAAAAATCCACAAAGCCAAACCAAACCACAAACTTCTGCCCTCTTCTATGAGGTAAAAATAGAAAATCAAATTTAAAGAGATCTTGTAATAGAAATAAAAAAAAAAATGCAAAGGTGTCTTAAATGATAATTTAGTTTATCTCTTATCCTCAGGGATCTGCTGGCTGGAAATGATTCTTAATAATTTGTCTTATCTCTGTGTATATTGAAAACAATTTTTTGCCTTTGTAGTATCCTCTGGCGTGTGTGAAAAGCCTGGCACAGCCTCATCTGCTGTTGTTTTCTCTAGGCTCAATCACTGCAGCTTCTTCATTTGGTGTTGTTCCTGGTTTCAGGCGTGGTGTTCAAATCATGGAATCACAGAATATTTTGGGTTGGAAGGAACATCAAAACCCATTCAAACCCTGTCTATGGGCAGGGACAGCTCCCACTACCCCAAGTTGATCTAATTCCCATCCAGCTTGTCCTTGGACACTTCCAGGGTTGGGGCAGCTGCAGGTTCTCTGGGCAACAAAATCCAAGTATATTAGTATACTCACTATTCATATATATATATATGTAATATTAGCATTTTGCAGCCCAGGATAAGGTTTTTGTTTTGCAGAAATGTGATTCTTTTGTTTTACTTTGAGTTTTTGTTAAGAGTTTTCACTTTGAAGTTCAATAAATCTCTTTTCAGTGGATTTGCTGTTGAACCAGTTTTCCTTATTCTGCATTTATAAAGCAGATTACCACTGCCTAAATATAGAAAGCTGCACTTTTTTGTAATAAATAGCACCATGGTTCCCATCTTTATTAATAATACTCAGAATTCTACTTATCCTCTTCAATACTGCAAAATTTTAGTTTGTCTATAACCCTAAAATCACAATATTTTATTAATCAAGGTTAGAGCACATGTAATAGCACCAAACTCAAGGGAGTTTCAGTGCCATGTGGCTTTGTGTGAGCTGAACAAGCTGAGGACAGTTTTTCAGCTCTTTCTGATCTCTCTGTAGAGCATTTACACCCTCTGGACACTCTGCTAATGCTTTCACATCTCACCACAAGGATGTTCTATACGATAACAGAAAAAGTGTTAGCAGGGAAATAAAAATAAAGTGTTCATAAAAGTAAAGAGTTGACATCAACAGCTTGTCCCCTTAAAATAATTATTGTGTCTTGAAAGGAAGATAGGCTGGCCTGAAACATTTCTTCTTATTGAATAGGTTCATGTTAGCTCCTAAACTCGTGATTTTCTCAGTGTCTGTGTTTATCCTGGGAACAATGGTAATTCCTTAGTGCTGAACTTAAAGGGTTTAAAGAAGAGAGTCAATCTGTTTTGGGGTTTGGATGGGGGATTTTTGTTGGTGTGGTGTTTTGTTTGTGGGTTTTTTTGTTTCTTTTGTTTTTGTTTTGTTTGTTTGCTTTTGGTTTTTTGTTTTTGGTTTTGTTTTGTTTTGTCGTGGTTTGTTTTGTTTTGGTTTGGTTTTTTTTAGTGGTTTTATTCATTCAGGTTTCCATTCTATAGAAGAATCATGACCTGTTTGGGACTTACTAAAACCAGTTTTTTCCATAAAGGCAATTAAAAAATATGAAGTTATATAGGAGCTTTTAATACCTCCCGCCACACCCACCTGTGTTTTATACTTGGTTTTGTTGCTTCTTGCCTTATCCAGCTTGGCCTTTTTGCCCTGTGCAAGTTTTATCAGTGTATCTGAGCAAGGATAATTATTTTAGTGAAGGCTGAAGCAAAAAAAGACATTAAACATTGTCACCTCTTGGCATTAACTGTTGACAACTCCCACTTTATGTTGAAGCATAATGGAAAGTTTTCTTGTTTATCACTTGCTACTAATGAATGTTAGAGCTGCCAAGAAGAGATTTTTTTGTGGCTCTGGTTAGTCTTCCCTTATATTTTTATATTTGTATCAGCTTTTCTGATTTTCCTGTTCTGATTCAGTCGTCCAATTGGAGAAACCAATCTGTGCTAGCAACATATATGAATTAATTTTTAGCTTCAGTATATTCAAGTAAGGGTATCTGTTAAAATAATTTTGGAAAAGAAACATTTAATAGAATCGTAAAATATCCCAAGTTGGAAGGGGCCGACAAAAATCATCGAGTCCTGGCCCTGCACAGACAACCCAACAACCCCACCCTGTCCCTGGGATTGTTGTCCAAACTCTCCTGGAGCTCTGGCAGATTTTGCGTTGTGCCCATTCCCTGGGGAGCCTGGGCAGTGCCCAGCACCCTCTGAGGGAAGAACCTTTCCCTGAAATCCAACATAAATCCCCCTGATCCAGCTCCAGCCATTCCCTGGGTCCTGGCACTGTCACGGGGAGAAGAATTACAAAAGAGATTTTGCTGCTTTTTGGACCAATGCTGTAGCATTTGACCTGGCGGGACTCTGGCTTCTGAACTTCCTCCATTTAAGGAGAGAACATGTTTTCATTGGTTATTTTGAGTGGCTGAAATTCTGATCATGTTGGTAACATTCTGTGCCTAAAGCATTCCAGTTTTCTAACTGAATAAATATGAAAGGCATCAACATGCAAATTCATCTTTCCCTGTTCTCGTCCCAAATTGGAATATGGTGCTTTCAAGTTCTGAATTGAGATTTCTTCCCCTCTCATTCTTCTCCCTCACAATCTTTTCTTTAATTAGACTATTTAGAAAAACTCAGAAAATAAATTAAAAATAAATGACGTGTGAAAATGTTGTTTTGTCACATTAATTTCACAGATGGTGGAGGCTCCTTCAACGAATGTGAGTATCAACATTAATCCTATTCTCTTCCTTCTGCTAAATAAGACCAGTCATATTGGGGTAAGTATTTACAATGCACGTACAGACAGGCTCATACATTGGGATAAAGTGGTTATTTTTTCCTCCTTCATCATCTCAAATATTAATTATTGATTATTGCACAGGTCATGGTATTCATTGGGTTTTATTCTTAACTGCATGTTTTTCTACCTAAGTTATAAAATCATAGAATCACAGAAAGTTTGGACTGAAAGAAACCTTAAAGATTATCTTTTCCCAACCCTTAAATCATCCAGCATCATTAGGCTTCAGTTTATTCTCTAGGGAAACAGGGATGAAACTTAACTCTCGGGGAAATATTGCACAGGTTTGGTAATTCTAACGGGCATGGTGCTAGAAGTTTGAGTAATTCAGAGCAGTTTTTCAAAGAAACTCTAGGATCATTTATTAAGCATCAGTTAGAGCCCAGGCTAAGTTTCCAGTCTCATCCGTAGTCCCAACAAAGAAAACTTCATTTTCTTTCCTAAATTTTTGCACTCACAGAAAAAGCAGATATTTCCTTTATGCTGTTTGTTTTTTTCTTTATACAAATCAAAAGTTTGGCTTGGTCCTGCTTGCACTGTCTGCAATGCAAAACGCCCCCTTTCCTTTTCCACACACACACACAGATACCCACAAATCTGCTCACCAGAAATCCTTGGCAAACTCCACCAGACACATAGAACAAGTCATCTGAAATAAATTTCTGAAGTTAATTACAGAAAGGTTTCATAAATTGTGAAGGTCCTGAATCAGAAGAAAAAGAAATAAAGGCAGGAAGAAAACACAAAATAAGGAAAGAGGGAAAAGGAAACAAACTTGTATCATTTAAAGGATTTTAGTCTCTCAGTGAACTTCTACTAGTTGCCAAGTACTCCAGAATTAGGCCTTTCTTTACAAAATTCTGTTTATTTTAAATATTTTTATATCATTCAAAAATGAGAGTTAGGTATTTGATTTTTAGAATTAAGGCTCTAATAGCACTGAATCCCTTTCAGCATTACTAACAAGCCTAAGGATTCCCCAGCTCACCCACCCATTGTAGATCCAACTACCACATAAAATCCCTTCCCAGTTGTAGATGACATATACAAAGTGGAAAATCTGGAATAGGGATGCAAGGCCTGTTTTAGCTCCTGTGTCCTTCTCCTGTCTCCCAGTGAAATCCCACTGTCTGTGGATACAGTCATGAGGCTGTGCTGGGGATGGAGAGCTGCAGTTGGAAATAGAACCATGGAGCCAAGGCTCAAGGTGGGAAAGAATTTAGGGCATTATGGAATGGGTTTGGATAAACCCCAGCTTCTCTCGTGTTGGCTAAAATGTGAGAAAACTTACATCCTCCAACTGCAGGCTAAGGGAAAGTTCATTCTGCACAGAACACCCTACTGGGAGCAGGAATTATATTGATGGTGTGGAAAAGGACCAGCCTGTCATTCCTGCTGAAGATGATAAGAAAACAATTCCCTGTAAAAGTTGCAAAAATAGTGCTGGGCCAATTGGAGGGAAAACAAGGTGGAAGTCTGGTTTGTCAGGCTGGCATCCTCCACTGCTGGGACTGATAATTCACAACAGCAGACCACTGTTATGTGAGAAGAAATAAAGTCAACTCCAATCCCATTCCACTCTGTGAAGGTTTTTGCTCTTAAGACATTGGATTAACTACAAGTTGTTATTTCAGAGGGCTGGTTCTAGTAAACTTTACTAGTAAAGTAAACAGCTGCATAACACCGAGCATGGATCTATCAGCTTTGGATACTCCAGTGCCTTGGAAAACCTATTGGATGCCATTTTATTAATATGATAAATAAAATAGTGTGATGTTCACTGATGGGGAATCAGTGTGTGGGGAATGAGCTACAGTGGGTGGAAGCCCTGCAGAAATTACCCTACACATTTAGAGCTCTCCCATCAGTTACTTTACCCACCTTTGTCTTGACTTTTAGAAAGAATGCTCCTGGGAACAGCAATATTCAGCCCTATGCTGGGCTAAGGGCCTTTGCAACAAGCACTTTTCTTCAGACTTTGTTTCCCAAACTTTTCCCCTTTTCCAAATGGGAAGTAACCTTTTATACATGAAAAACAAAACTCATGATATTATGGATTTAGCCAAGAGATGAGGTAGAACTAAAAATAAGAAAATCTTTACACACACGGTGTTGAGGCCCTGGCACAGGCTGCCCCTGGATCCCTGGAAGTGTCCAAGGCCGGGTTGGACAGGGCTTGGAGCACCCTGGGATAGTGGAAGGTATCCCTGCCATGGTCAACATTGGAACTGGATGGTTTTTAATGTCTTTTCCAACTCAAAACATTCTGTGATTCTGTGAGTGGCATAACATTTCAGGTGTCTCAAAGATGATTTTTTCAAATGACTCTTTCATAGAATACTTTCCTGCAATAGCAGAATTTATGTGTAGGTAGGAATAAAAAAAATGAAAAAAAGAGTTCCTCCTGTGATTCAGGACAGCAAAAAATGCCCATGGATAGGAAGTGAAATAAGGAGAAAACTACATAGCTTTTAGGAAAAAGTAAAAGGTAACATGGAGCCCAATTATTTCCAAATACTATCAGGCTTGTTACTGAGGACATTTCGAAGAAGAGTTTCTCAAACATGACAGGAACTCAGCAGAGGTCTTGATGGGGTCAAGCAATAGCAGTTTTTCAGCTGCAACATATTCAAGCACATACCTGAAATGATTTTGAGAACTTAGAGAAGTCAGGAAAGTTTTAAAAGTTCATCTTTCATCCCTACTAAAGAAGAGGGTGTTTTCCTCTTCCCTCTGTCTCTCGTTTCCCTCCCCTCCTTCCCTTACCCAAATATCTTTGCACAAGGCTGCTTTCTTTATGTTCCCCTTTGTTCAGGAGACAGCAAGACTTGATCCTAAGTCTGTTGAAATGAATGAAGAAACAAGACTTCAGGATCTTCCTCTTCATCATTTGGATGAACACAGGCAGCTGCAGCAGCCCTTGAGAGCAGAGACAATTGCAGGAAATTGGCAGCACACGGAGCTCATGTGGAACTCGGCGGAGAAGCGCCCAAATTCGCAAGGCAGATTGTCACTGAGAAATCACAGATGAACCAGCTCAAAACAGAATTTTGAAGTATTTCTCTCCTCTTTAGAGGTTTATCTTACTCTAGCTGAGCTGGACTAAAGAGAGAGGGGTTTCTGAGAGGGCTGATCTGAAGGATGCACTGAAAATCTTTATTGGCCTAATTCTGGAACTCGAAATAGGACCCGGATGAATCCCTGAAATACCCTATTTCAGTCCGAGAGGTGAAGTTAAATGTGATTAAATCTGTACAACTACCAAACCTCATTCCTTCCCTCATATGTTTTCCTTAGATGTCCCAGCTACTGGCTTGAAATTTCTGGGAGTCTCCATCTTGAGGATTTTTTGGGTAACTCAAGGCTGAGAAGAGAAATATGAAGACTTTTTTAAAACAGAGAATATGTGAGGCAGGTTAAGATAATGTCCTGGTTCCTATATCAAATAGTGTTTCAGCTTTCTCATGTTGTTTAGACAGAAGAGGTCAGAACAGAGCACTAAAAATCAGAATAATTTTCTCATAAAACGCAAGGATTTAATGAAAACTGAGTAATATGATTTATAGGAATGAGTCACTGAGTTGTAAGAATTTAACAAGGAAAATATTACCTAGTACCAATAAAATTTGTTTAAAAAATCTTTGTTAACAAAACCATTAATATTTTGGGAAAAAGAACTCCACAGTTACCAAGATGACATAAAAATTGTAGGAAAATTCTTCTTGTAGGATAATTTGGGAAGCTCCCACATTAACCATTGAATCAGAGATTTGGGTTGGAAGGGACCTTAAATATCATCTGGATTCCACCCCATGCCATGGGACAGGGTGTCACCCACAAGGTGACAAGATCAATTAATAACTAGGTTAATAAAACCAGTCACATTTAAATAAATGCTTGTGTATTAAAGAAGCTCCTGGCTGCATGGTTATCTTTTCCTTGCAGAACCCCTTTGGGAAAAGGCTGTCACGTGAGATGGATAGAAACTGGCTCTTGGGTATAGAAAGTGTTTAAAGACATTTTATGAGCCATGTCTCAGATTTCCATTGGAACTTAATACCCAGATACTTTAAGCTAAACTGCAATAAAAAGCAATGTGCGTTTTGTGTCTACGGCTGGCAATCAAACTTGAGGTCAAGCTCACCTGACAGACTTTTGCAGGTGGGAAATGAAAAAGAAAAGCCAGCACATAAAAGCCCAGCTGCAGTATGGACTTAGTGCTTTAACATGGTGCACCTGCCCAGTTTAACATAAAAAATTATTTACTTTGACTAAAATTTGAGAACAACTAAAGTCTAATCTGCTAAAAAAAAAAGTAGATTTGTATAGCTAAGTGAAGAGCAATTGAGGTGTTGGAGATTCCTGGATTTAGTTCTCTCAGCAAGCACAGGGAGAGGCTGAAGTGCTATGATTTCAGCTCTGTGCTGAATGCATGCTGGGCCCTCATTCACAAACACCAAAGAAACATAAATTCTTGCCTATTTTCTCAAAGTCTTTTAGACTCTCTAAGCATGATTTTTTCATACAATATGTCAAATATATTCAGACAGCAATAAATAAGGGTCACAAAGAAAGATGGATTTTTACTCTTGCTCATGGGAAAATCCACCAGGCTGTGTTCCTTATTAATGGTAGGGTATTTCATGTTCCTAACTCAAATTCGTGAACTCTCCTCCATATATTGGAATAAATAAGTCTGTAAACCTTTACATTGATTATAGATAGCAACTAAAGAGGGGAATAGAGTCCTGTTATAATAGGTGTATCAAAACTTCACATGATGGATAGGAGTTGATCCTAATATTTATAATACATATTCGACTGAGGTGTGCTGTGTAGTACAATTGACTTTCTAAATCTGCTTTAGGTCAAGTAATGCATTTTTTCACTGTATTTATTGATTCAGAAACTGTTAAAGAGAGAGGAACCTCTTCTTCCCTTCTTGGTAGCTCTAACCAAAGGTAGTTGGAATTAGGACCTTTAGAACCAGAAGTACCCAATTTTCAGTTAATCAGAATTTTATAGACACTGACCTTGAGCAAAGACCACATATGGATCTTCCTCATTTTTTCAGATAACTCTAAAAAAATTCTTCAATTTGTTTCTGCATGGTTTCGATGTTGAATATTCTCATCTGCTAATACACAATGAGTGTCTTATAAAGTTTCAATATCCCATTTTATTTGCTAATTATGCTTGATTAGAAGTTATTAACCCTGTCTGTCTCTACCAATTAGTTGAGGGGGGCTTAAAGATCAACTCTGCTAAAGACTAGTGACATATTATAAACATTTAAGATGGTTGACGCCTCTCAAACCACCTTTGTCCCTCTGCTCAAGATAGGAGATATTGGCAGTATAATCTAAAAAAAAAAAGCAAAAGCCCAGGAAAAGATCTCTCAGCAAGCTCTGACGTGGTCTCTGATGGAGGGCAAATGTACCATGTTCAAAGTGGAGAGACCCTGAATGATATTTCCTCAGACACAAGAAACAAACTCTGAGGTCTGATGTACTCAGGAGATGCCTTGAAGAGCAGATAAAAGGTGGACAAAGGAAAACCTTCCTGCCTGAGCCTGAACACAACACTTACACCTAGAAACAAACCCAGGAGATATTTGGTGATTGTACTAAACTGACACTTGGACTTGATCCCAAGGGTCTTTTCCAACCGTAATGATTCCATGATTCTATGACTCCATGTGGTAATATTCTGTCCAGGGAGTCCTACCAGAGAGAAGAGATTTGTCTCTTTTTTGGAGATGGCTGTGAATATATTTCATCTTTGAATTGCTTCATTTTCCCACAAGACTTCCACAAAACAAAAGGAACTGATGACCTTTTAATTTTTTCCTCCCTGTTTCATACAACAGGTGTTTGCCACTGTTTTACTGGTGGCATTTTAGAAATGCAGATTTATCCATTTTTGAGTAGATTTTCCCTACGTTTTTCAATGGAATTAGAAATAACACACCAAAGCCTTGGGGAGAGATGAGAGCAACGTTTCAAAATTGTGCCAAAACTTGCTTTTGTAGGAAAAAGGTAAAAAAATGAGAAGGATTATTTCTTCATGACAAACAAACAAACAAATGAAAGCCTATTTTTATAGAAAGTGTTAAAAATGCAATAGCTATTGCCATGAAAAACACAAGTGGCTTATTTCTGCCATCCCATGTTAGCTCCTTCCCTGTGATCTCCCTCTTCATGAGTTAAATCACCTGTTT
Organism: Taeniopygia guttata; assembly: GCF_048771995.1. Taxonomy (NCBI): domain Eukaryota; kingdom Metazoa; phylum Chordata; class Aves; order Passeriformes; family Estrildidae; genus Taeniopygia; species Taeniopygia guttata. The sequence goes on from NC_133028.1 coordinate 3,467,595, forward strand.
TTTTTCCTCCCACCTACAACTCTTTTCTCTCACAGCCTTTTGGCAATAGAAAGTCTTAAAGAGGCAGCTCCTTAGCAATTTATCTGCTCCCCTCAGTAGTCCAACACTGAGGAAGAAAAGGGATGCAAGAAGCCACAGCTGAGTTTATTTAATCTTAATCTTCTGAGCCTGAAGCCTCAGCCCTGCGGAGCTGGTGCCCCGAGGCTGACAGCAAACACCAAGAAGAAGCCTATTGTTTGCTCAATGTATCCATCAGAAAATTATTGTGCTTGGCCAAGTTGCTTCACTTTCTCTTTGCTGAAAGTATAAGCCCAGAAATCCTCTGCTCCACTCGAGAGGCATTTTGTGTTTAGTTAAGCAAACATTCCTGTAATTGCAGGATTAGTTCAGGAGGGGGATGTTGCTCAGATGGATGAGGATGAATGATGTTCTGGAGAAATGGCATTTCTTACCAGACACATTTCTATTGCTGATATTTTATTTTATTTTTTTTAGTAATCATTGCCCATTTTCCCATTCATATTCCATAGCCCACTGCAGATTGCAGGTCATACAAAGAGAGGTCTGAGCCCCACTGCACTCTGTCATCGAGTGCAATTTCCCTCTTAGGTCAATACTGTGCTGAGAGCAAAAATCAATATCTTACTCTCTTAGTCTACAGCAGAACAGAGACAAATTTCTTTTCCCTATCCATGGCCTCCTTATTGATCCGAATTCCTAGTGCCAGTCCACTTATTTCACATGCCTTGTTCAGAAGCTGTTTTCAAGGAAAGTCCTTTCTTGTGCTAACCTGCTGTAGTGTTAAAAACAACATATGTGGAGGGAAAAAACTGCCTTGAAACCGGGTGGCAGTTTGGGATCTTTGGATTGAATTGAAGCCATTATCATGGAGAGCAACTGGGTGAATCCCTGCTGTGCAAAATCCAAGACAGGAATATGAGGATGGTGAGAGCACAGCCTTGCTGGTGAGCCAGTCTGCCTCAGCTCATTCACCAGGTGACTCTTGGAGAGATTTTCACACTGACTGCAGTGTGATGGACTTATGTTGTTTATAGGAAGTTGCTGCAGGTATTTCTCTATCCTTGTTCTCAGGCTAAGAGTTAGGAACATGTTGAATCCTGGCAGAGAAATTCCCTATTCTCACCTTTCCAGTTCTCATCTTGTTCTTCCACCAACAATCCTGCAGCCAGGGAGGCTGATGCTGCCACACCCTTCCCAAAGAGGGATGTGAAAATGATACTAAAAGGATTTTAAAATCATGGGGATTTGGGGATTTAGGGTTAACAGGAAAAATAAGTTTAGTAGGCCCTGGAAAAACAAACAACCTAAGCACACGAAGTACTTGTACTTGCTAGAACTGCACCTGTGTAGCTAGTACATGATAAATGATATAATTGTTAGATGTGATGATTGTTTAGTAATTAAATATAATTACTGTTTAATCATAAGAATAATCATGAGAAACTGTGGTCAGGGACCTAAGAAAGATCACAAGAAACTCATGTCAATGTATACAATAGAACAATATAAGTTTAATAATTAATATGTAAGTTATATAACGATAGAATACAAAATACATTCAGCTTGAAAGCCATGTGGGAGTCAGATTTGGGTCTGTACCCCTGATTCCCAGAGCTCTCAATAAAAGCACCTGCATATAATCACATCCGGTGATTATGTGTGTTCCTGAACGCTGACAAAGTGGTTTGATGGGGCAGGATTGCTTTTATTTCCTGATCCCCCTTTCCCTAATTGGTACAATACTTTGGTGAGTGGGGACTGCAGAGGACTTGATGAGCTGTGGTGTCTGCAGGGGTTTCCTTCCCACTTCCAGGAGAAAAGAGGTCTCAGGCAGCTTTTGAATGGCAGGACAGGAAAGCAGTACCCAGGGGATGTTGGTGGAAGTGTGCAGGGACTGGAGGTCAGGAACTTGACTTTGCAGATCTTTTTCAACCTGAACCATTCTATGATTTTGTGATTTTATTTGATGATGTTAAAACTTTGCCTTTTTTTTTCATGTTTTATAAAATCACAGCAGCACAGAACAGGTTGGATTGAGCAAGACCTCTTTGTATTGAGTGATCCACCCTTGCCCTTGTTTCAGATATAAGCACACCATATTCCTTGCACCTGTCCTTGTATTTTTCCATTCTCCACCATGTTCACCACCCTTCCTTGCACTGGAGAGCCCCAAACTGGGCACAGCACTTACAAATGCCAAATATAAGGCCTCATCATAGAAAACACTGCTTAAATTATGTGGGAAAAAGACAAGAATTCATTCTGTCTTCTGTCTAAACCAATTTCCCAGAAGATTAATACATCAAGAGCACTAATACATCAAGTGTATTAATACATTTAAAACTGATAGGCCCTGATCAGCTCTTTTTAACAAAAAAAAAAAAAAAAAAAAAAAAAAAAAAAAAAAAAGCAGCTCCAACACTCAAAGTTGCACTCAAAGTTGGCAGGGAAATGAAGAGCAGTATTAACCCAAGTTCAAGTTCATCTCTGAAATAAAGAAATGCTCCAGCCCTAAGTGTGTACAACATGGAAAGCAGGAACTCCTGGAAGTGAAATGCACTTAATAAATAAGGGACTGAATGGTATTAAATCACTCACAGGTAACAGATGCAGAGTCTCAGCAGATTTTGGATCCAAACTCATCACAAAAGTTGACAAAAGGCTTGACAGCCTTTCTCAAGCCCACACCAGTTACACCAATAATTCTCAACAAGTGGGAAATGTCCATGGTTAGGAAATAAATGGATTACAGCAATAATTTCTGCAAAGCACAAGTGGATACCCATGGATGGTATGGATTTCTATGGAGCTGTCTTTAAGGCATCACCCCTTTGTCTTTTCTTCTGCTTTGGGAAGAGGTCATGGTTAGATGGGATTTTGGGAACAAATTCCTGGCTGTGAGGGTGCTGAGCCCTGGCACAGGGTGCCCAGAGAAGCTGTGGCTTCCCCTGGATCCATGGAATTGTCCAAGGCCAGGTTGGACGGGGCTTGGAGCACCCTGGGCTAGTGGAAGATGTCCCTGCCCATGGCAGGGGGGGAAATGTGTGATTTTTGATGTCCCTTTCAACCCAAACCACTCCATGATTCCATGATCATCAACCCTGGATGACTCTTTAAGTATTTACAACAGAGCCAAACCAAGCAACATTAGGAATTTGTGCTCAGCTGCCATGGAAAGCCATTTATACCAAGACAACACATTAACAATTATTATTTTTTCCAAGAAAACTACAGCTGTACCTCATATAAGCAGGTAGGGATGTGCAGGATGGGGTTTTCAGAGTGACAATGAAAATATTTTGCTTTTCTGTACGGAGATCCTTAAATCCTTTAAACATATTGATAAAATTTCAAATGAGTAAGTCTGAAACAACATTATTTTGATTTCAGAGCTAAAGGTGCTTAAGCACAAAGGTGTTAAATATTAGCCAATGTCTATTTCCAGGGATGAGCTGGAAATAGATTAAAAATGTCCCAACATCAAGGTAAGGTTTTATGTCTCAACATAATTTTAATTTTCAATACCTTTATGTACGGAATGATGTAAGGGCTTATTTTAATTAAAAATTCGATTAAAATAAATTATTGTGGATAAATACTGGGTGTTTTTATTGACTTTTCAGGTAATACTTTTAAAACATTTTTGTTTCACTTTGCACTGCTAAAATTGTTTCTCCTTATTCAGGACATAAAAATGTTTGTGAATTATTCAGTGAAATTATTTTTATTCTTCATTAACCATGCTTGGCACTGGACTTTCTACATTTCCGTTAATGCCTTCAAAGTGAAATGCCTGAAACTAGGCAGTGAAATCTATATTGAAGCAGATAATACAGCATTACAATTTGAAAATGTTTGCTTTAGGTACCATATAAACCTCCTTTCCAGTTTCCCATTTATAGACACCTTTCTAAATCAGATTTTCTTTGGTTAGCAGGGACTAAGAGTTAATGCTCTGCTGGAAAGCATCTTTCAGCTTTCCAATATCATATTTCCCCTTTGGAATGATGTGGCATTTCCAAATGCTTTGTAGGGATTAGGGTGAAATCAATAATCTACATGAGCCATGACTAATTTTTAAAGGTATTTATGAATATTAATAAATCATTGAACTGAATCACGCAATGTATTAATGTTCATTTGCAGAGTTTCTTATTCTTATATCTCTCTTTTTGGTTGAATATCAGCAATATAAGCTACACTACTGGAATGTAATATAGGTTCCCTCTGTGGCTGTCACATATCCAAAGGTGCTCCATGGAAAAAGCTTTAGGATTAAACAACCCTTCCCTGTCAGCAGGTGTCCATCCAGTTCCAGCGACCCCACAAATCCTGCTGTTGACTTTGGCACTAAATTCTGCAGTAACAGCACCCCTTGATGAAAGTTTTAGTGAGCTGTGGTTAGCCAGGGGCAGCTGAGTCCCACATGGATTTATAGAATCCCAGAAATCTGGAAAAGCCTTTTCCTGGACCCTACAAAAAAATCTTTATACAGACTATGGAATCCACCCCAAGGCACCAGCGTTGCTTTTTCAAATTGCCAAATATCTCCAGGGGCTCAGGAGCTTGGAAATATCCTCAGCACTCCGGGGTGAGAACAGTGATTAGAATCTTCTTTCCCCACTCTGGAAATGAAGTTTCCTCCTAAAGAAACTGCAGACAATTGTGCAGTGGATTGAGTTCTGAAAAGTAAGTTCAAAAAAAAGCATAAGGACATGAATTCAGTGAGTTTGGCATTGAAATCAGACTGACTGCTGCTTTCACATCAAGGTGAACTGTACTGAATGCCTGTCATGTTTGAATACAGTTATAATACAAAATTTTAAAAAAATATCCCTATTTTGACATTTAGAGTGTCTACTTAATGCTGCAGTGATGGTAATTAATCTAATTACTATTGCAAACAGTCAGGAGTCAATGGCTTGCACTGCAAAATCAAAATCTCCATTCCAGAGAATTCACAACATCTGTTGAATTGTGTGTGAGTTTTCAGAGGGGAAGGAGATGCTGTCTTGGAGAGTAGTGCTGGTATTTGTCCTGACACTGAAGAACTTCCCTTGGGAATCCCAGTCTGAACTCTAAGGTTGGTGCAAATTATCTGGGGTTTTGAATATGTTATTTAATCTGCCTCACATGCTCAGGTTGAAGAGGACAGGCTGCAGGCAGGGAAGTAATCTCATTTGCCCAGGACTATCCTGAATAAATTAGAAATACAGGCTGGGCCCTGTTGATTGCAAGAAGGTCTCAATAACAAACTCTCATGTCCATGCTCAGCAATCAGAGATTTCACTCGTGTGGATTACATTGCATTGCAGGTCACAGCACAAATTTAATTAAATCCTGATAAAATCGATTTGAAGCTCTTCTACTACTTAAGTTGAGATGAGAAAACTACAGAGACAGGAACCCAACTGGAAAAAGTTCTCAAGTATAAAATTACAACTGCATTTTTAAATGTTCTTCTGGTTTGGGATGCAGGAAAGGGTGATGGGCTGATCCCAGACTGTGCAGGACAGGGGATTTCTGCTGTCAGCAGTGGAATTGTGTTCCCTTCTGCCAGCTGAGGTCTACCCTTTCCTCACACAGGTCAAGCAGAATTTGTTTTTTCAGGAAAACAGCACTGGCTACAGACTTTAATCCCAGTACCCAACCTCCCCCTTGTCTGCTATATTAAAATTCAGCACAATTTGTGGTGACTCAACATTGCTTCTGTCTCCAGTGACATGACCTCCCTTGGGACATCCAAGAATTATCTCACTGGCATAAAGCACCCACCATTTACATTACAGGAAAAGTCTCGTGCCCACAAACTGGGATTTGAAAGGACAATATTTAATTTCAAGGGGAACTGGACAACATTTCAAAACAAGGCTCTGAGCACAGCTGGGATGCAGGAGATGTTAACAAACAAGATCTCCCTGGTTTCTGGAGCAGGGAAAGGCACTCAGGGCATCCAGCTGGCTGGGTGACTGCTGGAGCTCACCCTAGCTTGTGGGTGGCTCTGTGTGGTGGAAAAATCTCTAACTCGTGCTTTTAAAGAAAGGCTCAGTAGTTTCTTGTTGTTTGGTCTTAAGGAAGTTTATTGTAAGTTATCTAAAAGATTGTTTTCTTGGGCTGCTGAGGTTTGCTCAGCAGCTCAGGCAGAGGCACACACACCTCTGACATCTTCTTTGACTCCTGTTTTTTTTCTTTTCTCTTTGCCTTGGACTGTTGTTATTTTTTATATGGTACATTACGTGTTAAATGTTTATAGTTTTTTTCTAATACTTATTACTTATATTAAATGGTGCTTTTCTACTCTAAACTAATCTGTGAGTGCCAACATCACCGAGAACATGGAGGTAAGGAAGGAGAAAGAGGACAGGACAGGACAAGCCTAAATTTCTCCATTTTAAAACTTCTGATCCCCATGTACAAAGCTTAAACCCCCCTGTACAGAACTTAAAACCCCCCTGTATAGCACTTAAAAAATCTTCCCTCTACTTTGTGACTACTTTTACTACAATTTCTAAACTTTTGTGACTTGTTCTTCCTGTAAGGTTGGTAAATCATTTTATGGTTCAAACACAAAATCACAGCTCTTTTTAGCTGCTTGTCAGGGTCTCAAATGCTTCTGACTTTGACCCAGAACATCCAAAAATGTCTGAGGGACATTTTGAGTTCTGACAGGTGACCAGGGGCATTTGAATTCCTGGTCTTTCTCCAGTCTGGTTTCAGAAGGGATCAACTGGATATCCTGGAGCAAAAAACCGTGGGTCTTGCCAGCTCCAGTGGCAGAGAGCACCCAAATTGTCATTAGTGCTGGCTGAGCATCCCAAGGAGATCCTTCCTATCCCACCTGTAGCTGGAAGTGCGCATCCCTCATTGATTTATTAAAAAAATATGGATATTGATCTAGTACCGATATCCAACTGTGACGGACAAAAACTCTCTAACAATTTAAAGTTAGAAAGTGTGTGTTTATTGCGTGTGGGACAGCTCCCAAATACACACCACGCCTTCCAAGTGATTACAGAGTCTTTTTATCCATACAAGTATTGAATACACAAAATACAAATACATATTCATCATTTTGGTACATCCCATTCCTCGCTTCCTATCCTGATCATTTCAAAAGCTATTCAGCATGCGTGGTTTGTCCCTTGAAATGGGTTGGTGTCCCTTTCATGGGGAGGGGTCCCAAAATGAGGAAGTAAATGAAGTCTTCCTTGTTCTGACCCTTCTACCTTTTCAATGCAAATATGACAAATGAACTCTTGGTAGAACTCCCATTCCTTGTCTTCAGTTGTTTTCAGAACAGAGGAGGCCCACAATTGTCCTGTGTTCCTAAAAGCTATTTGTCAATTTGTATTCTTCACTATAAACCCAGCTAACTAAACATTGTGCTGACGAGCAATCAATTATTAGTTAACTACTAACTCTTAACTTCATCAAGGCCTACTCATTTATTTTAATTAACTCTAGTAAGGCTTATCTCTAACTAAAATCTTAGCTCCTCTAAAATCTCGAAATTCCTTAAAATTTACGTTTCATCATTGTAAGGAAGTGCTCCACCTCCTACAAGTGCTGCATCCCATCTGTATTGTGCTTATCTTCCTTTTCATGCGTTACCTGGTGCTTTGCTCTGCTCTGGTCGCCACTCAGACAGAGCAGCGTCCTTTCCCCCTGGAGGAGATGCTTGGCATGTGCTCCGTGCATCCCGACTCCCGTCCCCCACCTGGAACGCTGATGAAGAACTCAGCGATGCCTCTGAGCCCTAAGAGCAGGCACAAATCTGTCGGAATCTGTGGTATTGATGATTCTGAGATTGTAGAAAGTCTCTGTCTTTCTGCCCCGTTGCCAAAGCAGAAGCCATAATTCGTCTGTGCTGGTTTCAAGGTTGTTTATTCTGTTTATCTCTAACATGTTCTGCTGCCCTGCCGCAGCTCTGTCCTGCAGGGCAGCGTGTGGGGCTCTGCCCTCAGTGGGATGTTACAAACATTAAATACCAGAAACTACCTGTGCTGGATTTACAATAACGTGCCAATATCTGTCACCTACGTTGGACAGTGTGTCCCCAGCCTAAACCAACAGAAAAATGCCAACACCACAGTGAAACATGGAGGGCATGAAGAAGGAGAAAAAGGACAAGACACACCCAATTTCCTCCATCTTGTCCCCTTTGAACCCCTCATCTAGAATCCTAAAATTTTACTTTTGCACCCGTGTCAAACTTAATTATTACTTATATCAAACCCTCAGAGCTGGTAATTGATCCTGTAAGACTGAAAACTCTTTTCCATGGACAGAGATCACAGCCAGTGTCTCTGGGGGCTCTGTCCAGGGGGGTTCCTGACCCCTGCCAGGGTCCCAGGGCAGCCAGGGCAGCCAGAGGGAAGCCCTGGATTCCCACACAAATCCATGGATGCGCCTCGCAGCGGCAGCTCCCGAGCTTCAGATGTTTCCATGACAGCCGAAAGGTTTCCGGACATGCTTCTACCACCCTCTTGTGTCGGCTCGCTACAAGAACAGGATTGATTCACTTTTACACTTGTTCTGCATTTTGGTGGTGTCCCAGTTGATGTCTAACGCCAATCTTCCTCCTGAGCATCATTCACAGAGCACAAAGGACTGGAAAAGAGAACAAACCCTCTGGGAGGGTGGGGTTTCTCGGTGATTTTGTTGCAGGCAGAGGTTTGATCAGTAAGTGGAGCAAAACTAGTTTTTTTTTTTTTATTTATTCCTTGTAACTTTTCATTTAAGTAGCCTGCATTAATGTTATGATAAAATTGGTTCAACTCCCAAAAAATTCACATGATCTCGGAAGAAGCATCCATTAGAATATACAAGCTATAAAGGGACTTATTAAACATCACTCTGTAAATTATGCACAAGGTATTAATTCACAACCTCTTCTCCTGACAGGCTCTCCAAGGTTTGATGGATAGTGATTCATGGAATCTAAGAAGCTTTTCCAGTTCTCACTTCTCCTGTGGTGGGCAGGTTGCCCAAGTCATTCTCTTCCTTTGGTTTGCACTTTTCCTGGGCAAGGAAATGATCTTTCAAATAATTATCTATTCTGATACTGCCAGCATAATTTCTTCTTATTGATTTTTTTTTTCTTTTTGACTCCAGTTCTATCACGTTGAGCCTTTCTAGGGCCACTCAACAGATTGACAGCTTTGAAAGATCAAAGCTGAATATACCCTTTACTTCACTGTCATCTTAAATGAAATTTTAAGCTCACCTTTACAAGCTTTACAAATGATGGCAGATTTTTTTTTTCCCCCTGCATTGCAATTCCCAGCTCTGCAAAATGACCAGGAGAAGATCAACCTGGGTTGGCTTTGCTGTGGATGGCAGATGGTGAAATTACAGGGGGAAGGGAGGACAAGGAAAGATCTCAGACATATTTTTAAGGCAGATTGCTGAAATCCACAGTTTCCCTGCACTGTTACAACAATGATGCTACAATGGTAAATCCTCTGAGCTCCTGTTATAAATCAGACCCCATTAGAAGGAATTCCAGTTTGAAATTTTCCAATGGGGAGAGCAGGAAATGGGAAAACACTGCTGCATATGCCCTTAGCTCCAATCTGTGCTGCTGTGGTGTCACAAAAATATTTTCCCACTCTTCAGCCCCCTGCTCCTGCTCAAAGTGCTGTGGGGCTGCCAGGACTGGGGTGTGAAACCCAGAGAATTTGGGGATTCAGCAGCAAAGAGCCTTGCATGTTTTGTTGATACAGAACTGTGAACACTGCTGGGTGTTCTAGATACTGCATCTAGATTAAAAAAAGTAAACCTCAGGACTGAAATATTGGTATGGGTGTTTTTATTGAGGCCTGTCAGAGAAAAAAGGGTGTTTTCAGCTGGCTGGGAGCTTGGTGCAGAACTCTGACTTGCATA